>NC_041393.1:655793525-655851164 GCF_002162155.2 Triticum dicoccoides
ACACCCCGACACACAGACCATGACACCACACCCCGACACCCCGACCCCGACACGACACCCTAACCCCGAAACAGCACCCCGACACCGACATGACACCCCGACCCCCTAAACCTCCCGAAAAGGTGCTCTTTGGCCTTCCAGAGGCCGACGGGGTTATATATTTTTGAATTATTAGTTAGGTCATATATTTTTCGATTTTGTTATGAAAAACATCATATATAATTGTGTTGATCGGGTAGATTTAAATGTGCAATTCTTTCATCGCTGCGAGGTTTCGTGTTCGACGACCTCGCCGTGCGTTTGACGAGCTCTGCCCCTTCGTTCATGGGTGAGCACAAATCACATGTCCTTCTCCCCCATTAATTATTTGCACAAATGACATGAAATTTGGTAGCTAGCTATATATGTGTCTTGAATCATCAGTATGCGTAACCAATATGTATCTCCCGTTCGAAAGCGTCATAGTTATAAATATGCATGCATTTGCATATTTATAACCTTGATTCTTTCGAATTGTCCAACGCTATCCATGGACAGCCCGAGTATGTGTAGATTGGGTTCGTTTTCCCATATGCTTTGCTCCGGATCCGACGCATAAATTTCGTCAGTGCCTCCCTGTTGTTCTCCGGGTACACATCCTCTCTATTTATTGCAGAGACGTGTATCAGGAGAACAGCGGGGAGGTGCTGCCGAAATTTTGCGTCGGATCCGGAGCATAGCTTGGGAAAATGAACCCAATCTACACATACTCGGGTGGGATTAGGACCTATCATTACCTATTAGAGTGTAGGTTGCATGGACGTAATAAAATTGACAAAGTAGATCAACTGATGAATATATAAATGGTGAATTATATATTTAATTGTTGTGTGTCCAGTAGCTCTGAAAGTCAAGATGAGTGATCGTGCATGGATGTATACCAGTCACACTGGTCAGAACAAATGGAGCGCTGAATGGTTCACAAAAACCAAGGGGTTTGTGCAAGCCACATTTTCAAATGGCCAGAGGAAAACTGGGTGCCCCTGTTTCCGATGCGGCAATTGGGAAAAGAGGACAGAGGCTGAAATGGGTAAACACCTGTAGAAGAATGGTTTTACGCCCGATTATACGGTGTGGACGTTTCATGGTGAGTCTGCCCAACGTGACCGAGCTAAGGTGGATCATCGTCGCAACGACGAGCATGGTACCGGGATGGAAAACATGGTGCGAGACTATGATGATGCTTGGGATTCGGACGAGGAGATGGAGGAATCTGCAAAGGCCTTCAATGAAATGTTGGAGTCTTCAAAACGTCCGCTCCACGAGCACACTGAGCTTTGTCAGTTGGATGCCATCTCACAAGTAATGGCTTTGAAGGCTCAGTTCAACTTGGGCAGAGAATGCTATGACGCAATTATGACAGTATTTGGACGCTTTCTACCCAAAGGCCATGTAATGCCTGCAAACCTGTACCAGTCGGACCAAATCCTCCGTGCACTGAAGATGCCCTATGAGAAGATACATGCCTGTGAGAAAGGATGTGCCTTATTTAGGCTTGACTATGCGGACTTGAACTATTGTCCCATTTGCAAGTGTTCCAAGTATATTGTGGTAGACAATGGTATGGGTGAGAAGACACAAACCAAAATCCCTGTTAGTGTTCTTCGGTATATGCCAATCGCACCAAGACTTCAACGTCTTTTCATGGTCAAAGAGACGGCCAGACAGATGACATGGCACAAAACAGGCAAAAGAACCGAACTAGATGCAGATTGTAATCTGATGATGGTACACACATCGGATGGTGTTGTGTGGAAAAAGTTTGATGAATTACATGCTGACAAAGCGGCAGATCCGAGGCATCCTCAAGTCGGCATCAACACCGATGGGTTCAGTGTGTTTGGTATGACTGCAGCCCAATACAGTTGTTGGCCCGTATTTGTCTTTCCACTCAATCTCCCCCCCCGGACAGATTATGCAAAGAAAGAACATTTTCCTGACGTTGATAATTCCAGGGCCCAACTATCCGGGGAAAAATATGGATGTGTACATGCAGCCGCTTAAGGACGAATTGCAAGAAGCCTGGGATAATGGGTTCAAGACATAAGACACCTATAGCAAACGAAACTTCATAATGCATGTCTGGTACATGTACTCAACGCATGACTTGCCGGCGTATGCGCTATTCGTTGGCTGGTGTGTGCATGGAAGGTTCCCGTGCCCCACATGCAAGGGAGCTCTTGAGTTTCGTTGGCTTCAGGCCGGTCGCAAGTTTTCTTGCTTCGACATGCATAGACAGTTCCTGGATCCTCGCCATAAGTTCAGGAAAGACAAGAAGAACTTCATCAGAGGTAGAGTTGTAAAAAACTCTGCACCACCTGTGTTGACAGGCCAACAGACCCTGGATCAATTAAACGCTCTCGAGCCAGATCCAGAGCGTCCAGGCTACTTCAAGGGGTATAATTCTGAGCACGCCTGGACTCACAAAACATGCTTATGGGATCTGCCTTACTTCAAAGACTTCCTTTGCCCACAGAACATCGACATGATGCACACTGAGAAGAATATCGCCGAGGCACTTTTTGGTACATTGTTCGGCATAGATGGGAAGTCAAAGGATAATACTAAGGCTAGAGTCGATCTGGAGGCGCTATGTGATAGGCCGTTACAAAACATGAAAGAACCGAAAGGAAAGTAGAACTGGACGAAGCCAAAGGCATGGTTCAATCTTGGAAGGCCCGCTATGAGGGAAATTATCTTGTGGGTGAAAATGCAGTTGATGTTCCCCGATGGGTATGCAGCGAATCTAAAGAGGGGAGCGAGTCTTGATAAATTGAAGATATTTGGTCTCAAGAGTCATGATTGGCACATATGGATTGAGCGGGTAATGCCGGTGATGTTGCGTGGCTTCATCCCTAAGGATGAATGGCTAATACTGGCAGAACTCAGCTATTTCTTCCGTGTTCTTTGTGCGAAAGAACTATCGCCTGGCGTGCTAGAAGAAATGGAAGAGTTAGCGCCAGAGTTGATCTGCAAGTTAGAGAAGATCTTTCCACCGGGCTTCTTTAATCCAATGCAGCATTTGATTTTGCATCTGCCGACCGAGGCAAGATTGGGGGGGGGGGCTGTGCAAAATTGTTGGTGCTACCCAACTGAGAGGATGCAGAAGACGCTTCGAGAAACATGTAAAAATAAACGTAGAATTGAAGCGTGTATGGCTAAGGCATCCATCACTGAGGAGGCGGCAAACTTCGTGACAGCACACTACGAAACCAAAAATCGTCATTTGCATAATCCGAAGCCTCGGTACAATGCTGACGAGCCTAAAAAGGGTGGATCCAACCTCAGCCTATTCAAAAGCAATCTCGCACCAGCCAGTGTTTCAAATCCAGTATCTTTGGATAACGAAGAATGGCGGACCATTTCGTTGTATATCTTCAACAACCTGATAGAAGTGCGGCCGTACATCGAGTAAGTTCTCGGTACATTGTTTCGCAACTTCTACTTGCTTTGAACTGCTCTTATTCCTGGATATTTCATACAGTCGATACGTCGCCCTATTCTCGTATGGAGCGGTGATCCAAAAGGATTCCGTCGAAGAGTATGAGCTTCTCGCAAAGCAAGGAGGCGGCTATCCCGATTTCATCTCTTGGTTCAAACAAACGGTAAATTCTATTAGACAATTTCATTTCATTCGCTAATTTGTGCGTAATGCAACAATCCTTTCATATTAAACTTGTAGGCTAATTCAGAGTCTATGGACGCCGAATTGAGACAAGTCGCTAATGGTTTTGACTATAAGGTCCCTTCATTTGACAAATACGACATCCACGGGTATCATTTTCGTACCTATGTCAAAGAGCTATCTATGGCCGACCGAAAGTCTACAAATTGTTGTCTATCTGCTATCGGCGAAGGAGGTACCGAGTATTATGGGAGAGTTGAAGCAATTTATGAACTTCTATTCTATGGTGAAAACCCACCGAATGTGGTAGTCTTCAAATGTTATTGGTTTCAGCCGAAGGAGACTAGAAGGACTCATGAACATATAGGGCTAGTTGAAATCAACCAAAGCACCCATTTAGATGTTCCCGATGTCTATATTATGGCTGAACAGGCGACCCAAGTATTCTATCTACCCTGGACCTGCCAAACTATTCCAAATCTCAAAGGTTGGGATGTCGTTTATGAAGTGCCGCCACGTGCTAGACTATCTCCCCCAAAGGAAGAGGATTATGAACCTCACATTAACCCAGACACATATGAAGGAGAATTCTTCCAAGAGACACGTCTTTCCAAAAAGCGTTTCAAGAACCGGTATACTTCACCCCAAAACATTGAAGTAGACAGCGAAAGTGAATCCCACATCATCCCAGAGGAGGAACAAGAAGAGCCAGAACAAGAAGAGGTTACTGCTACGGACGACCTCTCAATGCTTGACCGATTACGTAAAGGTGGCCTTCCACATGTTGATGCCACTGAACCCTATGAGCGCGTCATTGATTATAGTGATGATGATGATTATGCATTTATTGATGATACTGATCAAGATTATTAGTAGTGTCAGGTATTCATTTTTTTTATGTTGTACTTGATGATGATACACTTAAGTGATATACATATTATTATTCATGTCGGTATTTTTTTTATGTTGTACTAATTTCGTTTACTCTTTGTCATGGCAGGTGTTGAAAGATGGAAGGGGAGCCGACTGAGGCCAAGGACAAACGTGCCCAAATTGAAGGTGTGCCACACCATCAAGGTAGCTCCAGCTTATATCAGTTCGGGCGGAATTGGGTAATGTGGTTTGCTTCATTATTAATGCAATTCATTCATCATGCTAGCTTGAGCCCTTTAATTACTAATTTACTTTGTTTCTCTCTTTCAGGCATGCTACAATAAGACGGATAAGGTGCCAGAGGGGTACAACCTGTATGCCATGGCCCACACTGCCTCTTACAAGCAAGTCAAGGGGAAGGCGAGGAAAGGGGAGGAGTTTAACCCGAGCCAGATCCCCTACAATCCAGAGTAGGTGATGATATCTAGTGGCGGGAGGTCCCGTGGCTCCATAGCCATTGATCCAGAGATTGCTGCTAAGACCACGGGGAGTTTAATTTGAATGGACGTTACTTGCTAGTCTTAACATTTGAGTGTCATCATGCTAACGAAACATTGGAAATGATCTTTGGTGCAGCATTACTCCACACAAGCATCACACGATCCTTCTCCAGCTACTGGCCTGAGCCAGCCCGCTCCCACACCTCCATGATCAAGGTAAGTTTCTCTAGTTTTTTGCTTAACAAATGCATAAAGACCTAGACTTAGCTTTATTTCATCCAATATGCTTACCTTAATGACCTAGACGTAGCTTCTTTTCCTGCAAAATGACTTAATAAGCTTACTGACCTCCAAAACCAGCCATTTTACCTAAGTTAGCTCTAAAACGATCTATACTTAGTTTTGTTTCCTCCAAAATGACCTAAGTTAGTTATAATATGCTTAGTTAACTAGGTTTGCTCAATAATGACATGTACTTACCTTACTTATGTAAAAACGGCATAATTAGCTTAGTTAGCTCATAAATGATCCATTTTACCTACATTAGCTCTAAAATGATGCATTTTACCTAAGTTAGCTCATAAACGATCCATTTCACCTAAGTTACCTCACAAACGATGGCGTGCTTCTTCTTCTAGTCTTCTTCTTCTAGTCACCTTTTCCTAACTTTCTTATTTGCCATTTTGCAGATTTCATTCACTTCTCGTAAGCTAGCTTGCTATGGAGTGCTTGTTTTTCATTTCATTCTCTTCTAGTATTCTTCTAGCTTGCTACGATGGAACTTGCTATCTTGATGAAACTTTGCACTGTAATATGTATGTGCAACTTTGCTATCTTGATGGAACTTGCTATGTATGAGTGGATGGAACTATATATGTATGTACGATGAAACTTATGTGCTGTTAAATAGCTCTGTGAAATATATCTATATATGTCATATATATTTTCTGTGAAAATTGTTGGATTTAAAAAAACAGAAAAAAGAGCCAATATGCAGGCTCTTTGCCGTCAGCCACCGATGGCAAAGGTCTCTTTGCCATCAGCAGCGGACGGCAAAGAGGCCACGTGGCAGGCAACTGTGCATCCTGGGAGGCTGACCTATTTGGTCAGTTTGCCAATAGTGGCTGACGGCAAAGAGAAAAAAACTTTGCCTATAGCGGCGGATGGCAAAGGCCTTCCGATGTTTGCCGTCAGCGGCCGACGGCAAAGGCTTGCCGTTAACCACCTAACGGAGTAACAGCACAATTATTGCCGTTAGTATTCTTTGCCGTCAGCAGCTGAGGGCAAAGGACCCTTTGCTGTCAGCCGCCCGAAGTGGACGGCAATGTAGCTCTTTGCCGTCCCGTATGTTGCCGTCCACTTTTGCCGTCAGCGGCGGACGACAAAGACCTTTGCTGTCCGCCATACGTGCCTTTGCCGTCCGCCGTGGCTGATGGCAAAGTAGCTGATTCATGTAGTGAAGGCCCCAAAAAAAAGGAAAAGAAAAAAAAGAAAAAAAAGAAAAAGAAAATAAAATAAATAAAAAGGGGCAATGTTACTATCTCTTTTTCCACACTTGTGCTTCAAAGTAGCACCATGTTCTTCATATAGCGAGTCTCATATATTGTGCTTCAAAGTAACACCATGTCCTTCATATAGCGAGTCTCATCTGTTGTCACTTTCATATACTAGTGGGGATTTTTCATTATAGAACTTGGCTTGTATATTCCTACGATGGGCTTCCTCAAATGCCCTAGGTCTTCGTGAGCAAGAAAGTTTGGTGCACACCCACAAGTTTTCTTTTGTTGAGCTTTCATACATTTATAGCTCTAGTGCATCCATTGCATGGCAATCCCTACTCCTCATGTTGACATCAATTGATGGGCATCTCCATAGCCTGTTGATTATCCTCGTCAATGTGAGACTTTCTCCTTTTTTGTCTTCTCCACACAATCCCCATCATCATATTCTATTCCACCCATAGTGCTATATCCATGGCTCACGCTCATGTATTGCGTGAAGGTTGAAAAAGTTTGAGATTATTTAAGTACGAAACAATTGCTTGGCTTGTCATCGGGGGTGTAGAATTTGGGAACATTTTTGTGTGACGAAAATGAAGCATAGCCTAACTATATGATTTTGTAGGGATGAACTTTCTTTAGCCATGTTATTTTGAGAAGACATGATTGCTTTTATTAGTATGCTTGAAGTGTTACTATTTCTTATGTCAATATGAACTTTTATTTTGAATCATTTGGATCTTAACATTCATGCCACAATAAATAAAAATACATTGAGAATTATGCTAGGTAGCATTCCACATCAAAAATTCTGTTTTTATCATTTACCTACTCGAGGACGAGCAGGAATTAAGCTTGGGGATGCTTGATATGTCTCCAACGTATCTATAATTTTTGATTGTTCCATGCTATTATATTACCCCTTTTGGATGTTTATGGGCTTTATTTTACACATTTATATCATTTTTTGGGACTAACCTACTAACCGGAAGCCCAGCCCGTATTGCTGTTTTTTTGCCTATTTCAGTATTTCAAAGAAAAGGAATATCAAACGGAGTCCAAACGGAATGAAACCTTCGGGAGCGTGATTTTTGGAAAGAGCGTGATCCAGAGGACTTGGTGTGCAAGTCAAGAAGCGATCGAGGCAGCCACGAGGGTGGAGGGCGCGCCCACCCCTACAGGGTGCACCCCTATCTCGTGGGCCCCTCGAGCGGCCACCGGCCTACTTCTTCCTCCTATATATACCCACGTACCCCGAAAACATCCAGGGAGCCAACGAAAAACAATTTCCACCGCCGTAACCTTCTGTGTCCACGAGATCCCATCTTGGAGCCTTCGCCGGCGCTCCGCCGGAGGAGGAATCGACCACGGAGGGCTTCTACATCAACACCATAGCCCCTCCTATGAGTTGTGAGTAGTTTACCACAGACCTTCGGGTCCATAGTTATTAGCTAGATGGATTCTTCTCTCTTTTTGGATCTCAATACCATGTTCTCCCCCTCTCTTGTGGAGATCTATTCGATGTAACTCTTTTTTGCGGTGTGTTTGTCGAGATCCGCTGAATTGTGGGTTTATGATCAAGTTTATCTATGAGAAATATTTGAATCTCCTCTGAATTCTTTTATGTATGATTGAGTTATCTTTGCAAGTCTCTTCAAATTATCAGTTTGGTTTGGCCTACTAGATTGATCTTTCTTGCAATGGGAGAAGTGCTTAGCTTTGGGTTCAATCTTGCGGTGTCCTTACCCAGTGACAATATGGGTTGCAAGGCACGTATTGTATTGTTGCCAACGAGGATAAAAAGATGGGGTTTATATCATATTGCATGAGTTTATCCCTCTACATCATGTGATCTTTCTTAATGCGTTACTCTGTTCTTATGAACTTAATACTCTAGATGCATGCTAGATAGCGGTTGATGTGTGGAGTAATAGTAGTAGATGCAGGCAGGAGTCGATCTACTTGTCACGGACGTGATGCCTATATACATGATCATGCCTAGATAATCTCATAATTATTCGCTTTTCTATCAATTGCACGACAGTAATTTGTGCACCCACCGTAATACTTATGCTATCTTAAGAGAAGCCACTAGTGAAACCTATGGCCCCGGGTCTATCTTTTATCATATAAGCTTTCAATCTACTTTTATTTGCATCTTTGCTTTTCCAATGTATATTATAAAATACCAAAAATGTATTTATCTTATCATACTATCTCTATCAGATCTCACTTTCGCAAGTGGCCATGAAGGGATTGAAACCCCTTTATTGCGTTGGTTGCGAGTTCTTTGTTTGGTTGTGTAGGTGCGTGGGACTTTTGAGGAGCCTCCTACTGGATTGATACCTTGGTTCTCAAAAACCGAGGGAAATACTTACACTACTATTGCTGCATCACCCTTTCCTCTTCAAGGAAAATCAACGCAAGCTCAAGACATAGCAGCATCCAACTTGCTCGCTCACGAAGACCTAGGGCAATTTGAGGAAGCCCATCATTGGAATATACTAGCCAAGTTTTATAATGAAAAATTCCCACTAGTATATGAAAGTGACAACATAGGAGACTCTCTATCATGGAGATCATAGTGCTACTTTGAAGCACAAGTGTGGAAAAGGATAGTAACATTGTCCCTTCTCTCTTTTTCTCTCATTTTTTTATTTTGGTGGGTTTCTTTGGCCTTTTTTATTTGGGCTTCTTTGGCCTCTTTTATTTTTCATAACTAGGGGGTTCACCCGCGTATTTGCGCGGCTAGATATTTATTATTTACTATTTTTGTATTTTATACAACCGTTTGTTGGCATTTGAGTATTTATTTTCTGTGTCGTGAAACCAACGTAGTATACCCTAAATGTTGATTAGCTGCATGCCATTGGTTCGACAATTATGTGCCTTAGATTATATCATGATAATTTCAAACTTGAAATTTAAATATTATATTTTCGAAAGAAAAGCACATTTATAGTAATGTTTTTATACTACCATGATGTATACATAGAGGGCTACTTCAATGTAGTTACATTGCTTTAATAAATGTACATTTTTCTGGCCTATTTTCTATACTCAAGGCCTCTTTACCCATGAAGCTATGAGATTCTCATCGAGGTTCATTAGTAACTTTTGCTATGTAACAATTATAGTTTGTAGACTTGGGTCACTTTCCTTTCTTCTATTTGACCATTTTTTCTGCCTTCAATCGGTACATCAAACCAAGTTAATAGATATTACTTTGTTTGATTCTCCAAACCCCAAGTCCTATGACATTGAAGTTGGTCCGCGGAGATTATGGTTTGGTTACACTTGGATAGCGAGATGGAGTTCTTATTATTAAAAAACTTGATTGCTTGATACTATACTGTATCCCACTGCGATATCAATAATTTTATAAAACATATGATTTCATGCACATATTTTATTGCTTCATTATTTGCAAATGGCCATTACTGAGCAGCAGGTCTTACTGTGCTCGGAGCCAAATCTGTTTCTTGTTTGTGTTGATGCATTCAAGTCCTGCGTCTAATCTGTTTCTTGTCTGTGTTGATGCATTTAAGTCCTGCACATCCTCACGCTGCAGTCACCATGGTTGGTGATCCTATGTGAAGACTTTAGCGACCACACAGAAATTAGCTTTTCAACCAAATCATCAATTTGTAAGTGCATATGTTTACATGACACAATATTTAAATTTTGACATCCCAGGCTTCAATTGCTAGCTTCAAGGAGACGGTTGTAGGGCTACCTCATCGTTGCCGTCGTCTCTGCCGCCGCCCCTACTTCTTCGACGTGTATGTCCATGTCGGCCATGGGATGGCTGCTTCAGCTCCCTCTATCGTATTTATACCTTTGCTCCCTTCCGCTTGTTTCCGGATGTGAAGACTTCATACTTGAGCGGATGATATTTTTAAGGTTTGAAGGCAAGCCTCTATTCAACTGGGAGATGACTGATTCATGTGCTCGGAGCCAAATTTCTTTGACGTCCGTGTTGATGTTCGAGTTCATGATCACGTTATGAGTCCTCCACCACCTACGTGTAATCTATACGTGACTATGATATACTTATCTGTACTCCATATGTGCCAGAGAAAGAACGCTTTTTCTTTTCCCACGATGGATGTACTCCATACGTGCCAAAGAATAAACTCCTTTTATGCTCAAAGAAAAAGGAAAAAAAAACTCCTTTTTTTTCCCACGATGGACTCCTTTATAGGTCTCCTATCTACTTTTGTACCATATACATGCGTGTGCCGACATCGATTGAAGTTTTTTTGTCATGATAATTGTAGCATATGCGTGTCTTCTTGACGGATGTCAGATTATATTTTGCCTTAGTAAACGTATATGTACAGGTAACTGACTCGTATACATCTAGGTTGGTTAATTCTTGTGCGTGGTCTGTTCTAGCGTACAGAATTCAGGATGTCCAGATATACATCGGCACATCAATTCTAGTCGGACTCAACCTTGATTTTTTTTTGGAAACAGACACATATCTACACGTGACTTTTTCTGGAAAAGGCATATGAGTTAGACAAACGTGTTGACCATATTCTTATGTGACATGTCAAACTTTTTGCACGTTCACCTAATAATATTTGCATGTAACGGTACATCAGTTTTTTTTCGCGGGAGTTGCGTTAATCTAGTCAGTTTCCAATTTCTTAACTTTTGAGCGGTTAATCTCTGCCATTACTTTTCTATCGTTTTAAGTATATAATAGATGTCCGGAGACCGACTTGTGGGGGGAATCATAGTCTCCATCATCCTTTCCTCACTTGGGACAATGCTTTAATAATGAAGATCATCACACTTCTATTTACTTACAACTCAAGAATTACAACTCAATACTTAGAACAAAATATGACTCTATGTGGATGCCTCCGGCGGTGTACCGGGATATGTAATGAATCAAGAGTGACATGTATGAAAGAATTATTAATGATGGCTTTGCCACAAATACGATGTTAACTACATGATCATGGCCTCCGCTTAATAGGTTAGTCCCAAAAATGATATAAAAGTTTTTAGTAAAGCCCATAAACATCCAAAACAGGTAATATAATAGCATGGAACAATCAAAAATTATAGATACGCTGGAGACATATCAACCATCTAATAACTACTCCACAATGCATTCCCTTAGGCTCAAATATGGTGAAGTGTCATGTAGTCGACGTTCACATGACACCACTAAGAGAATGGCAACATACATAGCATCAAAATATCGAACACATATCAAGTTCACATGATTACTTGCAACATGATTTCTCCCGCGACCTCAAGAATGAAATTAACTACTCACCAATGATAAACATGCTCAAGATCCGATGGGTATTAAATATCATAATGGATCTGAACATATAATCTTCCACCAAATAAACCATATATAGTAATCAACTACAAGATGTAATCAACACTACTAGTCACCCACGGGCACCAATCTATAGTTTTGATACAAAGATTGAACGCAAGAGATGAACTAGGGTTTGATAGGAGTTGGTGTGGTGAAGATGTTGATGAAGATAGCCCTCTCCAAGATGGGAGAGTTGTTGGTGATGATGATGACGAAGATTTCCCCCTCCGGGAGGGAAGTTCCCGTAGCGGAATCGCTCCACCGGAGGGCAAAAGTGCTCCTGCCCAAGTTCCGCCTCGAGGCGGCGGCACTTCGTCCCGAATGTTCTCTCCTTATTTTTTCTAGGTCAAAATGACTTATATACCAGAAGATGGGCACCGGAGGTGGGTCGAGGAGGGCAGCACCCAACAGGGCGTGTCTGGGCCTCCTAGCGCGCCCAGGTAGGTTGTGCCCACCTGGTAGCCCTCCTCTGGTACTTATTTCTTCAACATCCCTTAAATACTCCATAAAAAATCCTCGGGGAGTTTCAGCTCATTTGGAGTTGTGCAGAATAGGTAGCTTGACATAGCTTTTTTAGGTCCAGATTTCCAGCTGCCAGAATTCTCCCCCTTGGTGCATACCTTGCATATTATGAGAGAAAAGGCACTAGAATTACTCCAAAAAGCAATATTATACAATAAAACAACATAAATAACAGTAGGAAAACATGATGCAAAATGGACGTATCAACTCCCGCAAGCTTAGACCTCGCTTGTCCTCAAGCGAAAACCGAAATCGAAAAACATGTCCACATGCTTAGAGAGAGAGAGAGAGAGAGAGAGAGAGAGAGAGAGAGGTGTCGACAAAAACAAAAATACGGACATAGCAGCATCAAGTGACTTATTATAACAGCAACAAACTTCAATGTAAACTTTTATTATAGAACTTTTATCATAGACTTCTCATGAACAAGTGACAATTCATTACAACATTGAAGTATAAAGCATAAACTCTATTGTAAATCAACAAACTATGTTCTCAATCAACTTTGCAACTACAATTCATCATCTTTTCAAGAAGGGTCATGTATCGGAGCCTTTAGGCAAGTCCACATACTCAACCATCATTTAGTCTTCTATGATTGCTAACACTCACCGCGTCCACATGAGTAATACGTTTCATCCGAACACAAAGAAAGATAGGGGCTTATAGTTTCGCCTCCTAACACACTCACCTCAAGGGTGATGTCAACAATAATAACTTATGCTACCCATATTCAACTGGACATATGTGCCTAGATCTTTCCTCACCACATGATGCTTGCCAAAAGAGAAAAATAAAAGGAATAGAGAGAAAAACTTTGACTCTTGCATAAAAATAAATACATGAAAGTAAAAGATAGGCCCTTCGTAGAGGGAAGCATAGGTTGCCATGCTCTTTTTTTTTGTATGCTCAACCCCTTAGTGCAAGAGAACGTCACGTTATATTGCCCCTTGTGATGGCAACCTTTATTATGCAGCCTGTCGCTTTTATTCTTCACCATCACAAGTTCATACAACGCTTAGTTTTCCCTTACACTAAATGACCTCACACTTTTATAAGCAATTTTTATTTCCCTTTTTGCACCGATGACAACTTACTTGAAGGATCTTACTCAATCCATAGGTAGGTATGGTGGACTCTCAAACAAGATAGGGTTTAAGGATTTTGGATGCATAAGTAGTATCTCTACTTAGTGCGGAACTTTTGGCTAGCAAAGATAGGGGCAAGCACCACATGTTGAAGGATCTATGACAATATGACTTCTATGTGAATATGAACAAACATAAATCATTAAGTTGTCTTCCTTGTCCAACGACAACAATTTTGGCATATAATATTTTGGTGGGTGCTCACACTCACAAAAGATTTCCATGATAGTGTATTTATATGTGAATCTTCTCTTTCCTTATTAATTCTTTCATGTGTTGCATCATTGAACAATGCTATGTTTGTCAATCTACAACAAAATTTCCTAATTATACTTTTCCTTGTATAATGTCATCACTAACCATAGGATTAGCATATGATCTTTTCTTTTTATTTCCTTTCTTTTATTGCAGTAAGAAAGTAAAGAAGGCAAAACTCAAACTGAACTTTATTATCTCTCGCACATGATTACAAGGATTGATCACTAAGCAAACTCACACAAAGAAAGGATTGAAATAAAATTTTATTCATATAATAGCAAAAGATAACCATTGATCGAACTATGAAAATAAAAGCAAAAGATAGTGGAGGTTGATACGATACCGGGGCACCTCCCCCAAGCTTGGCGGAAGCCAAGGGGAGCGCCCATACCCATTACTCTGTTTTCTTTTGGTGGTGATGAAGAAGATGGTGGTGATGAAGCAGATGCAATCCGGTCTTTGAGGATCAAGAGGCTCTCCAATCTTCGGATGACTCTCCACAAGGAAGCGATGTGCTCCATGTGCAAAGTATTTTCATGATTGAGATACTTATTCTGTATATGAACTGTATTGATGATCCTGAAGGCTGCAATCTCAATGGGGGTAAGATGAGCATAGTAGGGGTCAAGGATATCTTCCTCTTCCACATCGGCGGGCAATGCTTGCTCGTCCATCGGCACTTGATCTCTGGGTGCCCCCTTGCTCTTGTCCTCCTTAGTTGCTCCAACGGGGTCTTCTATCTTCAGCTCGATCTTCATCAACCAAGCATCCTCTTCCATACGATCAGAGGGGGGAGAAGACATCATGCCTGGCTCAACAGATCTGATAGAAACAGCAAGAAAAGAAAACAGGAGATTTCTCCGCGATACAGAGGTTAACAGGTTCGGGAGGTATATATAGATTTTTTATCTTGGGAACAAGAAAAATGGAAGAAAAACGGAGATTGGAAAGTACCCGAGGTGGGAACAACCCACTTGGTGTATCGTGCCCACCAGGGTCACTTTCTTGGAAGTTTCTTATTTTCCTAATTTTCTAAATATTCCAAAACTGACAAAAAATATTTTTGTGGATTTTTCGGAGTCCGTTTACTTAGCGTATCACGTACCTCCTTATTTTCACGATTCTGGAGTGTTCCGGAAGGACTCTTTTATGTGTTCTTCTGGTGTCAAAGTTTGGATAACATTACTTTCAACATTGATTGGCGTACCTGAGATATAGTCTTTTATTCGTTAACCATTGACAACCTTCGGGTTAGTCCCTTCGGCACTATTTATTTTGATAGCTCCAAAATGATAGACCTCCTCAAGTACATAGGATCCTTCCCATTTGGAGGGGAGTTTTCCTGCAAAGAATCTGAAACGAGAGTTGTACAAAAGAACATATTCTCCTACTTTGAACTCACGCTTTTGTATTCTTTTGTCATGCCATCTTTTAACTTTTTCTTTGAATAACTGAGCATTTTCATAAGCCCGGGTTCTCCATTCATCTAATGAGCTAATATCAAATAACCTCTTTTCTCCAGAAAGTTTGAAATAATAATTGAGTTCTTTGATTGCCCAGAATGCTTTATGTTCTAACTCAAGAGGTAAATGACAAGCTTTTCCATATACCATTTTATATGGAGACATACCCAAGGATTTTTGTAAGCTGTTCTATAAGCCCAAAGTGCATCATCTAATTTCTTAGACCAATTCTTCTGGGACCTATTAACAGTCTTTTGTAAGATTAGTTTTATTTCTCTATTGCTAAGTTCAACTTGACCACTAGACTGAGGATGATAAGATGACGCAATTCTATGATTAACATCATACTTAGCAAGCATCTTACGGAAAGCACCATGAATAAAATGTGAACCACCATCAGTCATTAAATATCTAGGGACTCCAAACCTGGGAAAAATAACTTCCTTAAGCATTTTAATAGAGGTGTTGTGATCAGCACTACTGGTTGGAATAGCTTCTACCCATTTAGTAACATAATCAACAAAACCAAAGTATGTGTATACCCATTAGAGGAAGGAAAATGTCCCATAAAGTCAAATCCCCAAACATTGAATGGTTCAACAACAAGTGAATAATCCATAGGCATTTCTTGACGCTTACCGGTATTACCTATTCTTTGGCATTCATCACATGATGAGGCAAACTTACAAGCATCCTTGAAGAGAGTAGGCCAATAACAACTAGATTACAATACCTTATGAGCGGTTCTGTCTCCCGTGTGTTGTCCTCCATAAGCTTCGGAGTGACATTTCCGTAGGATTTGTTCCTGTTCATGCTCTGTTACACAACGTCTAATAATACCATCTACTCCTTCTTTATAAAGATGTGGGTCATCCCAAAAGTAATGTCTTAAATCATATAAGAATTTATTCTTTTATTGGTATGTGAAGCTAGGTGGTATGTATTTAGCAACAATATAATTAGCATAGTGACGCTAGTAGAAAAAGGGTGGAATGTTAAGCACATTAGTACCGGTTTGTAGATGAACCGACATTGTGACCAATAGTGCCGGTTCAAACGACTAGGTGGGCGTCACTCATTAGTACCGGTTCGTGGAGAACCTTTAAAGAGGCTGTGGCAGGCTGTTGGCAGGCTGTGGCCCCACCAGCACATTTAGTACCGGTTCATGCCACAAAACGGTGCTAAAGTATTTTAGTTGCTGATACGTCCATTTTGCGTCATGCTTTTATATCGATATTCATTGCATTATGGGCTGTTATTACACGTTATGTCACAATACTTATTCCTATTCTCTCTTATTTTACAAGGTTTACATGAAGAGGGAGAATGCCGGCAGCTGGGATTCTGGGCTGGAAAAGGAGCAAATATTAGAGACCTATTCTGCACAACTCCAAAAGTCCTAAAACTCCACGAAAGTCATTTTGGATTTAATAAAAAATACTGAGCAGAAGAAATACCAGAGGGGGGCCACCCACTGTCCATGAGGGTGGGGGCGCGCGCCCCTGCCTCGTGGGCCCCCTGGCAGCCTTCTAGTGACAATCTTCTACTATATGAAATCTTTTACCCTGGAAAAAATCATAAGCAAGCTTTCGGGATGAGACACCGCAGCCACGAGGCGGATCCTTGGCGGAACCAATCTAGGGCTCCGGCGTAGATGTTTTGCCGGGGAAACTTCCCTCCAGGAGGGGGAAATCATCACCATCGTCTTCACCATCGATCCTCTCATCGGGAGGGGGTCAATCTCCATCAACATCTTCACCAGCACCATCTCCTCTCAAACCCTAGTTCATCTCTTGTATCCAATCTTTGTCCCAAAACCTCAGATTGGTACTTGTGGATCATTAGTAGTGTTGATTACTCCTTGTAGTTGATGCTAGTTCATTTATTCAGTGGAAGACCATATGTTCAGATCCTTTATGCATATTAATACCCTCTTATTATGAACATGAATATGATTTGTGAGTAGTTACATTGTTCCCGAGGACATGGGAGAAGTCTTGCTATAAGTAGTCATGTGAATTTGGTATTCGTTCGATATTTTGATGAGATGTATGTTGTCTCTCCTCTAGTGGTGTTATGTGAACGTCGACTACATGACACTTCAACATTGTTTGGGTCGAGAGGAAGGCATTGGGAAGTAATAAGTAGATGATGGGTTGCTAGAGTGACAGAAGCTTAAACCCTAGTTTATGTGTTGCTTCATAAGGGGCTGATTTGGATCCATATGTTTCATGCTATGGTTATGTTTACCTTAATACTTCTTTTGTAGTTGCGGATGCTTGCAATAGGGGTTAATCATAAGTGGGATGCTTGTCCAAGAAAGGGCAGTACCCAAGCACCGGTCCACCCACATATCAAATTATCAAAGTAACGAACACGAATCATACGAGCGTGATGAAAACTAGCTTGATGATAATTCCCATGTTTCCTCGGGAGCGCTTTTCTCCATATAAGAGTTTGTCCAGGCTTGTCCTTTGCTACAAAAAGGATTGTGACACCTTGCTGCACTTTATTTACTTTTGTTACTTGTTACCCATTACAAATTACCTTATCACAAAACTACCTGTTACCGATAATTTCAGTGCTTGTAGAGAATACCTTACTGAAAACCGCTTATCATTTCCTTCTGCTCCTCGTTGGGTTTGACACTCTTACTTATCAAAAGGACTATGATAGATCCCCTACACTTGTGAGTCATCAAGACTCTTTTCTGGTGCCGTTGCCGGGGAGTGAAGCGCCTTTGGTGAGTGGAACTTGGTAAGGAAAAATTGATATAGTGTGCTGAAATTTACTGTCACTTCTTACTATGGAACATAATCCTTTGAGGGGCTTGTTCGGGGTATCTTCACCCCGACCAGTAGAGAAAAGAGTTGCTCCTCAACCTACTGAACCTACTGAAAATGTTTACTTTGAAATTCCTTCGGGTATGATAGAGAAATTGCTAGCTAATCCCTTTACAGGGTATGATAGAGAAATTGCTAGCGAACTTTTACTTGATGTTCTAGATATCAAACCATATCAATGAATGGGTTACGCTAGCACATCGAGGAGAACATTAGAAGCGAAGTGCTAAATGTCTCCCGGTCGATCATCCAGATTTTGTTTCCCTTGGCCTCGCTAAGGTGAAATCTGAGAAAGTGTTATCTTCCTTTGCATCTGCATCGTCCATCACTATTCATCATGGTAGTATGTTGTGCTGCCAGGATCCTTGGCACGGATACTGGTAAAACCTTGATGAATATGGAAATGCTCAAGTTCTTGAGAGAATGCACAAGCGCTAGGTGCTATCATAGTTCTAACTAGGATTGTTCTCGGTTTGCCCGATTATGCTACAACCTTTCAAACAGTGGAATTATTCCCTACTATGGCATTCCTCCCCGGTTACTAGAATCATTTCCAGCATTTGCACCTTGTTCCTAGCCTGCACCGCCATTGTTCCATCCTACTATGGACTACCTTTCTCAGTAATTACTGATCGGGATCATCCTCAAAGTGGTCCTACCATGGGTTCCATCCATTTCCGATGATAAGCAAAATCATCCATTACTTTGTCTACAACAAGGTAATCCACATCGTCAATTCTGGTCCGAGTATGTCATCCTTTCGGACTCTTTCAAATGATTGCTCAAAAATTGCCCTAGGCTGGTTCAGAGAGTCACAATGATCTCTATTTCAAAGGTAATTCTTTTTGCCACTTAGGGTAATAATCTATGAATCACCCTCCTCCAAGATGTCTCGTTATGGTATCATGGCAACTCAACTCCTTGCTACGTTGACAACTGTTCACCACCCTCTTAAGTGTGGAATTGTTGTCTACCTAGTGAACCCTCATTATCTGTTCCATTCCATCCCTCTAGATGTGTGCTTCGTGTATCAGCTCCAGAGATGTTTCAATGTCTCACTCCATGAGTTGATCCTGAGTTGTTTGATCTTTGGGAAGATTGATCCTTCTGGAGTTTTCCCTTTCCTCTCGTTGTCATGTTGGTTGGAGTTCTCAGAGAAAAACATCGAGACAAAGATGGTGATCGAATCAACGTTCTTATGAAGTGCAACCTGGATCATGAAGATTATGTCAGTTTGCGTTCCCCCTTCATCTTACCCTACGCTTGAATCTCGAGACGAGATTCTTGTTTAGTGGGGGCAAGTTGTCACATCCCTAGCTTCTGGCATTGCACTAGGCTAACTTCATGTGTGCATCATGTTTAAACATTGAAAGAAAATTGAAATGGGGATTGCCTAAACCCTAGCATCAAAGGAATTCACTAGGTTCAACTAAAATATTCTCAGTGAATCCAAATGGCTTTAAAAAATGTTCATCTTTTCTGGAAAATGCTAGAAGCAATAACCAGAGGTGATGCACATTTTTCCATGACATATTTGGGCTCTAAATTAAATCATACTCTATTTGCATTTGGGCATTTAAATGCTATTAAATATTTTAAATGCTCAAATAATCATAAACTAAAATGTTTATTGTAGAATATATTCCCAATAGTGATCATGAGTAGTTTCATGATTTTTCGAAGTGTCTAAGTATTTTTAATAAAGCCCTAATGACTACAGAGTAATAGAAAAACAAAAACAATTAGAAGAGAGAGAGAAGGACTTACCTAGTGCCACCAACCGGCCCAGCTCCTGTGCTGGCCCACCTGTGGCCCAGCCCACCACCAGCCTCCTCTGTCGTCTTCTCCCCCTCGCCCCAAAGCAGTTGCATGCCCGGCATGCCGCAGCCGCGCCACCACCTCCTTCCTGCCTATCTGCCCCTCCTAGGTCCCTCTAGCGACGCCAGGAGATGCCCTGGAACCACCTCGACCTCTCCCCTCTCTCGCAGCACCCTCATCCTTTCTCTAGCTCTCGTTTTTGCGGCCACCGAGAGCAACCGCCGGCCGCCGCAACCTGCGCATGCAGCCATCATCATCGCCTTGACGCGTGTCCATGTCCGGGAGCTCTGCCGTCGCCTTCTTCACCGTCCACAGCAAGCCGTTCGACGCCGGGAGCCCCACAAGGACGCCATCGACCTCTTCTTCAACCTACGGCATCCGAGATCGCCGGCGAGCCCGCGCTCACCTCGATGCTTCCCCGAGCTTGCTGAGATCATCCCCGAACCCGCTGTGAGCTCTGCCATCTTCTCCCCTGCTCTTCGCGCTCGTACGCACTCTCTAGCCGCCTCCTCTATCAGAGCCGAACTGCTCCGCCGCACGAGCTCGACGCTGGCGTCACTCCGGTGACCTTTTGGTCACACGCTGGTGCCTAACCCACTCCCCGCACTCCGCAGCGCCGCACTAGTGCCTCCGTTTGCCCGCTAGCACGCCGCAGCAGCAAAACGACCGACGCCCGAGCTCCGACCGCCGCAAAACTCGTCGCCGGTGCCTCTGCAGGCCACCCCCGCTCCAGCCGCCTCCACCACTGGATGCGCCACTCCGCCAGCTCCCCGTAGATGCTCCTTGCGTGCCAAACCGGACCCCGTAGCGAAATCTCAATGCCCTCCGCCGCGTTTTCGTCGTTGTCGTCTAACCGCCGGTGAATCCGACGTGGCAGTCGTTAGCGGCTAACCCCCCACACTAACGAACCCCCTAGGCCACTGACTCATGGGCCCCATGCCCTAATTAACATAGATTACATTTTCTGCTTACTTTTAACTAACCCCAGTGGGCCCACGCGTCAGTGTTGACTACGCTGACGTGGCCGTTGACCGGGCCCACCTGTTTGTGTCCCTAACTGACACTAGGTCACTGACCAGTGGGTCCCACTAGTCAGGTTTGACCTGGTCAGCCACAAACGACCTACTGACATCATGATGATGTCACGCTGATGCAGTAAATCTATTTCTGGATTTAGTTTAATTTTAAATAATCCAGAAATTGCAGAAAATGCTCTAAACTTCTAAAATTCATAGAGAATTATCTGTAACTCCAAATGAGATAAATTATATATGAAAAATGATCAGCAAAATCCAATCTATCCATCTGCACTGGTTTCATGAATGTTAAAGCAACTTAAACCTGCCGTTTATATCAAAACATGATAATGCACTTTATAAATTCATTGTTTGAGTTTGAACTTGAACCTTGGGTTCAAAATAACTCAAACCCTTCTGGTTTTAGCTGCATTAGCGCAATCCATAGCATCTTGCCATGTCACATTCATGCATCATATTGTTGCATTGCATTGATTGTGTTCTCTCTTGTTTGCCGGTGGTTTTCCCCCCTCAGTAGACGTATGTTTCGACGATGTGATCAATGACACCCATGAAGAACTATACTATCTTCAGAAGTGCCAGGCAAGCAAAACCCCCTTATTCATTATGATACAATGCTACTCTCTCGTTCCTGCTCTCTTTTACTGCATTAGGACAACAATGATTCATTTGTTACTTGCTATAGTAGCTGAACCCCTTTATCCTCTGCATGACCTGTCATTGCCACAGTAAATAGATGAAACCCACTAGCATGAGTAGGAGTTGTTTGAGCCCTGTTGTGCCTACTCATTCATGCTTGGTTGTCATGCCTACTACTGCTTAGAGTTTAGTCAGGTCTGATTCATCGGGGATGGATCAGAGGTGTGCGAACATGTCCTACTATGTGTGAGCTAAGTGTGTGAACATGATTTGTAAAGGTAGCGGTGAGAGGCCATGTAGGAGTACATGGTGGGTTGTCTCATTGAAGCCGTCCTCAGGAACTGAGTTCTGTGTTTGTGACCCATGAAACAGTTACTACCACGCATTGGGCCTGAAACCAATGGACCCTCTCGGCTTCTTAATCACCCTTGTCCTCTGTCCAGGAGTTGCAAGTAGTTTATGGTGTTTGTAGTATGCTGGAGGCCGTGTGCAGCGCTGACCCGAGGGGTGGGCTGTGATGCCGTAGGCACGTGGCACGGTGTACTGGGCGGCCGTTTGGTGTCTCGGGAACCCTGCACACATCGTTCGGGGCCGTATGTGGAAACTTCGGCCGGACTCCTTGCGGATGGAACCTGAATCGGCGATAAACCTGGACTAGAGACTTGAGTGTTTAGGTAGGCCGTGGCCGACACCTTCGTTGGGCTTCCGCTTGAAGGTTGCCGAGTACATGTCGTGTAAACGGCGGTAAGTGGTGAGAGCGTGTGTGAAGAAGTACACCCCTGCAGGGTTAACATCATCTATTCGAATAGCCGTGTCCGCGGTACAGGACTTCTGGGTTGCCTGTACAGTTCATAGACAAGTGAAAGTGGATACTCTAAAATGTGCAAGATAAGCGTGAGTGCTATGGATGGCATTCTCGTAGGGAGACGGGAGCGGATCCATAGTGGTGTATTGATATGGTGAATATGTGGACTCGTGTGCGCCACCTCAAAAGAGTTACTTGCAGTCGTAGTTCAGGATAGCCACCGAGTCAAAGCTGGCTTGCTGCAGTTAAACCCCACCATCCCTTTTGTTGATAATGATGCATATGTAGTTAGTTATGATGTAAGTCTTGATGGGTACATTTGTACTCACGTTTTCCTATTTTATGTTTTGCAGAGAGACTTCAGTCTCACTAGTAGTTCCGCGTGAACTTGGACGTTTAGCTTGTTACCTCAGCTACGATCTTGTGCCCTCGGTGGGATCTGGTAGTTAGTCAGGCTTCTCAGCCATTTTCATTTGTAGTTGTCTGTACTCAGACATGTTAAGCTTCCGCATGTGCTTTGACTTGTATGCTCTGAATGTTGGGTCGTGAGACCCATGTTTGTAATATCTCGCTCCTCGGAGCCTATTGAATAAAATACTTGAGTTGTAGAGTCATGTTGTGATGCCATGTTTTATTTGCACATATCGAGCATATTGTGTGTATGTTATTGAAATGCTTGGTATGTGTGGGATCTGACTATCTAGTTGTTTATCCTTGGTAGCCTCTCTTACCGGGAAATGTCTCCTAGTGCTTCCACTGAGCCTTGGTAGCTTGCTACTGCTCCGGAACACTTAGGTTGGCCGGCATGTGTCCTTCTTCGTTACTGTGTCTGTCCCTTCGGGGAAATCTCACGCGGTGTCTACCGGAGTCCTGTTAGCCTGCTACAGCCCGGTTTACCGGAGTCCTGCTAGCCCAGTTGCTACAGCCCGGATTCACTCGCTGATGACTGACACGTTCGTTGCTGGGTCATGTATGCATGTCCCTGTAAGTTAGTGCCACTTTGGGTTCATGACTAGCCATGTCAGCCCGGGCTCCTTGTCATATGGATGCTAGAAACACTACCATATACGTGTGCCAAAAGGCGCAAACGGTCCCGGGCCTGGTAAGGAGGCACCCGTGGGAATACCGTGCGTGAGGCCGCAAAATGATATGAGGTGTTACATGCTAGATCGGTGTGGCATTGAGTCAGGGTCCTGACAATTTCGTAGACAACCCCATGATAAAGAATTGCCTAGTAGGGATGAAATTATTGGTCTTGATCCTTTAGAACAATATTTGCTAGACCATGAAAATGATATGTTTATGAATGAAAGAAGGGAGATAGATGAAGTATTCTTTAAACAGGGGCCTATTTTGAAACACAACTTCCCTGGTGAAATTCTAGGGGATCCTCCACCACCCAAGGGTGATCCCGTGTTTGAGCTTAAACCACTACCTGATACTCTTAAATATGCTTATCTTGATGAAAAGAAGATATATCCTGTTATTATTAGTGCTAACCTTTCAGATCAGGAAGAAGAGCGATTATTGAAAACTCTGAAGAAGCATCGTGCTGCTATTGGATATACTCTTGATGACCTTAAGGGCATTTGTCCCACTCTATGCCAACACAAAATAAAATTGGAGAAAGACGCCAAACCAGTTATTGATCACCAACGACGGTTAAATCCTAAGATGAAAGAAATGGTAAGAAAGGAAATACTAAAGCTCCTAGAGGTAGGTATAATTTATCCCGTTGCTGATAGTTAGTGGGTAAGTCCTGTCCATTGTGTCCCTAAGAAGGGAGGTATTACTGTTGTTCCTAAAGATAAAGATGAATTGATCCCACAAAGAATAGTTACAGGTTATAGGATGGTAACTGATTTCCGCAAATTAAATAAAGCTACTAAAAAGGATCATTACCCTTTGCCTTTTATTGATCAAATGCTAGAAAGATTATCCAAACGTACACATTTTTGCTTTCTAGATGGTTACTCTGGTTTCTCTCAAATACCTGTGTTAGCACAGGATCAAGAAAAGACCAGTTTTACTTGCGCTTTCGGTACTTTGGCATATAGACATATGCCTTTTGGTTTATGTAATGCACCAACTACCTTTCGAAGATGCATGATGGCTATATTCTTTGACTTTTATAAAAAGATTTGTGAAGTTTTCATGGATGATTTTGAAGGAAATATGCCCTAGAGGCAATAATAAAGTTATTATTTATTTCCTTATTTCATGATAAATGTTTATTATTCATGCTAGAATTGTATTAACCGGAAACATGATACATGTGTGAATACATAGACAAACATATAGTCACTAGTATGCCTCTACTTGACTAGCTCATTAATCAAAGATGGTTATGTTTCCTAACCATAGACATGTGTTGTCATTTGATTAATGGGATCACATCATTAGGAGAATGATGTGATTGACATGACCCATTCCATTAGCCTAGCACTTGATCGTTTAGTATGTTGCTATTGCTTTCTTCATGACTTATACATGTTCCTATAACTATGAGATTATGCAACTCCCGTTTACCAGAGGAACACTTTGGGTGCTACCAAACGTCACAACGTAACTGGGTGATTATAAAGGAGTACTACAGGTGTCTCCAAAGGTACATGTTGGGTTGGCGTATTTCGAGATTAGGTTTTGTCACTCCGATTGTCGGAGAGGTATCTCTGGGCCCTCTCGGTAATGCACATCACTATAAGCCTTGCAAGCAATGTGACTAATGAGTTAGTTACAGGATGACGCATTATGTAACGAGTATAGAGACTTTCCGGTAACGAGATTGAACTAGGTATTGGATACCGACGATCAAATCTCGGGCAAGTAACATACCGATGACAAAGGGAACAACATATGTTGTTATGCGGTTTGACCGATAAAGATCTTCGTAGAATATGTAGGAACCAATATGGGCATCCAGGTTCCGCTATTGGTTATTGACCGAGAATAGTTCTAGGTCATGTCTACATAGTTCTCGAACCCGTAGGGTCCGCACGCTTAACGTTATGATGACAGTTTTATTATGAGTTTATAAGTTTTGATGTACCGAAGTTTGTTCGGAGTTCCGGATGTGATCACGGACATGACGAGGAGTCTCGAAATGGTCGAGACATAAAGATTGATATATTGGAAGCCTATGTTTGGACATCGCAAAGGTTCCGGGTGAAATCGGGATTTTACCGGAACACCGGGGGGTTACCGGAACCCTCCCGGGGGTTAATGGGCCTTAGTGGGCCATGAGGGAGAAGAGGAGGGCCGGCCAGGGCAGGCCGCGTGCCCCCTCCCCACTAGTCCGAATAGGACAAGGAAGGGGGGGCGGCGCCCCCCTTTCCTCTTTCCCCTCCCCCCTTTCCTTCTCCACCAAGGCAAGAGGGGGGAGTCCTACTCCCGGTGGGAGTAGGACTCCTCCAGGCGCACCCCAATGGGGCCGGCCGCACCTCCCCCTCCCTCCTTTATATACGGGGGCGGAGGGGCACCCAACAACAGAAGTTGATCTACGGATCATTCCTTAGCCGTGTGCGGTGCCCCCCTCCACCATATTCCACCTCGGTCATATCGTCGCGGAGTTTAGGCGAAGCCCTGCGCTGGTAGAACATCATCATCGTCACCATGCCGTTGTGCTGACGGAACTCATCCCCGAAGCTTTGCTGGATCGGAGCCCGGCGATCGTCATCGAGCTGAACGTGTGCTGAACTCAGAGGTGCCGTACGTTTGGTGCTTGGATCGGTCGGATCGTGAAGACGTATGACTACATCAACCGCGTTGTGCTAACGCTTCCGCTTACAGTCTACGAGGGTACGTGGACAACACTCTCCTCTCTCGTTGCTATGCCATCACCATGATCTTGCGTGTGCGTAGGAATTTTTTTGAAATTACTACGTTCCCCAACAGTGGCATCCGAGCCTAGGTTTTATGCGTTAATGTCATATGCACGAGTAGAACACAAGTGAGTTGTGGGCGATACAAGTCATACTACTTACCAGCATGTCATACTTTGGCTCGGCGGTATTGTGAGATGAAGCGGCCCGGACCGACATTACGCGTACGCTTACGCGAGACTGGTTTCACCATTACGAGCACTCGTGCTTAAAGGTGACTGGCGGGTGTCTGTCTCTCTCACTTAGTTGAATCAGGTGTGGCTACGCCCGGTCCTTGCGAAGGTTAAAACAGCACTAACTTGACGAACTATCGTTGTGGTTTTGATGCGTAGGTAAGAACGGTTCTTGCTAAGCCCGTAGCAGCCACGTAAAACTTGCAACAACAAAGTAGAGGACGTCTAACTTGTTTTTGCAGGGCATGTTGTGATGTGATATGGTCAAGACGTGATGCTATATTTTATTGTATGAGATGATCATGTTTTGTAACCGAAGTTATCGGCAACTGGCAGGAGCCATATGGTTGTCGCTTTATTGTATGAAATGCAAATGCCCTGTAATTGCTTTACTTTATCACTAAGCGGTAGCGATAGTCGTAGAAGCAATAGATGGCGTAAACGACGACGATGCTACGATGAAGATAAAGGTGTCGCGCCGGTGACGATGGTGATCACGACAGTGCTTCGGAGATGGAGATCACAAGCACAAGATGATGATGGCCATATCATATCACTTATATTGATTGCATGTGATGTTTATCCTTTATGCATCTTATCTTGCTTTGATTGACGGTAGCATTTTAAGATGATCTCTCACTAAAATTATCAAGAAGTGTTTTCCCTGAGTATGCACCGTTGCCAAAGTTCATCGTGCCCAGACACCACGTGATGATCGGGTGTGATAAGCTCTACGTCCATCTACAATGGGTGCAAGCCAGTTTTGCACACGCAGAATACTCAGGTTAAACTTGACGAGCCTAGCATATGCAGATATGGCCTCAGAACACGGAGACCGAAAGGTCGAGCGTGAATCATATAGTAGATATGATCAACATAGTGATGTTCACCATTGAAAACTACTCCATCTCACGTGATGATCGGTTATGGTTTAGTTGATTTGGATCACGTGATCACTTAGATGACTAGAGAGATGTCTATCTAAGTGGGAGTTCTTAAATAATATGATTAATTGAACTTAAATTTATCATGAACTTAGTCCTGGTAGTATTTTGCAAATTATGTTGTAGATCAATAGCTTGCGTTGTTGCTTTCATATGTTTATTTTGATATGTTCCTAGAGAAAATTGTGTTGAAAGATGTTAGTAGCAATGATGCGGATTGGATCCGTGATATGAGGTTTACCCTCATTGCCGCACAGAATAATTATGTCCTTAATGCATCGCTAGGTGACAGGCCTATTGCAGGAGCAGACGCAGACGTTATGAACGTTTGGCTAGCTCAATATGATGACTACTTGATAGTTTAGTGCACCATGCTTAACGGCTTAGAATCGGGACTTCAAAGATGTTTTGAACGTCATGGACCATATGAGATGTTCCAGGAATTGAAGTTAATATTTCAAGCAAATACCTGAGAGTAGAGATATGAAGTCTCCAACAAGTTCTATAGCTAAAAGATGGAGGAGAATCGCTCAACTAGTAAGCATGTGCTCAGATTGCCTGGGTACTTCAATCACTTGAATCAAGTGGGAGTTAATCTTCCAGATAAGATAGTGATTGACAGAATTCTCTAGTCACCATCACTAAGTTACTAGAACTTCATGATGAACTATAGTATGCAAGGGATGACGAAAATAATTCCCGAGCTCTTCGTGATGTTGAAATCGACGAAGGTAGAAATCAAGAAAGAGCATCAATTGTTGATGATTGACAAGACCACTAGTTTCAAGAAAAGGGCAAAGGGAAAGAAAGGGAACTTCAAGTAGAATGACAAGCAAGTTGTCACTCCCACGAAGAAGCCCAAAGCTGAACCAAAGCCTGAAACTGAGTGCTTACACTTCAAAGGAAATGGTCACTGGAAGCGGAAATGCCCTGAATATTTGGTGGATAAGAAGGATGGCAAAGTGAACAAGGGTATATTTCATATACAGGTTATTGATGTGTGCCTTACTAGTGTTTATAGTAGCTCCTGAGTATTTGATACTTGTTCGGTTGCTAAGATTAGTAACTCGAAACAGGAGTTACAGAATAAACAGAGACTAGTTGAAGGGGAAGTGACGATGAGTGTTGGAAGTAGTTCCAAGATTGATATGATCATCATCGCACACTCCCTATACTTTCGGGATTAGTGTTAAACCTAAATAAATGTTATTTGGCATTTACGTTGAGCATGAACATGATTTGATCATGTTTATTGCGATACAGTTATTCATTTAAAGTTAGAGAATAATTGTTATTCTATTTACATGAATAAGACCTTCGATGGTTATACACCCAATGAAAATAGTTTGTTGGATCTCGATCATAGTGATACACATATTCATAATATTGATGCCAAAAGATGCAAAGTTAATAATGATAGTGCAACTATTTGTGGCACTGCCGTTTGGGTCATATCAATGTAAAGCGCATGAAGAAACTCCATAAAGATGGATTTTCGGAATCACTTGGTTATGAATCATTTGATGCTTGCGAACCGTGCCTTTTGGGCAAGATGACTAAAACTCCGTTCTCCGGAACAATGGAACAAGTTACTGACTTATTGGAAATAATACATACCGATGTATGTGATCCAATGAGTGTTGATGCTCGTGGCAAGTATCATTATTTTCTGACCTTCACAAGATGATTTGAGCAGATATGGGTATATCTACTTGATGAAACATAAGTCTGAAATAGTTGAAAGGTTCAAAGAATTTCAGAGTGAAGTGGAAAAATCATCGTAACAAGAAAATAAAGTTTCTGCGATCTGATCGCGGAGACGAATATTTGAGTTACGAGTTTGGTCTTCAATTAAAACAATGTGGAATAGTTTCACAGCTCACGCTACCTGGAACACCACAACGTTATGGTGTGTCCGAACGTCGTAACCGCACTTTATTGGATATGGTGCGATCTATGATGTCTCTTACTGATTTACCATTATCGTTTTGGGGTTATGCATTAGAGACAGTTGCATTCACGTTAAAAGGGCACCATCTAAATCCGTTGAGACGACATCATATGAACTATGGTTTAGAAGTAAACCTAAGCTGTCGTTTCTTAAAGTTTGGAGTTGCGATGCTTATATGAAAAAGGTTTTCAACCTGATAAGCTCGAACCCAAATCGGAGAAGTGCGTCTTCATAGAATACCCAAAGGAAACTGTTGGGTACTCCTTCTATCACAAATCCAAAGGCAAAACATTCGTTGCTAAGAATGGATCCTTTCTAGAGAAGGAGTTTCTCTCGAAAGAAGTGAGTGGGAGGAAAGTAGAACTTGATGAGGTAACTGTACTTGCTCCCTCATTTGAAAGTAGTTCATCACAGAAATCTGTTCCTGTGACTACTACACCAATTAGTGAGGAAGTTAATGATGATGATCATGAAACTTCAGATTAAGTTACTACAGAATCTCGTAGGTCTTACAGAGTAAGATCCGCACCAGAGTGGTACGGTAATCCTGTTCTGAAAGTCATGTTACTAGACCATGATAAACCTACGAACTATGAGGAAGCGATGATGAGCCCAAATTCCACAAAATGGCTTGAGGCCATGAAATCTGAGATATGATCCATGTATGAGAACAAAGTGTAGACTTTGATAGACTTGCCCGATGATCGGTGAGTCATTAAGAATAAATGGATCTTCAAGAGGAAGACGGACACTGATAGTAGTGTTACTATCTAGAAAGCTAGAATTGTCGCAAAAGGTTTTCGACAAGGTCAAAGTGTTGACTACGATGAGAGTTTCTCACTCGTATCTATGCTTAAGTCTGTCTGAATCATATTAGCAATTGCCGCATTTTTATGAAATCTGGCAAATGGATAGAAAAAACGGCATTCCTTAATGGATTTATTTAAGAAGAATTGTATATGATGCAACCATAAGGTTTTGTCAATCCTAAAGGTGTTAACAAAATGTGCAAGCTCCAACGATCCATCTATGGACTGGTGCAAGCATCTCAGAGTTGGAATATACGCTTTGATGAGTTGATCAAAGCATATGGTTTTAATACAGACTTGCGGTGAAGCCTGTATTTACAAGAAAGTGAGTGGGAGCACTACAACATTTCTGATAAGTATATGTGAATGACATATTGTTGATCGGAAATAATGTAGAATTTTTCTGGAAAGCATAAAGGAGTGTTTGAAAGGAGTTTTTCAAAGAAAGACCTTGGTGAAGCTGCTTACACATTGAGCATCAAGATCTATAGCGATAGATCAAGATGCTTGATAAGATTTTTCAATGAGTACATACCTTGACAAGATTTTGAAGTAGTTCAAAATGGAACAGTCAAAGAAAGAGTTCTTGCCTGTGTTGCAAGGTGTGAAGTTGAGTAAGACTCAAAACCCGACCATGGCAGAAAATAGAAAAGAATGAACAGTCATTCCCTATGCCTCAGTCATAGGTTCTATTAAGTATGCTATGCTGTGTACTAGACCTATTGTAAACCTTGCTCTGAGTTTGGCAAAGGAATACAATTTTTGATCTAAAAGTAGATCACTAGAACAGCGGTCAAGAATATCCTTAGTGAGGACTAAGGAGATGTTTCTCGATTATGGAGGTGATAAAAGAGCCAGTCGTAAAAAGTTACAATGATGCAAGCTTTTACACCAATCCAAATGATTCTAAGTCTCAATCTGGATACATATTGAAAGTGGGAGCAATTAGCTAGAGTAGCTCCATGCAGAGCATTGTAGACATAGAATATTTGCAAAATACATACAGCTCTGAATATGACAGACCCATTGACTAAGCTTCTCTCACGAGCAAAACATGATCATACCTTAGTACTCTTTTGGGTGTTAATCGCATAGCGATGTGAACTAGATTATTGACTCTAGTAAACCCTTTGGGTGTTGATCACATGATGATGTGAACTATGGGTATTAATCACATGTAGATGTGAATATTGGTGTTAAACCACACAGCGATGTGAACTAGATTATTGACTCTAGTGCAAGTGGGAGACTAAAGGAAATATGCCCTAGAGGCAATAATAAAGTTATTGTTTATTTCCTTATTTCATGATAAATGTTTATTATTCATGCTAGAAATTTATTAACCGGAAACATGATACATGTGTGAATACATAGACAAACATATAGTCACTAGTATGCCTCTAATTGACTAGCTCATTAATCAAAGATGGTTATGTTTCCTAACCATAGACATGTGTTGTCATTTGATTAATGGGATCACATCATTAGGAGAATGATGTGATTGACATGACCCATTCCGTTAGCCTAGCACTTGATCGTTTAGTATGTTGCTATTGCTTTCTTCATGACTTATACATGTTCCTATAACTATGAGATTATGCAACTCCCGTTTACCGGAGGAACACTTTGGGTGCTACCAAACGTCACAACGTAACTGGGTGATTATAAAGGAGTACTACAGGTGTCTCCAAAGGTACATGTTGGGTTGGCGTATTTCGAGATTAGGTTTTGTCACTCCGATTGTCGGAGAGGTATCTCTCGGCCCTCTCGGTAATGCACATCACTATAAGCCTTGCAAGCAATGTGACTAATGAGTTAGTTACGGGATGATGCATTACGTAACGAGTAAAGAGACTTGCCGGTAACGAGATTGAACTAGGTATTGGATACCGACGATCAAATCTCGGGCAAGTAACATACCGATGACAAAGGGAACAACGTATGTTGTTATGCGGTTTGATTGATAAAGATCTTCGTAGAATATGTAGGAACCAATATGGGCATCCAGGTTCCGCTATTGGTTATTGACCGAGAATAGTTCTAGGTCATGTCTACATAGTTCTCGAACCCGTAGGGTCCGCACGCTTAACGTTACGATGGCAGTTTTATTATGAGTTTATAAGTTTTGATGTACCGAAGTTTGTTCGGAGTTCCGGATGTGATCACGGACATGACGAGGAGTCTCGAAATGGTCGAGACATAAAGATTGATATATTGGAAGCCTATGTTTGGACATCAGAAAGGTTCCGGGTGAAATCGGGATTTTACCGGAACACCGGGGGGTTACAGGAACCCTCCCGGGGGTAATGGGCCTTAGTGGGCCATGAGGGAGAAGAGGAGGGACGGCTAGGGCACGCCGCGCGCCCCCTCCCCCCTAGTCTGAATAGGACAAGGAAGGGGGGGGGCGGCGCCCCCCTTTCCTCTTTCCCCTCCCCCTTTCCTTCTCCACCAAGGCAAGAGGGGGGAGTCCTACTCCCGGTGGGAGTAGGACTCCTCCAGGCGCACCCCAAAGGGGCCGACCGCACCTCCCCCTCCCTCCTTTATATACGGGGGCGGAGGGGCACCCCATACAACAGAAGTTGATCTACGGATCGTTCCTTAGCCGTGTGCGGTGCCCCCCTCCACCATATTCCACCTCAGTCATATCGTCGCGGAGTTTAGGCGAAGCCCTGCGCCGGTAGAACATCATCATCGTCACCATGCCGTTGTGCTGACGGAACTCATCCCCGAAGCTTTGCTAGATCGGAGCCCGGGGATCGTCATCGAGCTGAACGTGTGCTGAACTCGGAGGTGCCGTACGTTCGGTGCTTGGATCGGTCGGATCGTGAAGACGTACGACTACATCAACCGCGTTGTGCTAACGCTTCCGCTTACGGTCTACGAGGGTACATGGACAACACTCTCCCCTCTCGTTGCTATGCCATCACCATGATCTTGCGTGTGCGTAGGAATTTTTTTGGAATTACTATGTTCCCCAACAGATTTCTCCGTTTATGGATCTTCTTTTGAAGATTGCTTGAGCAACCTTGAACGAGTTTTGCAGAGATGCGAAGATACTAGTCTTGTCTTGAATTGGGAGAAGTGCCACTTTATGGTTAATGAAGGAATTGTCTTGGGGCATAAAATTTCTGAAAGATGTATTGATGTTGATAAAGCTAGATGCTATTGAAAAGATGCCATGTCCCAAGGACATTAAAGGTATAAGAAGTTTCCCTGGTCATGCCGGTTTTAATAGGAGGTTCATTAAGGACTTCTCTAAAATTTCTAGGCCTCTGACTAATCTCTTACAAAAAGATATTCCTTTTGTCTTCGATGATGATTGTGTAGAAGCATTTGAAATACTTAAGAAAGCTTTGATTTCTGGACCTATTGTTCAGCCACCTGATTGGAATTTACCCTTTGAAATTATGTGTGATGCTAGTGATTATGCCGTAGGTGCTGTTCTAGGACAAAGAGTTGACAAGAAACTAAATGTTATTCAATATGATAGTAAAACTCTAGACAGTGCCCAGAGAAATTATGCTACTACTAAAAAAGAATTTTTAGCAGTTATATTTGCTTGTGATAAGTTCAGACCTTATATTGTTGATTCTAAAGTAACTATTCACACTAATCATGCTACTATTAAATATCTTATGGAAAAGAAAGATGCTAAACCTAGACTTATTAGATGGGTTCTCCTACTACAAGAATTTGATTTGCATATTATTGATAGAAAGGGAGCTGAGAACCCCGTTGCAGACAACTTGTCTAGGTTAGAGAATGTTCTTGATGACCCACTACCTATTGATGATAGCTTTCTGGATGAACAATTAGCTGTCATAAATGCTTCTCGTACTGCTCCATGGTATGCTGATTATGCTAATTGCATTGTTGCTAAATTTATACCACGTAGTTTCACATACCATCAAAAGAAAAAGTTTATCTATGATTTAAGACATTACTTCTGGGATGACACACACCTTTATAAAGAAGGAGTAGATGGTATTATTAGACGTTGTGTACCCGAGCATGAACAAGAACATATCCTATGCAAGTGTCACTCCGAGGCTTATGGAGGACACCACGCTGGAGATAGAACTGTGCATAAGGTATTGCAATATGGTTTTTATTGGCCTACTCTCTTCAAAGATGCCCGTAAGTTTGTCTTGTCTTGTGATGAATGTCAAAGAATTGGTAATATTAGTAGACATCAAGAAATGCCTATGAATTATTCACTTGTTATTTAACCATTTGATGTTTGGGGCTTTGATTATATGGGACCGTTTCCTTCCTCTAATGGGTATACACATATTTTAGTTGCTGTTGATTACGTTACTAAGTGGGTAGAAGCTATTCCAACTAGTAGTGCTGATCATAACACCTCTATTAAGATGCTTAAAGAAGTTATTTTTCCAAGGTTTGGTGTCCCTAGATACCTAATGACTGATGGTGGTTCACATTTTATTCACGGTGCTTTTCGTAAAATGCTTGCTAAGTATGATATTAATCATAGAATTGCATCTCCATATCACCCATAGTCCAGTGGCCAAGTAGAACTGAGTAACAGAGAGCTTAAATTGATTTTGCAAAATACTGTTAATAGATATAGAAATAATTGTTCCAAGAAACTTGATGATGCATTATGGGCTTATAGAACTGCATATAAGAATCCTATGGGTATGTCTCCATATAAAATGGTATATGGAAAAGCATGTCACTTACCTCTCGAACTAGAACATAAGGCATATTGGGCCATTAAAGAGCTCAGTTATGATTTCAAACTTGCCAGTGAGAAGAAGTTATTTGACATTAGCTCACTTGATGAATGGATAACTCAAGCCTATGAGAATGCCAAACTATTTAAAGAAAAAGTTGAAAGATGGCATGACAAAAGGATACAAAAGCGTGAGTTTAATGTAGGTGATTATGTGTTGCTTTTCAACCCTCGTTTAAGATTTTTTCCAGGAAAACTCCTCTCTAAATGGGAAGGTCCTTACGTTATCGAGGAGGTCTACCGTTCTGGTGCCATAAAAATCAACAACTTTGAAGGCACAAATCCGAAGGTGGTGAACGGTCAAAGAATCAAACATTATATCTGAGGTAATCCCATAAATGTTGAAACTAATGTTATTGAAACCGTAACCCCAGAGGAATACATAAGGGACACTTTCCAGAACTTTTCAGACTCCGAAAAGGAATAAGTATGTGGTACAGTAAGTAAACCGACTCCAAAACAGGTCTAATAGCAATTTTTCTCCGTTTTGGAATATTTAAGAAAATAGGAAAATAAGATGTAGTCCGGGAAGGACACGAGGCGTCCACGAGGATGGAGGGCGCGCCCTACCCCCCTGGGCGCACCCCTGCCTCGTGGGCACCTTGTGTGCTCTCCGGACTCCGTTTTCTTGCACAATACTTCTTTTGGTCGGTAAAAATTCATTATATAATCTCCCGAAGGTTTTGACCACCGTATCACACAAATATCCTGTGTCTTTGTTTTGAGCTGTTTTTCTGACAGATCTAGAGCACCATGACGTCTTCAAGCGCCCCCAAGGACAAGATTTTCGAGAAGGTCATCAACCCCTACCTCGCGGAGGTGTTGCATCACCCTCAAACCATTGATATGCGTGAGGGGGTGCTGCACATCCGCGATGTTGAGGGACCAAGGAGGACCGGAAGCGTGGAGACAAGACTCAAAGCAATGGAACAACAAGTTTTCAAGTGCCAAGGGATGGTGGAACGCGGACTCAATGCCAACCAGATGATGATCGTGGAATTCACCAACAACCACAAGCTGGATGCCAAGAACATTGTGGAGAGAATCTTCAAGCTTCGTGAGAAAATCGAGCACCTCCAAGCCCAGATCTATGACCTGCAAAACCAAAACTGTGAGTATGAATATAGATTCAAGAGGATGAGTTTGGCTGTAGATTTGAGGATCCCGGAGACTCGATCATCCTTCTATGATGGTGAGCCTATGCCTTGGAAGACGGACGGCAAGCCTAAATCATCAACAACTCCATCATCACCACTTCCGAAGAGAGAGACATAAACACATGGGTATGGGCACTCCCCTTGGCAACTGCCAAGCTTGGGGGAGGTTCCTCGGTATCGTATCACCATCGCACTCCTATCTTTACCGTTTTACTTACTTCGATCCTTTTAGTAATATCTTGATCTAGTAGAATAAAGTTTTGGTACGATTTAGTTTTTGAGTTTTGCCTTATGATCCCTCTATGTAATCGAGTCCGCGAGCTACATATAATAAAGATTAGTGTTGACTCTAGGGCTTTGCTATCTTGCTATGATCTTGAGGGAATAAAAATAAAAAAAGAAATAAGAGAGATCATATTGATCTTATGAGGAGTAATGACTTCACATATAAAGAGTATGATGAATACAAGTTGTTGAGAGTTGGCAAACATAGTTTTGGTCATCATTGCAATTAATAAGAAGTAATAAAGAAAGAGAGGTTTTCACATATAAATAAACTATATTGGACATCTTTTATGATTGTGAGCACTCATTAAAATATGACATGCTAAAGAGTTGATGTTGGACAAGGAGGACAACGTAATGGGTTATGTTTTCTTATATTCGAAATAAAGTATATTGTCATGGATCATCCAACATATTGAGCTTGCCTTTCTCCCTCATGCAAGCCAAATTCCTTGCACCAAGTAGAGATACTACTTGTGCTTTCAAATATCCTTAAACCCAGTTTTTCCATGAGAGTCCATCATATCTACCTATGGATTGAGTAAGATCCTTCAAGTAAGTTGTCATGTTTTATCCAATAAAAATTGCGATCTAAATATGTACGACTTATTAGTGTGGAGAAAATAAGCTTTATACGATCTTGTGATATGGAAGCAATAAAAGCGACGGACTGCATAATAAAGGTCCGTATCACAAGTGGCAATATAAAGTGATGTTCTTTTGCATTAAGATTTCGTGCATCCAACCATAAAAGCACATGACAACCTCTGCTTCCCTCTGCGAAGGGCCTATCTTTTATTTTTGTCTTATGCATTATGCAAGAGTCATGGTGATCTTCACCTTTCCTTTTTACATTTTATCCTTTGGCAAGCACCTCGTGTTGGAAAGATCCTGATACACACACACACACACACACACACACACACACACACACACACACACACACACACACACATATATATATATATATACAGACGGTCTATTCTGCTAATATTAGCAGAATAACTATTCTGCACACCACTTCGGCACTGCATGCTCAACAGAAGCGCACTGCATCATTTTGACGACGAGCACTGCAATAGAGACTAGTGAACTTCGTATCGAAAAAAATTGCACGCGATGTTTTTCTGGTACTATTTTTGCTCTAATTTTTTAACCGTTTATCGGAATGAGGCGTGTAATATACCATTGAAAAGCTATGGATTAGGCGCAACTTCGACATGTTGAACACTTTTCGAGATTCCACACGGTTTAAGAGCAGTTTTGAAAATAGTGCGGCGGACGACAAGTGGCAGTGAGCGTATTTTCGCGATTTCTTCTAAACTGCTCGTCGGAACGAAGCAAATGAAACGCTGTTGGATAGATATCGTCAAGGCGCATCTTTTTCATATATAAATATTTGTCTAATTTGTTACGGTTGAAGAATAGTTTCAAATTTACTAAATCGCGGAACTCTGTTTTTCAATTTTTTTGAAATTTTCGGTACTTTTTTTGCTCCAGTTTTCTAACCATTTATCGAAACAAGACGTATGATACGCCATTGGAAAGCTATGGACAAGGGGCAACTATCGTATGTTGAAATGTTTTTGAGATTCCTTACAGTTTTTAGTTAATTTTGAAAATCGTGCGGCTGACGTCGAAAGGCAGCGGCTGTTTTTTCACGAAATTTTTTCGAACGGCTGGTCAGAATGATTCAAATCATACGCCGTTGGAAAGATATCGACGAGACGCAACTTTTTCATGTAGAACACTCTCTCTAATTCCTTACATCAGAATTTCTGGTCCACTAATGCCCCTCCATTCATTTCTAATATAGGGAACAATAAACAATTCTAGATTGTTTACCACTGTACTTCTGAATGTTTTAGCATTTTAGGTGTCTTTTGGATCTATTTACCTGACACTGACATAGGCATTTTCAAGCTCTTGAATGCTTGTAAACCTAATGAACATGACAGTCTAAATGCTTCTAAACCTAAAGAATTACATAGTCGAGATAATTACAAATTTAGCAATGCTTGTAGGGTGCTTCATTTCCTGATTATGCGGCATTCGAATGCATGTCATCCTGATTATGATGTGTTGTCAAATATGACAATATTTCAGCAAAGGCCATGTCCTTTTTTTTTGTAATTTCACAAGTACATGATCAACTTATAAACTGAAATTTGCTACTGGTAACATATATTGAAAGCACTTGAATAATCAAGTATGCACATTGCCGCCTCTTCGGACTTGCGCTTTCTGTACGTCTTCACAATGTACACCATGTTGGTTTTCAATAATTTTGCTTATAGCTTAGTGAACTGCAGTTGATTGTTGAAGTTGAATGTATGAACGAGATAGAAATCTTGGATTCTGAATTTCGTCCACCATGTTTGGACTTCCAGGATGTTTTTTGCCTAACTACTTGACAAACCCTTAAGTGGTAACATACAAGCATACAACAATAGTGTGCTGAAGGTGTTCAGCGATTAATATTTCCCCTCCAGGGATAAAGAAGTAAAATAAAATCATGTATGTGAGTTCTTGCTGTTAAGTGGACATTCCAGCCAAAAAAGGGCAACAGTAGAATAACGTGGCAGTCTATTAATTTATTTCCTTGATCTGATCCCCTCTACCAAATGGCCAAATGTGACCAACTACTTCCTATAGCTGAGTAATTATCGCAGTTTTTGTTGTAGAATAGCTTCAGTACTGAGAGGCACCATGTATTCAGCTTGCTGCAAATATGTAAGCTCCTCTGCAGCGTTAGTTTCCGTAGACAAATTTCTTTTGCGTGTGTGTTGACGCTGGAACGCGTCACACGAACACGTCGATGTGTACACGCGGCGCCGAGGGAGATGCTCCGCACCCCACACCGCGGGAGGCCGACTTCCAGCGCGATACGCAAAACAGCAAGCCGGCGCCTTTGGGACCTGAAACCCCACACGCCCGGGAGGGACCCCGTCTGGGCGCGCGGCGGCTATGGGCTGCCCTAGGTCGGCCTGATCACCCCTAGGGCCTCGAGGTTCGCCGCCCTGCAATGAAGAAGAACGAACGAAGAACGAGGAAGAAGAAGAACTAGGGTTAAGGAGAAAAGATAAAAGATAAAAAGTGGTAGATTGATTGATCGATTGTGTGTTGTTGTTCAATCGGCCGTCACCCCTTAGGTATATAAGAGGCGGCTGGACTTCCCGTGCAAGGAAAAGGCTTGGATTCACGTCCAAAACCCTAGTCAAATTCGGATTGGTCTTGTCCGAACTTTCCAAAACTGTTCGGTTTAAACTGGCTGCACCTTGCGGGTCTTTTTTGTGGTGGTAAACGATCTCGGATGAAAACGAGTCCAAAAGCAATCATGACCGTTTCGATGATACGAACAACTTTCATGTTGAACGCTTTTTGATCAGAGGTCATATTGAGGGTCAAATAGCTCGCGCAAAAGATCTCTTTACTCGCGCTACCAATCAGACATGGCGTCTGGTGGGGCGCGCCATATTTCGCCTCGTGACAGGGCTGCACTCCAATTGCTCTAACTTTTGCATACGAACTCGGATTTGGATGATTTTTATATCAAAATCGATCGTTTCGACGAGACGAAGACAATCCGTGTAGATCATTGTTCCATTTGAGGTCGACTTGGGGGTTTAATCGGCCAAACTGTACTCTGAATATAAGTTCTTAGTACTTTGAGCATAGTTTCGGCCTTCGAGATGAAATCGGACGGCGATGACCCAAACTTCAAAGATGTTCATATCAACAATACGGAACTCTTTCATGAAGATCACTTCTCCATTTGAGGCCATCTTAAATAAGTTATTGACCGTGCCAAAATCTGGTGTCAACACATGCCTCCCTGTTTTTCGGCAAAACTTGCGTGCCGAAAAATAATTTGCAATGTATTTGTTCTAAGGACGATGTCAACACTCCATCGGCCATTTATTTTTCTCAGGACGATAATTATGTATCGGCCATGTTTATGCTAAGGGCGATAGTTATATATCGGCCGTTGATTTTAACTTCTTGTTCACATCATACCTTGTAACCGATTGCCACCAATCGGCTTTAAAGAGATGGGAATGAACCCGTTCCTTGTAGCACTAAGGAAATCAAACTCCGAGAGGTCACGCCCTGTTAAGCAAGTTACATCGGGATGATTCCAATCCACAGATGCATCGGCCAAAGCAACACAAGCCGAATTATCCGCGTGAATGATTTCTACCTCATCATCGATCCATTGTATTAAAAATTGATGCATGGTAGACGGCACACATTGGTTAGCATGAACCCAATCACGACCTAATATAACATTATAGTTACCTTGCACCTCGGCGATGAAGAATGTGGTGGCCAAAGTTTTGCTTCCCACGGTGAATTCCATGCACATCACACCTTTGGCCTCTGTCTTTTCTTTACCCTCGAATCCATTAAGTACCATATTGGTCTTCATCAATGCATCATCATCTAACCCCAACTTTTTGAAGACCGAGTAGGGCATAAGATTTACCATAGCACCACCATCAACGAGCATCCTAGCAACCGGCAATCCGTTAATATGACCTTTGAGGTACAATGGCTTCAAGTGTTTCACCGGTTCTCTTGGCTTCTCGAAAATAGCATTCTTAGGACCAAAATTCAGCTGGGCTACCTCCCCTTCTTCACCTATAGCACGAAACTCGGCAGGTAAGTAATATACCATATTAATATCCATACCTTCCCGAACCGGCGTAGATTCATAATCCACCATCTCATCTTCATCTCCCAATGTGTATATTGGGCTTAAAGATTCCTCAATTGAAGGGGATGTTTCAGGTAGTGTAGATGATGTAATAGGGGTCGCATCATCCTCTTTTGGTGGTGAAGGTGTTGCTGCAGCTAATGTAGAAGCATCTGTGTTTTGTTTTTGTTTAGGCCTCCACACTTGTTTTGTGAGTGCTATGGGCCGAATTTCACTAAACAATTCGTCCCTTTGCCTCTCCTCTTTGTGTTCTACCTTCTCGTGGTTCCTCATGCGTTGTAACCTCCTTTTCATGGTCTTAGTTAAACCGGGAGGACACCACTTAGGTTGAGTATATTTGGGATCCCTTGGTTTGGCCTTGCTTGTGCTCGCCTCATGATCATCAACCATGGAACCCTGCTGAACAATAACAATATCACCATTAGAAGTAACCAGATTACCAACAACCGCCTTTTTGATCTCCTTTTGCTTGTCGCATTCTGAAATTTCCGCATTAGGTGACTTAACACGCCACACTTTTTTATTGGCCTTACTTGGAGAATTTTTTGTTGGCCGATTAGCACCATAACTCAAACGGCCTTGGGTGGGATAATAAAGCCTCTCGCGAGCAGGCCTTCTAGGTGTTGTCCACCCCATATGGAAAGCATAAGGAGCCATTGGGGGCTGCCCCCATCCTCCATTGAAGTCTCTCATGTAATATGGTGCATAGGAGGGTTGTGACATCCATGATGTCGGTGCCCATGACCCATATGGCCTTGCATAGCGTCGAAACTCTTGCTCCGGAAGCGATCTTGAACGCTTCGAATGTGATGGCCGATTAGAGCTAGAACCGGCCGCTTGACTTGCATATTTGATAGCAGCATATCAAAAGTTGGCTTGATTCGCTTGCGCTTAGCTTCACTCTTTCCCCACTTGCCAACTTCTGAATTCTTAGGCTTGATAAATTTAACATGAGTATCTTCTTGTACTTGTGGTTGCCCCCCGAGTACGGGATTTTTTATGGTGATCTTCAATACTTCCTTGCCATCGGGTTGCTTATCAAGCACAACCTCTCTTCCCAAGACTTTGTCGCCCTCCTTGCCTTTCCTGGGTTCACCAATAACAACATTATCTTTATTAGCAGATTCGGCTATGCTAGGCCGAATTAACATTTTCTTTCCCTCCAAGTCCATGGTGTTCATCGGAAAGGGCTGTTTATCAACTTGCATCTCAGCAAAATTCAATCGTCCATCATTAATGGCCGATTGTATCTGTCGTCGAAAAACATTGCAATCGTTAGTAGAATGGGAAAATGAACTATGGTATTTGCAATAAGCACGCCGTTTCAGCTCATCAAACGGCGATATGGTGTGTGATATTCTAATCATCTTATCCTGCAAGAGAGCATCAAATATCTTATCACACTTAGATATATCAAATGTAAACCTCATCTCCTCATCACGATTCTTGCGAATCGGCTTAAGAGCATTGCATGTATAGGGCTTGGCCTTTGAGGACCAAACAAACTCAGTAGTATAAACATCAACCTCATCATCCGAATTATCATCATTGTGTTCAACCATATGCATTCTAGGACGATCGGTTGTAGACCTATGAATCTCTTTACATCGACTCTCTTGAGCCAAAGCTTTTTGTAAGACTTGATTAATGTTCAAAAACTCATAACTTTCTAGCCTCTCTTTAATGTGAGTTTTCAAACCATTAAGAACAAGATCTGCCAAGTCTCTCTCAGTTATCACTAAGCTATAACATCGGTTTTTTATGTCTCTAAATCTCTTGACATAATCGGTGACCGATTCATCATGTTTTTGCCTAACCGATGTAAGATGTGACAACTTTAGCTCATTATCGCCGCTATAAAAGTGATTATGAAACTTTTGCTCTAATTGCGACCATAAGAGAATTGAGCCATGTGGTAAAGCAGCAAACCATGAAAATGTGGTGCCAGTTAAAGATAAGGGAAATAAACATACTTTCAACTCTTCTATGGAACCTGCTTCACCCAACTGTGCTAGATACCGACTCACATGCTCCCAAGTTGTTTTCGTACCCTCACCACTAAATTTAACAAAATCAGGAACCTTATAACCTTGAGGGTAAGAAATTGCATCGAAGTGTTCAGGATAAGGCTTTTGATACACACGACTCTTTACTTTCGGCTCGTTTCCGAAAGTTTCTAGAAACATCTTATGCAAATCCTCCCTTAATTTAGCTAAAATTGGATCCGATGTAGATGAAGATGTTTGTGGCAATGACATAGGAGCAACCTGAGTACTAGCTATTGGTGCAACTTGTGGGATGGGCGCCGAACCATAATTCGGCGGAAGACCAAACATGCTTGCACCTATGGGTGGTGTGACAAAGTGATTCGGCGTTGACGCCGAATTGGGCACACTCATAATATGATTAGGGTATGTAGGTGTAGCCACAAGCTGGTTGGTTTGAGTAGGGTAAAAATTCAACGGCATATTATATTGTTGTTGCATAGGTGGTGCCGATGAAATAGGTAAAATTGGACTAGGGTTTTCAGATATACCAACAGTACCACTAGATGATGGAGGCATATTTTTCTGAGCATTAGATCTAGCCACAAAAGAATTGTATGCCATCACATTAACCTTATTAACAAGACTTTCAATCGCAGCCACTTGCTCTGGAGAAAAAACTTTACTCACAGTGATCACATCTTGTTCGTCGATGAGGGGAGGAAAATTGACTTTTCCAGCCGGAGTAATGTTGCCTTGACGGTCCTTCTTGAAACCTGAAAGAAACGCTTCCAAATCCTCCTCCTCGCGCTTCTTCTTGAGCGCCTCAAAAGCCTCTTCACGCTGCTTCTTGCGCGCTTCGTAGGCTTGTCGATATTCATCCGATAGTTCATCAAGACCGGGCTTAATGATGTTATCGGTGTCAACTTCTGAGGGCTTGGGGAGATTAGACATGGTTGATGATGATTCTTGATCTTTCTTCCCTAGCGGAGTCGCCAAAAAGTGTGTTGACGCTGGAACGCGTCACACAAACACGTCGATGTGTACCCGCGGCGCCGAGGGAGATGCTCCGCAACTCACACCGCGGGAGGCCGACTTCCAGCGCGATACGCAAGACAGCAAGCCGGCGCTTTTGGGACCCGAAACCCCACACGCCCGGGAGGGACCCCGTCTGGGCGCGCGGCGGCTATGGGCTGCCCTAGGTCGGCCTGATCGCCCCTAGGGCCTCAAGGTTCACCGCCCTGCAATGAAGAAGAACGAACGAAGAACGAGGAAGAAGAAGAACTAGGGTTAAGGAGAAAAGATAAAAGATAAAAAGTGGTAGATTGATTGATCGATTGTGTGTTGTTGTTCAATCGGCCGTCACCCCTTAGGTATATAAGAGGCGGCTGGACTTCCCGTACAAGGAAAAGGCTTGGATTCACATCCAAAACCCTAGTCAAATTCGGATTGGTCTTGTCCGAACTTTCCAAAACTATTCGGTTTAAACTGGCTGCACCTTGCGGGTCTTTTTTGTGGTGGTAAACGATCTCGGATGAAAACGAGTCCAAAAGCAATCCTGACCGTTTCGACGATACGAAGAACTTTCATGTTGAACGTTTTTTGATCAGAGGTCATCTTGAGGGTCAAATAGCTCGCGCAAAAGATCTCTTTACTCGCGCTACCAATCAGACATGGCGTCTGGTGGGGCGCACCATATTTCGCCTCGTGACAGGGCTGCACTCCAATTGCTCTAACTTTTGCATACGAACTCGTTTGGACGATTTTTATATCAAAATCGATCGTTTTGACGAGACGAAGACAATCCATGTAGATCATGTTTCCATTTGAGGTCGTCTTGGGTGCTTAATCGGCCAAACTGTACTCTGAATATAAGTTCTTAGTACTTTGAGCATAGTTTCGGCCTTCGAGATGAAATCGGACGGCGATGACCCAAACTTCAAAGATGTTCATATCAACAATACGGAACTCTTTCATGAAGATCACTTCTCCATTTGAGGCCATCTTAAATAAGTTATTGACCGTGCCAAAATCTGGTGTCCTCTCCATCATGAAGAGACAACTTCTCTGAGGTAGACAGAGGGGTTGGAGAAGGTTTGCAACCTTTCATGCCCACCCGCTCAAGAATATCTTGGACATACTTTTCTTGAGAGAGATCAATCCACACCTAACCTAACCTAACCTCCTTGTAAATCTTGCCGCCTATTTTGGGCTATATAACACGCACCGCGCCCCTGCCCCTGGTATGCGCTTCCAGCCTCGCTTTTCACATGGTATACAGAGCCTAGTACTTCCACACATCTAGATCATGTCATCTTCCTCCTCTCCTCACGCCATGGACATGCCCTCGCTTGCCTCCCTTGGCCACACCATCACGGAGAAGCTTACCCATGACAACTTCCTGGTATGGAAGGTTCAAGTCCTTCCGCACGTCAGGGCCGCGGCGATGACAGGCTACCTTGATGGCACGATCAAGGAGCCTTCTACTGTCACCGTCACCCGGAAAGAGACCAACGGGAAGAACGAGACCGTCGAGACGCCCAATCCGGAGCATGCGATCTGGGTCACCCAAGATCAACAGGTGCTCACGTTTTTGCTTGCGTCCCTGTCTCGTGAAGTTTTGATGCATGTGCCCAATCACACCACGGCCGCGGGTGTCTGGCAGGCTCTGGTCGAGAGTTTCTCCGCGCAGTCCAGAGCACGTCAGATCCAACTCCGTTCGGCGATCGGCAACGCCCGCAAGGGCGATCTCTCCGCTTCTGCTTACTTCACGAAGATGAAGGGACTTGCAGACGAGCTTGCTGCTGCAGGAAAGCCCCTCTAGGAGGATGATATCGTCTCGCACATCCTCGAGGGTCTTATGCATGAGCCCGACTACAACGGGTTCGTTACCTCCATCTCCACGCGTGCTGCCACCGATCGGCCGATCGGTCTCAGTGAACTCTTCTCGCTGCTGCTCTCTGCGGAGGCCCGTATCACCGCCCAGCAGGCCGCCTACACCGCTCACCACTCCACCAATCTTGCTGCAAAAGGTGGGCGCGGTGGCTACGGCGGTGGACGCGGTGGTCAGGGTGGTGGACGTGGCGGCTACGGCGGAGGCAACTACCACGACAACTCAAGCAACGGCAGTGGCGGTGGTGCACCGCGCCAGAACAACGGTGACCGCGGTGACCGCGGTGACCGTGAGCGGTGCCAAATCTGCAAGGAGGAGGGCCATGGTGCGTGACGCTGCAGGAAGCGGTACGATAAGGGCTTCAACAACAACGTACGCAACCCTGCAGGCGGTGGCGGTGGTGGACGTGGCGGTGGAGGGCGCGGTGGCGGCGGCGGCGGTAATGGAAACCAGCGCTCCGCCAACTCTGCCCACTCCTACGGCGTGGATACCAACTGGTATCTCGACACTGGCGCCACAGATCATGTTACCGGCGAGTTGGAGAAGCTAGCTGTGCGTGATCGCTACACCGGCACGGACCAAATCCATACGGCAAGTGGGCAAGGTATGGACATAGCACATATTGGTCATTCAGTACTATCTACTCCCTCTGGTTCCTTGCACCTAAACAACATCCTTCATGCTCCTAGTGCCGACCAAAGCCTCCTTTCTTCCTATAATCTTATGCGAGATAACGATGTTTTTATTGAACTTCACCCTGAATGCTTTCTTGTTAAGGATCAGGCTACCCGGAGAACAATTCTGCAAAACAAGAGTAGATGGGGTCTGTTCCCCGTGACTGGACGGCAAAGTGCCCCCTCATGTCAAGTTCTTGCTGCCATCAAGCCCTCCACATCTCGGTGGCACAAGCGCCTAGGGCACCCTGCCCTTCCGGTAGTTACAAAAATTCTACGTGATTTCAACCTTCCTGTTTCGAATAAACAAGACCATCTCCTTGTGTGTGATGCATGTCAGATGGCCAAGAGCCATCAGCTACCTTATTCTCGTTCAACTAGTGAATCTACAGCTCCTTTAGAGCTGATTTTTTCAGATGTTTGGGGTCCTGGACCCGTCTCTGTAGGAAGACAGAAATACTATGTCAGTTTTATTGATGATTTCATCAAGTTTAGCTGGATATATTTGCTCAAAAATAAATCTGATGTCTTTGAGAAATTTCATCTTTTCCAAGCTCATGTTGAACGCCTCTTTGATCGCAAGATTATTGCCATGCAAACCGATTGGGGTGGGGAGTACCAACGGTTGAGCTCTTTCTTTGAACACATTGGCATCACACACCATGTTTCTTGTCCCCATGCACATCAACAGAACGGCTCCGCGGAACGAAAACATAGGCACATCGTGGAGGTTGGTCCCTCCCTACTCGCTCATGCATTCATGCCACTTAAGTTTTGGGACGAGGCCTTTCTCACTGCGGTCTATCTCATTAATCGTATTCCTAGCAGAGTTATCAAGAACCAAACGCCTCTAGAACGACTTTTTGGCACCAAGCCCAACTACTCCTTTCTCCGTATCTTTGGGTGTGCCGTTTGGCCAAACTTGCATCCTTTTAACAAGCACAAGCTCGAATTTAGGTCCAAGCAATGCGCCTTCTTAGGGTACAATACCCTTCATAAAGGCTACAAGTGTCTTGATATCTCCTCTGGTCGTGTATATGTGTCTCGGGATGTTATCTTTGATGAGCAAATCTTTCCTTCCGCAAGCCTTCATTCAAATGCCGGCGCTCAACTCCAAAAAGAATTGCTTCTTCTACCCTCTCGCCTTTTTCCATCTCCCACTTTCACGCAAGGGGGAGCTGATTTTACTGTTGATAATATGTCCTTGTCCAATGCTAATACTCCAGCTGAAAGTGTGCAGGAAACAGGGCAGCCACACCCTGAAAATTTTGGTGAAAGTTCATATGATTTTATGCAGCAAACTGAGGGTGATCATGCAGCCACAGAAGATCCAGCAGCCTCGGGATCGGCTACTGCCACCACGCCAGGCGAATCCGCCGCGGGATCCGCGTCCGCAGCAACGTCAGGCGAATCCTCGCCGGGATCCGCGCCAGCTGACAGGCGGCCAGGCGGGAGTCCTATCCCGCGGTCTCCTGGTGGGCCAGCCAGGCGCACTCCCGCGCCATCCCCAGTCTCGGTGGGCGTGCGGTCCCCTGGTAGGTCGGCCGATGCGACTGGGCACGGCCCACCGGGCGTACAGGTCTTCACTCACCTTCTTTTTCAAGTTCCTTTTCTGTGCACAGAAACACCAAGAATAAAGCTTAGTAGTGATAAACATGACTTAAAACAAACTAAAATAGAAAAACGCCCAAGTCGCGCTCCCAGGACACCGAAATCCGCAGATTCGGCCCGTTTCTGGGCCCGGTGATCGCAGGCCGAACCCGGCGCACTCGGGGGTGCTCGGGGGCTCTGGCGCAAGGGAAAAGCACGGCTAGCCCACACCGCCAGGTGAAAATTCAAGTTTGTCTTCCCTGACTCGCCTCCCACCCCCCACGCGCTTGGCCGCCAATAGCTGTTTCCGACCGCGGACGGAAAGTTTAGCGGCGGGTACACGCCCACCGGGCGCAAGGTGTTCGGCGATTTGCCTGCCTCGGTGATGGACTCGGACGACGAGGAAGCTCTCGCTGCGCTGCTGGAGGAGGAAGCCGAGGCTGACGTCCAGGAAGATGAACATCCCATGGTGCTCGCTGCCCTCTCCCAGCTGCTGGCGAGCAATGAAAAGCCGCGGCAAGGTGGCTCGGCGCCGGGGCGGATGAAATCAAAGAACGGGCATCGTCTCGGAGGCTACTGCATGCTCTACTCTGACTACTTCGCCGATGCTCCACTGCACGGCGACAAAACATTTCGACGCCGTTATCGGATGAGCCGAAAGCTCTTCTTCAAGACTGTGAATTCTATCTGGGAGTTCGACAGCTACTTCAAGTGCAAGATGGATTGCACCGGCAAACTTGGATTCACCTCGATCCAGAAGTGCACGACAACGATGAGGATGCTTGCATACGGAGCTCCCGGTGATTCACTCGACGACTATGGGTGCATGGCTGAGTCCACCACCATTGAGTGTTTCCACAAGTTCTGTCGGGCAGTGGTGGCAGTGTTTGGACCGCAATACTTGCGAACACCCAATGCGGAAGACACTACTCGGATCCTAGCACAAAATGCAGCAAGAGGATTTCCTGGGATGCTTGGAAGCATCGACTACATGCATTGAAAATGGAAGAACTGCCCATTTGCTTGGCAGGGGATGTACAAAGGCGCCAAAGGCGGTTACAGTGTGGTACTTGAGGCGGTGGCTACACAGGACCTCTGGATTTGGCACTCCTTCTTTGGTATGCCAGGAACTCACAATGACATCAACGTGCTGCAGTGCTCCCCTGTCTTTGCCAAGCTTGTTGAAGGTCATTCTCCTCCGGTGAACTTTGAGGTCAATGGGCGGCACTACAACAAGGGGTACTACCTAGCTGATGGCATCTATCAGAGATGGTCTACATTTGTGAAGACTATCTCGTTGACCCAGGAGGCAAGAAGTCCCACTTTGCCAAGGTGCAGGAGGCTTGCCGGAAGGATGTCGAGCGGGCATTTGGTATGCTCCAATCTCAATTTTCTGTTGTCCGGTACCCTGCTCAGAACTGGTCGAAAAGATCAAATGTGGGAGATCATAACTTGCTGTGTCATCTTACACAACAAGATCATCGAGAGCGGGCAGGAAGAGCTAGTGTTTGACACTGAACCATACTATAGGCAGGGTCCTCTAGCCGAAGTTGATCACCATCTACTGGCAACCTGGACTACCTACCTCAGTATGTGTCAGGAGATCTGAGACCCACAGGTGCATCATCAACTGCAGCAGGATCTGGTGGAGCACCTATGGAGGCTCAAGGGCGACGCCGGGCGTGACGTGTGATGAAATATGAGTTTTTTTGTTGAACAATATATTTTATATTGAACTATTTGTTTTTTGCACTATTTTGTTGAACTATTTGATTTTCTGTGATGAACTATGTGATAAAAAATATATTTATGTTAAGAATTCAGTGCCGAACCACAACAACCATGCCGAATATGGGCTGAAAACTAGGCCAATATCGGCGCCTGGGGGCGACGGCTGAACGCCCAACCGCCCCAGCGCCGATTGTACCACCGGCTCGCCCCCAGGCGGCGATTTTTATGCCTCCTGGGGGGCCAACGGCTGGAGATGCTCTTAATTCTGTTTGCTCGGCCATAAAAGCCTTGCTTGATTTCTCAATCTTCCATTCACCTTCCGTTGCCATGAGTGGTGAATGGTCTTGAGCAGTAACCATTTAGATACTGTATGTTTTTTGCTCAAGCACTATTATGTCTTTGAACGGCCTATGCGTGGATGTGGGATAACCCTTTCTGTAATGTTGGTTGGTGCTTACCCTCTTGAGGATCCAGAAGATCCAAAAAAAAAGTAAATTCAGGTTTGTTGCCAGTTGCTAAGTTTATCAATTCAAAAGTAGTAAGTTCTAGCCAAAAAACTAAATACTGAGCTCAAACTGCAGAAAGTATTGGGTGTTCAGTACTGGATTTTAGTCTATGTTCATATCTCTAGAGTGCCGAGACCTTATCTCAGGGATGATTTTTGGTAACACGATCTTGACATCGATAACAGCAGAGAGATAATATACGCCTTATAATCTTGTAATTTATATGTGGAGAAGTAGTTGTGGTGTTCCTTCCACCTTTATGAATTAGTCTGTGAAGAGGTGAATAGTCAGGAGCCCCATGGAGCCAAACAAAGATTATGTTCAGGCTACAGATTATATTCATACTACCGCTTGAGTCTGAATTTGTGCCGATACATGAAAATGTCATGTGTGCCAAGAAAAGTATGTTTAGATGCACAACCAATTTTGGGTGCATTTCTTATTTATTTATTTTTGAGTTGGACGCGTGCATTTCTAATTAGAAGTAGAAGAAGAAAGGTGTGACATGGACTTCCTAAGATTACATACATATCGTTGAGTAGTATAGTTAGAAAAATAGTAATAAAATTCGAAAATCTTACTTCTTTTGGCGGCAAATATGCTGGAGTGTCATAGTTCTGCGTAGGATTTTGTGAAGGAATAACATAAATAGTGTGTCTGGACAAATGAAAATTGACTATTTTTTAAAGCTTCTTGGAGCATCGATTTTGTTTAATTTTGTACAAAGCATCACAAATATTTTTTCTTCATCAAATTTTGCACACAACCAAAACAAATGTAATTTTGTTGGGGAGCAGGATTGCATATCTCACGGAAGATAAACATACCAATATGGTTAGACATGAGGCCTACTCCTGGACAGTTCAATCTCAACATGCATCTTGTTGTTCCGTGCAACGCACGGGCATCTTACTAGTATAGTAGGAACTTTTACCCCTTGCAGGTTCGGTAGCAGCACCGAGAAAGTGGAAAAGTTGCAAGAAATATAGTGATGGAGTTGATAAACTTTGAGATTTGATTATTGATATTGAGTACGGGTTCATCCAAGCTATTTTTCATGTTCCACTCTTGATAATAAGTTTGTCCTTAAATTCAATGTAGATCTTTGATTCACTAATAGCATATAAAGTACAAACTATGAGCTCTAAATGAGAAACACTTGTGATTATAAGAAGTAGGACTTCATCGTTGATGGCTTCCTATCACAAAAATGGACTAAGTTCCTAATATAAACTTGATAAAACATTAGTCTTCTTAATTGACTTGTCATTAATAACAAAACTAATAGAGTCCAAATTACACTTACATCCTCATTGACATGCGACTTCATCATCATGACATCGGGAACATGAGCGTCGAGGTCTGGTTCATGACAACCATGTTTGAAAAGGTTATACCCAATGTATGAATTCCAAAAATTATCTTCACGAGATTTCTTGTAAATTTAATTGTAGGAAAGTACTCCCTCTGTAAAGAAATATAAGAGTATTTAGGTTACTATTTTATTGATCTAAATGCTCTTATATTTGTTTACGGAGGGAGTACATCGTAGCCCTAGCTCAGTTAAGTTGAGTTTGAGCTACGAATTGTTGAGCTTCTTGCCTTTTTTTTCAGATCCATTGGGGTGCATTATTTATGAAAATTGTGCAGAAGTGAAAATGGCCTTATCGCAATACCTGTTTGTGCTAATGCTATGGTAAGGGTTTACCATATGCTCCTGAAAATTGGACATATCCTGGTGATGAGTGGCAATGGAATGTGGGAAGATCTTTGGAAAAGATTTGTTTCGAGAGTGGGCACTGGGTGGATAGGTAAATTCGTTTGCCAATGCTTCAATAGGTTAGATATGAAGTTCAATTATTATTTTTCCACTTCAAAGATGCACATACAGTATATGTTATTTATTTTTGAATCTACTTGTAGCATTGGTCCAACCAAATCTAGTAGTTAAATAATTCATGGTGTTTGTGGTTATTATGAAAAAAATTGAAATTTACCAGTACTAATGACTTATGGATTTAACTTTGTATAGGTATCTTACCCCTCCTTCACATTTCCGTGATGCTACTGGTAGAAGAATATCATTCAAAAGTCGTATAAAGTCGAAGAGTTTATCAAAGAGCGAATTTTGGGATGTTGGCCATGAAGCGTTGTTCTCTATGTTTACGTGGAGGATCCCCGCTAAAGAAAGCAAGATTTCAATAAGGTTAGACCTTTGTGTTGCACTTTTATGCATGCTGAATGCAAAATGTTCTTCCTTGGACGATATTATGGGTAATGAATATTGACATCTATAAATTTGTTGTTGTGGTGATCTCGGAACATTTTGTAGTGTCAATTGAATCATCCAACCATAACAACCGTTGGACAAAACTCACTCGCCGAAGTTCCTTCTCTCACTCAAGCACACGAGAGAAATAGAGTTTTTTGCACTGCATAAGATAGCAACTTTTGTCATTGATTTCTCCACCTTTTATTCGGCTAACAAGAGATCGTGTCCTACCCACACTCCTACTGATTCATGGCATCCCAAGGACGAGCTGCGCATTCCATGAGAAATACTCCAAGCAATTGGGCCTATGTGGTAAATTTGCTAGGAACATTCAGCTTCCAGAGAAGCTCCCAAACAGGATTGGAAGATGATGGTCTGTCCTCTTCTCTTCTTTTTCAGCCCCCGAACTGGTGAGCCCATTCTGTATAGTATGCGGATCGGACAGAGAAAGAGAAGGACTGTGTTTTATGCCAAACTATGAAATCCTCTGTCAGATTTGTGCTCAGGGGTATCCTCAAAATTCTCTCAACATCAATAGATATAAAATTATCATGTAGAAGTGCTTCATCCCAAGTTCCTGTCCAAGGGTCAATCAGTTCGTCAACAGTTTGTAGCATACACATTCGTTTCAGTGAGATAACTTTCCTTGATGGGCTACATGGGATCCAATGTTCTTCCCATATGTTAATGCTACTACTAGATCCAACTCGCCAAATACCTTTTGAAGGCCTGCAACCCAGTCATTATACTTTGCCACGTAAATGATGACCCCTTTTTAGGTCCCGCTTTCAGAAGGTTCCCATCAGAATAGTACTTTGCTCGAAGCACTCTAGCGCATAAGCTTTTATCAGGATCTCTTTGCCACCCAAGGATAAAATCTTTTCTTTCCATCCTTGCAGTCTACTTATCACCCTTTCTACCAAATACCTGAAGCTATCACTTCGGTCCACACCCACCATAGAAGGCAGCCAAGATATCTATCAGGCATTGCCTTAGTGGTGTTATTTAGTTCAGTACATGTATCAACTTTGATATGTACATCCACATTTGGGCTAAAGAAAATGCTGCACTTTGCTTCACTAAATAGTTGACCAGAATTTGCACAATATTGATCAAGTACTTGTCTCAACGAGGTTGCATTAATCAAGTCAGCTTTCATAAGGATTAAGGAGTCATCAGCGAATAACAAATGTGAAACTAATGGTGCATTTCTGCATACTATTACCCCCTTGATACCACGAGCCTCCTCTGCATGAGCCAATAAACTTGATAATCCTTCAGCACACAAAAAGATTAAATATCGAGAGTGCTTATCTCCCTGTCTGAGACCCCTAGCAGGTGTGAACTCTTCCGTCTCCTGGTCATTAAATCTCACAGTATATCTAACAGATGAAACACAAGCCATGATGAGATCTACAAACTCCTGGTGAAATCTCAACCGAATCATCATCTTCTATAGGAAAGCCCACTCCACCCGGTCGTAAGCTTTATGCACATCTAATTTGACAACACAATATCCATGCTTCCCTTTTTTCTATTCTTTACTAGTAAGCCTGCACGTGCAATGCACGTCTCGATTAGTACAAAAACAATATAATGAGCAAATGAAATGATGAGACAATCAATTTTATTATCTGAGAAGCACCTACTCTCAATCATGCACACATGAGTAAACTACAAAAACCATGCATTCAAGAACACTAATATGTAATACTAATTCATCATCCCTGGTAAACTATTAAAAAGATAAACAATTGCTCACAGAACAGACTATGGGTAGGAATATAACATGAATGAATAGATATAAAAGCGTTCAGATAGTGATCTAAACGCACAATATCAGATATAAATAGTACTCCCTCTATAAAGAAATATAAAAGCGTTCAGATAGTGATCTAAACGCTCTTATATTTGTTTACGGAGGGAGTACATACTTTCATGGGGAAATAGTTAAAAGAAAATACACTTTTCTAGCAGTCTGAGTACATAGTCGTACTGCCAGGGTAAGAAATTAACAAGATAAAAAATCTAATATTACATCATCAGTACATGGAAACCTCATTGGAACACATGAATGCATCCAGAAATGACCCTGGATTGCCATCACAAGCCATTAAAATAGCATCCCAGTGTTGCAAAAAGGGGTTGCTTGACAACCATTCTATTACTCGAGCTAAAAAACATTTCCAAACACTGAGCAAATCATGTCCTTCTAGAGATAAAAATAGAAATATAAGAGCCTTGATATGCCGTTATCCGCGGGGAGGCGGGTGAAACAGGGATGTGAAATCCATGGTTGCAATCGCTGAAATCAGGCGCCTGCACGGTGACCTGCCCAAATTTGGGCCGATCGGCCCTTAGTTCTATCATTAAATAGACCTACTTTTTGAAAATTTTAAATCTCATACAAAGTACTTATAATACCTAATTTTAGAGTCATAAAATGACTGGAAATGGGGTGTTTTGGAATTAAGATGCCCACGTCCACTGCTTAGCAACTATGAAGAGCATTGACTAACTGGTAGTAGAATATCAATTCCATGTTTCAGCAGGCAGTATATGACATCATAAATCTATGAGCCAATCTATCTAGATCCCAAACCAAAATTCAAGTGCATACAAATGTTTTACATAGGCAGATCAAGGAACAAATCCGTAGATGAGTGCTCGTTATGCTCGAGCTATAAACTATAGAGCTAAAAGTATATGATCTACATGTCAAAAAATGTACTACCTCCGATCCAAATTAGTTGTAGCTCAAACTGATGTATCTAACACTGAAATAAGTCTAGATACATCCGTTTCAGTGACAAGTAATATGGATCGAAGGGAGTACATGATCGGAACAGATGGACTACAAACTGATTGAGAACGACAATTGAACAAAGACAGACGGAAACCGAAGGGTTTACCTTGATGGAAAAAGGGAATCAAAGAACATGAATCTGGTTGAGCGCAAGATGGTTCCTGGCCTGGACAAGAAGAAATCAAAGGAGAAAAAAATGTATTTTCTCGGCTGAGCTATCCGTCTAAAGTCTATCTCACTTTTGTAAGTGTTGCATCTAAAATACGTGAAGGTGGCTAAGATTGGGAAGCAAACCTTTTGATAGCTATCGACAAATCAATATCACTCCACAGATGAGAGGTTTACCAATTCTGCAATCGATATAGATAGACTGGGCATTCAGTCGTTCACCAGAATCATCACCAAAATCCTTTACAGCCACTGACTCTGTTAACCTGACCAGGTAGCTGACGTGGAGAAAAGCAGAGTGTTTATGAAACCAGATGTAAAGTGTGTAGGGTAAAAGATTATTAAATCATGCCTTGCATGATCACAACAAAATCTTTTGTAGTACCTCATGAATACGCAATGCATAAAAATATGAAACACGTGAGAATACAGTTGCAAGTAATTTGATTTGAACAGAAATAAAGATCCCCAACTTACACTATTGTTCTAAACATAGAAGTCCCAAAGAGGAAGATTTTGGCCCAATCCTCCACCTCTTATGCCAAACTGATTCGAGCTGGAACTGGAGTACTGTATCTCTAGCACAATCAACAGCTAATAAAAAAAATTGAACTACAGAGTCAGAGTGCTAAATCACAAATTAGTGCATGTCTGCAGCTGCACAATTTCCAAAAATAGAATTTTTTAGATCGCGAATACGCAAAAGCTTTGCGTATCATTGCATTGATAGGGGGAAGGAACGGTAGCAAATACAGGGGTAGCGTTGCAAGCACGTACACCAAGGGCGTGAGGAGAGCTACAATGGCGCATACATAGAGAAGGGTGGGGGATGCGCGCCCCCTAGAGAGGTACTACGTAGGCGGGAGCAGATTGCTGAGCCCCTTGGCTCCGGCGGCGGCCCAGCTGTGGGCGTCCTCCTTGATGTCGTTGACTATGAGTGGAATGGAGGGAGAGGCTCCATTGAAGACGCAAGCGTTACGTGTCTTCCAGATGCGCCAAGCGGTAAGGATGATGAGCGAGGCGAGGCCGCGGCGAAGGGCGGTGGGGGCGTCCTGCACGGATTGGGAGAACCAGTCGCGGAAGCACATCCCGGGGCTAGGTTTAATGTCACGAGTGTACCAAGTAGAGCGCATATATTTTGCAAGCAGAGAGGCTGCAGGGTGCCTTTTATGCATTCAACAGAAGGACTATGTAGATGCATCCTTTTTCACGTCCTATATTCACCATCCGCCTCTTCCATTTCGTCTCTCCACTGCCTTCTCTCAACCCATCCCGGTAAGCCCCACCTTCGCCTCATCGATGCATACGGCCTTTGCATCACGGTGCGCAAACCTTCATGATCTACCATTCATTTGAAAATAGATCTACCTTTCATGTCAAAATATAATGCTTGCTCACAGCCCATGACTCAATCTCTTGAAACAACAAAACACGTGTTTTTTTATTTGAGTAGTTGTCACAAAACAAAACATCGCTGCCGATACTATTGTGGATAACCCAATATAGCAACACTTAGGCAACTTCAGGAGCATAGCAACACAATGGGATGGGAAGGTAAGAAACAAAACTTCAAAATATGAGTTGCTTGGACTACAAATTTCCGAAATCCTCACTAATTCAATATGTCCTCATAAATTTCAGGAATCCTGATGGCAGAATATGAAATTGGTTTGCTTGGTCTTTTGAGTATAGAAACTTACTTGCGACTCCGGTGGAGTGGTAGCGTGGCGGTGTGGCGGCATGGTGGAGGCGGAGTGGCGGCTTGGCGGAGGCGGCGACCCGCGGCGGGGCGGCTCCGGCGGCTGGGAGGCTCCCGGGCGACCCGCGGCGGGGCGGGCTCCCGGCGACCCGTGGCCGCTTCCCGTGGCTCCGACGGTGCGAGGCAGCGGTGAAGGGCGCGGGCGGAGGCGGCGATCCGTGGCGGG
>NC_041393.1:655851834-655858443 GCF_002162155.2 Triticum dicoccoides
GACCCGCGGCGAGGCAGCGGTGAAGGGCGCGAGCGGAGGCGGTGACCCGCGGCAGGGCGGCTCTGGCAGGACGGGCTCCCGCGGCTGGGAGGCACCCGGCGACCCGCGGCGCGAGGCAGCGGTGAAGGGCGCTGCTGCGGGAGGCGAACGGCGCGGCTGCGGGAGGAGGAGGAGGTCGTGTGTTTGCAGGAGGAGGAGGAGGTCGTACGTTTGCAGGAGGAGGAGGAGGTCGTGCGGGGGGCGGTTTTCTTCTTTTTTTTGACTGCGGGATGATTTTTAGTGCGGGGAGATTAGCGATCGATTGTGGCTTGTTGCATGGTTGGTAACGTTAAACACAGAATGATTAAGGGCCATTAGATTTTGATGATGGATGGGTGTGATTGTTTGGATCTGCCCCTCTCTTTCTTTTATAGTGGTAGTAGATGATATGAATACTCTCATAAGCAACCAGGATATTATCCGTTATTAGACGCCCCGGTACAAACGCAATTTGGACAGGAGATATGACATCATCTAACAACTTCTTCAGTCGTATAGCAATCATCTTAGAAATATCGGGTTTTTTTTTGCTAGAGTTCCTTTTTGTTATTGCGATCTTTTTTGGACTCTTTTTTTTGCAGTAAACTTGGGAGCTCTTTATTCAACATCAACAGCTCCAGCAGAATCTGCTAGGAGGCTGGTTACAAGTAAACTTGGAGTAGACTCTAGCCAACACTCTGTAACATCTAATGTGCTCGCTTGCTTTGCACTCAGATGAGCGGAGACGTTGGCTGCCCTATCAATATGCTGAACTACAAAAGACTTAAACGAAGGAACAAGCTCCCCAATTTCAACTAAGATAGGCGCCACCACCGCACGAGATGTGAAGCGCGAATTCCAGAGATTCACAATCTCCAAATTGTCTGACTCAAGAACCACTTCAGTATAGCCACGCAGACGGGCAAAGATGACACCATCGCGAAGGGCAAGAGCTTCGGCTATCAACGGATCCATGATCCCAGGGTAAGGTTTGCACCATGCTGCCAGGAAGGATGATAGCGATCGTGCAACTCCTCCTATCCCTCCCCTCCTTGCCTCCAGTGCAATACTTCCATCAGTGTTAATTTTGACCCAACCCAGCTCCGGTGGGCGCCAGCCATGGCCAGGCAAAGTGCGAGCATGCTCACGAGGCAGCTCCAGAACTGCTAGGGTTTCCCGCACCCTTCGCATGGATTGAATAGGATTGAAAGTAGCTTTGTCATGGGTGACATTGTTCCGAGAGGTCCAGATCGTCCACATGACAGTCACTAGAGTCGCTCGATCAGACTCTGAAAATTGATCATCGCATAGAATGTCCCTCGACCAAGTTAGCGGGTGCAATGTTGGCCTTTTAACATCAAGCCACTCTGGTGTTGCATCCCAAAACTGTCTGGCGTGAGGGCACTCCAGTAGGGCGTGCATCATGTCCTCGTTAGAGTGAAGACATATCTTGCAAGAACTCGCCGTCACAATATGGCGATATTTCAGAGTGGCTTCGACTGGTAGAATGCCTTGCAACACCCGCCACCAGAAGACTCTCACTCTAGGAATAACTTTAAGCTTCCACAAACGAGACCACATCTGCTTATCTGTCATTGAAGATTCGGTAGCCGTCCCTTCCTCTAGAGCAATTTGCTCGTTGCGAGTCATTAGAGCACAATACGCTGACTTTACAGTGTAGCATCCCGATCGTTCGAAAGCCCATGCCAACAAATCATCTCCCCCACCCTGCCTCATTGGGATATTTAGAATAGCGTCAGCATCTGGGGGTATGAAGTTCTCACGCACAACATCCGCCTGCCACGACCAGTTGCTGGTATCGATGAGGTCCGCCACAACATTCAGCTGAGCAGTCCCAATTCTACATACCGGTGACATCGAATTGGTGCCCGGAATCCACTTATCATTCATGATGGAGACCGTGGAGCCGTCTCTTATACGTTTGAGGAGACCAATCTGCAGTGCATCCCTTCCAGCGATGATAGCACGCCAAGTTGCTGAGGCGAGTCGAGGAACTGTGGCTTGCATAAAATCACTTGTAGGATAATATCTTCCTTTAAGAACTCTGGCACAAAGGAATCAGGGTTTGTCACCAATCGCCATCCGTGCTTCCCCAGGAGAGCTGTGTTGAATAGCTCTAGGTCCCTGAATCCCATCCCTCCCTTCGCTTTTGGTTTGGATAAAGAGTCCCATGCTTTCCAATGCAATGATCTGCGGTCAAGGGAACTGCTCCACCAATATTTGGCTGAGTAAGAAACTAAACTCTTGCACACCTTCTTGGTTAACTTGAAGCAACTCATACTGAACATGGGGAGCAATAGCCTTGATCCGAACCTCGCGTCCAGCACAAGAAATCAACTGTTCTGAACCACCTTGGAGTTTGCTTCGGATCCTCTCTCCAATGTGGTCAAATGTACCACTTGTGATCCTACCCACAGCAGTAGGTAGACCCAGGTAGCGCTCGCTAAAAGCTTCCACTGAAATGTTCAGTACTTGCTTTAGCAGCAGCTTAGTCGGAGCCGGAGTGTTTGGACTAAAGTAGATGGAGCTCTTTTCCTTATTCACCGCTTGGCCCGAGCCTTCTTCATAAATTCTCAAGATCTCATTCAATCTGTGAGCACTCTGCTCCTTTGCTTGCATGAAGATCAAACTGTCGTCCGCAAACAGGAGATGGTTGATCCATGGTGATCGATAGCTAACTCTTATACCTCTATCCACCTCTTGTCCACCGAAAAAATTCAGTAAAGATGTTAGTCCTTCTGCGCATAGCAAGAACAGGTACGGGGACATGGGACATCCCTGTCGTAAGCCCCTTGACAGGGTGAAAAACGGAAGCTGCTCGCCATTGACACGAACAGAAAATCTGACAGAGGACACGCACTTCATGATAAGGCGAACAAAATCCACTCCAAACCCAAGTTTGAGCATGACGGCTTGTAAATAGTGCCATTCAACACGGTCGTAGGCTTTCATCATGTCTATCTTGATGGCACAAACAGCATTTCCCCCTTTTTTTCCTTCTCCTCATAGCATGCACGCTCTCATGTGCAATGAGGACGTTGTCAGTTATCAGCCGCCCGGGGACAAAAGCGCTTTGTTCTGCACCCACAATCTCATCCAGACACTCACGCACACGGTTAGCGATTGCTTTAGCAGCGACCTTATACAAAACCGGGCAGAGCGATATAGGGCAATATTGGGTGATTATCTGTGGGAAACGTACCTTCGGGATGAGGGTAATGGACGTGTCGTTGAAACCCGTTGGCAATTCTCCCCCATTTAGGAAATCAAGCACTGCTGGAACTATATCCTCCTTGAGCAAATTCCAGTGGCGCTGATAAAAACCCACTGTGAACCCGTCCACACCCGGGGCCTTTGATGGTGCCATCTGAAAGAGAGCCCTATGAACTTCCTCTTCCGTATATGGTTTTTCAAGTTCGGTGTTCATCAAAGGTGTCACCCGAGGGGTTAAAACATCCAGAAGCTCTTGCATCTGATTGAAGCCTTGCGAGGTGTAGAGCTGCTCATAGAAGCTCTGAACCTCAGCGCGATCTTCTTCCAGAGTGTCACAAGTAGATCTGTCAGCGCGCACGAGTTTCTCAATCTTATTCACCCGTTTACGCTGAGCTGCCTGAGCATGGAAGTATCCCGTGTTCTGATCCCCTTCCCGTAACCACGAGACTCTCGATCTCTATCGGAGCCAAATTTCTTCCTGATAAAGTGCCAGTCTCAGTTTACGCGCAACTTCTTTCTCCTCATCTGTTGGCCCCCTTCCTGAAGCTTGACCACGCAGTCGCGTCAGCTGCTCGCGCAGCTTTTTGATCTTGCGTGACAAACACCCAAACTCTCTCGTCCCCCACACAGCAAGAGTACTTTGCAGCGAGATAAGGGCCTGAGAAATACCTTGCAAACCAGCTTGACCTGCACCTTTTTGACATGAGTCCAGGACCAGCTTATCGTAATCAACATGCGTTTGCCACATATCTTCATATCTAAAGGGTTTATGGCCTCTAAGTGTAGTCGCGAGACTTCCTCTCAAGTCTGCGAGGACAAAACAATGATCAGACTCAGTTGTGACAATGTGTCTGATCCTTACATCCGCGAACATCTGAATGAATGCAGCATTACCAAAAGCTCTGTCAAGGCGGGCTCTGACATTTGACCGGCCTGACTGCATATTATCCCACGTGTATTCCGTTCCTGACCATCCAAGATCAGACAGCGCACACTCATCCATCATTTCCTTGAACGCCCGCATTTGCCGTTCTGGCCGAGGGGTTCTGGAAAAGTGTTCCGAGCCGACAAGGGTCTCGTTAAAATCTCCAATGCACATCCATGCTTCATGTTGGATTGCAAAAAGCGTTCTCATGAATCTCCAGCTGTGGCAACGATCCTCCACTTTCGGAGCTCCATAGAAACCAGTTACTCGCCACTGCTTAGTGGCATCACATTTTTTCCGTACCATCAAATCAATGTGGCCGGCACTATAGTTTTTCAGTTCCACGTCTAGACTTGAGGTCCAGAACATACCAATGCCTCCGCTCAGGCCCATGCTACTTACCGCAAAGCAGCCTGAGAAACCAAACAAGTTTTGTAATCTTTCAACACGTGTCGCTGAAATTTTCGTCTCCATAACAAACAGGAGATCGGGCCCTTCTTGCTTCATAATATTGCGAAGCTCGCGAACTGCCCCGGGGTTCCCAAGCCCCCGGTAGTTCCAGCTCAAACAACTCATTGATCTTGGCGGGGCTGACTCGCAGCCGCCGCCAAATTATCCGAGCTCTCAGAATTTGTAGGAGTGGGCTTCTTCTTCTTTGGATTTGGTTCTGTCCCCCGGTCTGTTCCCTCTCCCTCTAGTTTGCTGCCCCCCGCTGTGAATACCACCATAGCATGAGCGGCCACATCCTTTTGCACATGCTCTTGAGTCTTAGCCGGTGGCAAGGCAATTTGTCTGTACACCTGTTTTTACACTTGAGGTCCTCCCTTTCTCTTGTTTGTATGATTAATCTTCTTAGCCGGGGATACAACCTCAGGGCAAGAATCTGCCTTTTCCTTCGCCTTACGAGCATCCTTATTGCTGCTTTGACTCGACCGCGGCTCTTTTGACGAACTTTCACTAGACGAAGCTTTATTTTTCTCATCCGACGCTCTCAGGCTGGTCTTAAAAGGTAGATCGCCATTTTCATCCCGTGAGCCTAGCGCCGGGCACTGGAGATCTGAGTGCCCCAGTCATCCACACGAAAAGCAGAAATTTGGGACATTCTCATACTGGATATCATACCAATCTCTGCCCTTCCTCGCTGCGGAATCAATCAAGATCCATCTGCGCAAAGGCTTACGAACATCTGTTGGAAATATGCCCTAGAGGCAATAAGAAAAGTATTATTATATTTCTTTTTTCATGATAATTGTCTTTTATTCATGCTATAACTGTATTATCCGGAAATCGTAATACACGTGTGAATACATAGACCACACTATGTCCCTAGTGAGCCTCTAGTTGACTAGCTCGTTGTGATCAACAGATAGTCATGGTTTCCTGGCTATGGACATTGGATGTCGTTGATAACGGGATCACATCATTAGGAGAATGATGTGATGGACAAGACCCAATCCTAAGCATAGCACAAAGATCGTGTAGTTCGTTTGCTAGAGCTTTGCCATTGTCAAGTATCTCTTCCTTCGACCATGAGATCGTGTAACTCCCGGATACCGTAGGAGTGCCTTGGGTGTATCAAACGTCACAACGTAACTGGGTGACTATAAAGGTGCATTACAGGTATCTCTGAAAGTATCTGTTGGGTTGACACGGATCGAGACTGGGATTTGTCACTCCGTATGACGGAGAGGTATCTCTGGGCCCACTCAGTAATGCATCATCATAATGAGCTCAAGGTGACCAAGGTGTTGGCCACGGGATTATGCATTACGGTACGAGTAAAGTGACTTTCCGGTAATGAGACTGAACAAGGTATTGGGATACCGACGATCGAGTCTCGGGCAAGTAACGTACCGATTGACAAAGGGAATTGTATACAGGGTTTGATCGAATCCTCGACATCGTGGTTCATCCGATGACAACATCGAGGAGCATGTGGGAGCCAACATGGGTATCCAGATCCCGCTGTTGGTTATTGACCTAAGAGCGTCTCGGTCATGTCTGCATGTCTCCCGAACCCGTAGGGTCTACACACTTAAGGTTCGGTGACGCTAGGGTTATTAGGAAGACTAGTATGTGACTACGAATGTTGTTTGGAGTCCCGGATGAGATCCCGGACGTCACGAGGAGTTTCGGAAGGGTCAGGAGGTAAAGATTTATATATGGGAAGTTGTCAAACGGGCACCGGGAAGTTTCGGGGTCATACCGGTATTGTACCGGGGCCACCGGAAGGGTTCCGGAGGTCTACCGGGTGGGGCCACCCCTCCCGGGGGACCACATGGGCTGCGTGGGGCAGGGAGCCAGCCCCTAGTGGGCTGGGCGCGCCTCCCCACCCAGGCCCATGCGGCTAGGGCAAGGTGAGGGGAAACCCTAAAGGGGGCGCCCCCCCTGGCTTGGGGGGCAAGCCACCCTCTCCCCTTCTCCCTTTGGCC
>NC_041393.1:655858629-655871723 GCF_002162155.2 Triticum dicoccoides
CCTTGCCCCCTTCCCCTATATATAGAGGGGTGAGGGGAGGGCTGCAACACACCCTCCAAGGCGCAGCCCCTCCCCTCCCCAACATCTCTCCTCCTCCGCGTGTGCTCGGCGAAGCCCTGTCGGAGTACTGCTGCACTAACTGCACCACGCCGTCGTGCTGCCATTGGAGCAATCTTCCTCAACCTCTCCTCCCCCCTTGCTGGATCAAGAAGGAGGAGACGTCTCCCGTCCCGTACGTGTGTTGAACGCGGAGGTGCTGTCCGTTCAGTACTTGGTCATCGGTGATCCGAATCACGTCGACTATGACTCCATCATCACCATCCCCTTGCAAGCTTCCGCGCGCGATCTACAAGTGGTATGTAGATGCAAACTCACTCCCTTGACTCGTTGCTTAGATGAACTCATAGATGGATCTTGGTGAAACCGTAGGAAAAATTTTAATTTTCTGCAACGTTCCCCAACAGTGGCATCATGAGCTAGGTCTATGCGTAGTTCTCTTTGCACGAGTAGAACACAATTTTGTTGTGGGCGTGGATCTTGTCAACTTACTTGCCTCTACTAGTCTTTTCTTGCTTCAACGGTATTGTGGGATGAAGCGGCCCGGACGAACCTTACACGTACGCTTACGTGAGACCGGTTCCACCGATTGACATGCACTAGTTGCATAAGGTGGCTGGCGGGTGTCTGTCTCTCCCACTTTAGTTGGAGCGGATTCGATGAAAAGGGCCCTTATGAAGGGTAAATAGAAGTTGACAAAATCACGTTGTGGTTATTCGTAGGTAAGAAAACGTTCTTGCTAGAACGCAATTGCAGCCACGTAAAAGATGCAACAACAATTAGAGGACGTCTAACTTGTTTTTGCAGCAATTGATCATGTGATGTGATATGGCCAGAAGTTGTGATGAATGATGAATTGTGATGTATGAAATCATGTTCTTGTAATAGGATTCACGACTTGCATGTCGATGAGTATGACAACCGGCAGGAGCCATAGGAGTTGTCTTTATTTTCTGTATGACCTGCATGTCATTAAAGAACGCCATGTAACTTACTTTACTTTATTGCTAAACGCGTTAGCCATAGAAGTAGAAGTAGTCGTTGGCGTGACAACTTCATGAAGACACGATGATGGAGATCATGATGATGGAGATCATGGTATCAAGCCGGTGACAAGATGATCATGGAGCCCCGAAGATGGAGATCAATGGAGCTATATGATATTGGCCATATCATGTCACAACTATATAATTGCATGTGATGTTTATTATGTTTATGCATCTTGTTTACTTAGGACGACGGTAGTAAATAAGATGATCCCTTACAAAATATCAAGAAGTGTTCTCCCCTAACTGTGCACCATTTCTACAGTTCGTCGCTTCTAAGCACCACGTGATGATCGGGTGTGATGGATTCTTACGTTCACATACAACGGGTGTAAGACAGTTTTACACAGCGAAAACACTTAGGGTTAACTTGACGAGCCTAGCATGTGCAGACATGGCCTCGGAACACGGAGACCGAAAGGTCGAACACGAGTCGTGTGGAAGATACGATCAACATGAAGATGTTCACCGACGATGACTAGTCCGTCTCACGTGATGATCGGACACGGGCTAGTCGACTCGGATCGTGTAACACTTAGATGACCAAAGGGATGTCTAATCTGAGTGGGAGTTCATAATTTGATTAGAACTTAATTATCATGAACTTAGTCTAAAACCTTTGCAAATATGTCTTGTAGATCAAATGGCCAACGCTCATGTCAACATGAACTTCAACGCGTTCCTAGAGAAAACCAAGCTGAAAGATGATGGCAGCAACTACAAGGACCGCTAGGTGACGCTCCCGTCCCAGAGAACCAAAACATTATGAATGCTTGGCAAACTCGCGCTGATGATTACTCCCTCGTTCAGTGCGGCATGCTTTACAGCTTAGAACCGGGGCTCCAAAAGCGTTTTGAGCATCACGGAGCATACGAGATGTTCGAAGAGCTGAAACTAGTTTTTCAAGCTCACGCCCGGGTCGAGAGATATGACATCTCCGACAAGTTCTACAGTTGTAAGATGGAGGAAAACAGTTCTGTCAGTGAGCACATACTCAAGATGTCTGGGTTACACAACCGTATGACCCAGCTGAATATTAACCTCCCAGATGAGGCGGTCATTGACAGAATCCTCCAGTCGCTCCCACCAAGCTACAAGAGCTTTGTGATGAACTACAACATGCAGGGGATGGAAAAGACCATTCCTGAAGTGTTCTCGATGCTGAAGTCAGCAGAGGCTGAAATCAAGAAAGAACATCAAGTGTTGATGGTCAATAAGACCACTAAGTTCAAGAAGGGCAAGGGTAAGAAGAACTTCAAGAAGGACGGCAAGGAGGTTGCCACGCCTGGTAAGCCTGTTACCGGGAAGAAGTCAAAGAATGGACCCAAGCCTGAGACTGAGTGCTTTTATTGCAAGGGGAAGGGTCACTGGAAGCGGAACTGCCCCAAATACTTAGCGGATAAGAAGGCCGGCAACACCAAAGGTATATTTGATATACATGTAATTGATGTGTACCTTACCAGTACTCGTAGTAACTCCTGGGTATTTGATACCGGTGTCGTTGCTCATAATTGTAACTCACAACAGGAGCTGCGGAATAAACGGAGACTGGCGAAGGACGAGGTGACGATGCGCGTCGGGAATGGTTATAGAGTCGATGTGATCGCCATCGGCACGCTGTCTCTACATTTACCCACGGGATTAGTTTTGAACCTTAATAATTGTTATTTAGTGCCAAGTTTGAGCATGAACATTGTATCTGGATCTCGTTTAATGCGAGATGGCTACTCATTTAAGTCTGAGAATAATGGTTGTTCGATTTATATGAGAGATATGTTTTATGGTCATGCTCCAATGGTCAATGGTTTATTCTTAATGAATCTCGAGTGTAATGTTACACATGTTCATAGTGTGGATACCAAAAGATGTAAAGTTGATAATGATAGTCCCACATACTTGTGGCACTGCCGCCTTGGTCACATTGGTGTCAAGCGCATGAAGAAGCTTCATGCTGATGGACTTTTAGAGTCTCTTGATTATGAATCGTTTGACACATGCGAACCATGCCTCATGGGCAAAATGACCAAGACTCCGTTCTCCGGAACAATGGAGCGAGCAACCAACTTGTTGGAAATCATACATACCGATGTATGCGGTCCAATGAGCGTTGAGGCTCGCGGAGGATATCGTTATGTTCTCACTCTCACTGATGACTTAAGTAGATATGGGTATGTTTACTTAATGAAACACAAGTCTGAAACCTTTGAAAAGTTCAAGGAATTTCAGAATAAGGTGGAGAATCAACGTGACCGAAAGATAAAGTTCCTATGATCAGATCGTGGAGGAGAATACTTAAGTCACGAATTTGGTACACACTTGAGGAAATGTGGAATCGTTTCACAACTCACGCCGCCTGGAACACCTCAGCGTAACAGTGTGTCCGAACGTCGTAATCGCACTCTATTAGATATGGTGCGGTCTATGATGTCTCTTACCGATTTACCGCTGTCATTTTAGGGATACGCTCTAGAGACAGCTACATTCACTTTAAATAGGGCACCATCTAAATCCGTTGAGACGACACCGTATGAATTATGGTTTGGAAAGAAACCTAAGCTGTTGTTTCTAAAAGTTTGGGGATGCGATGCTTATGTCAAGAAACTTCAACCTGAAAAGCTCGAACCCAAGTCGGAAAAATGCGTCTTCATAGGATACCCTAAGGAAACTGTCGGGTATACCTTCTACTTAAGATCCGAGGGCAAGATCTTTGTTGCCAAGAACGGATGCTTTCTGGAAAAAGAGTTTCTCTCGAAAGAAGTAAGTGGGAGGAAAGTAGAACTCGATGAAGTACTACCTCACGAACGGGATAGTGGTGCAGCTCAGGAAAATGTTCCTGTGATGCCCACACCAACTATAGAGGAAATCAATGATGATGATCAAGGTACTTCGGATCAAGTTAATACTGAACTTCGTAGGTCCACAAGGACACGTTCCGCACCAGAGTGGTACGGCAACCCCGTCCTGGAAATCATGTTGTTAGACAACGGTGAACCTTCGAACTATGAAGAAGCGATGGCGGGCCCAGATTCCAACAAATGGCTTGAAGCCATGAAATCCGAGATAGAATCCATGTATGAAAACAAAGTATGGAATTTGACAGACTTGCCCGATGATCGGCGAGCGATAGAAAACAAATGGATCTTTCAGAAGAAGACGGACGCGGATGGTAATGTTACCATCTATAAAGCTCGGCTTGTCGCTAAGGGTTATCGACAAGTTCAAGGGATTGACTACGACGAGACATTCTCTCCCGTAGCGAAGCTAAAGTCCGTCCGAATCATGTTAGCAATTGCCGCATACTATGATTATGAGATATGGCAGATGGACATCAAAACGGCATTCCTTAACGGGCATCTTAAGGAAGAGCTGTATATGATGCAGCCGGAAGGTTTTGTCGATCCTAAGAACGCTAACAAAGTATGCAAGCTCCAGCGATCCATTTATGGGCTGGTGCAAGCATCTCGGAGTTGGAATATTCTCTTTGATGAGATGATCAAAGCGTTTGGGTTTACGCAGACTTATGGAGAAGCCTGCGTTTACAAGAAAGTGAGTGGGAGCTCTGTAGCATTTCTCATATTATATGTAGATGACATACTCTTGATGGGGAATAATACAGAATTTCTGGACAGCATTAAGGCCTACTTGAACAAATGTTTTTCAATGAAGGACCTTGGAGAAGCTGCTTATATATTAGGCATCAAGATCTATAGAGATAGATCGAGACGCCTCATAGGTCTTTCACAAAGCACATACCTTGATAAGATTTTGAAAAGGTTCAAAATGGATCAGTCCAAGAAAGGGTTCTTGCCTATGTTACAAGGTGTGAGATTGAGCGCAGCTCAGTCACCGACCACGGCAAAAGATAAAGAAGAGATAAGTGTCATCCCCTATGCTTCAGCCATAGGATCTATTATGTATGCCATGCTGTGTACCAGACCTGATGTAAACCTTGCCGTAAGTTTGGTAGTAAGATACCAAAGCAATCCCGGTAAGGAACACTGGACAGCGGTCAAGAATATCCCGAAGTACCTGAAAAGGACAAAGGACATGTTTCTCGTTTATGGAGGAGACGAAGAGCTCGTCGTAAAGGGTTACGTCGACGCTAGCTTCGACTCAGATCCGGATGACTCTAAGTCACAAACCGGATACGTGTATATGTTGAATGGTGGAGTAGTGAGCTGGTGCAGCTGCAAGCAGAGCGTCGTGGCGGGATCTACATGTGAAGCGGAGTACATGGCAGCCTCGGAGGCAGCGCATGAAGCGATTTGGGTGAAGGAGTTCATCACCGACCTAGGAGTCATACCCAATGCGTCGGGGCCGATCAAACTCTTCTGTGACAACACTGGAGCTATTGCCCTTGCCAAGGAGCCCAGGTTTCACAAGAAGACCAGGCACATCAAGCGTCGTTTCAACTCCATCCGTGAAAATGTTCAAGATGGAGACATAGAAATTTGCAAAGTACATACGGATCTGAATGTCGCAGATCCGTTGACTAAACCTCTCTCGCGAGCAAAACATGATCAACACCAGAACTCTATGGGTGTTCGATTCATCACAATGTAATTAGATTGGTGACTCTAGTGCAAGTGGGAGACTGTTGAAAATATGCCCTAGAGGCAATAATAAAAGTATTATTATATTTCTTTGTTCATGATAATTGTCTTTTATTCATGCTATAACTGTATTATCCGGAAATCGTAATACACGTGTGAATACATAGACCACACTATGTCCCTAGTGAGCCTCTAGTTGACTAGCTCGTTGTGATCAACAGATAGTCATGGTTTCCTGGCTATGGACATTGGATGTCGTTGATAACGGGATCACATCATTAGGAGAATGATGTGATGGACAAGACCCAATCCTAAGCATAGCACAAAGATCGTGTAGTTCGTTTGCTAGAGCTTTGCCATTGTCAAGTATCTCTTCCTTCGACCATGAGATCGTGTAACTCCCGGATACCGTAGGAGTGCCTTGGGTGTATCAAACGTCACAACTTAACTGGGTGACTATAAAGGTGCATTACAGGTATCTCCGAAAGTATCTGTTGGGTTGACATGGATCGAGACTGGGATTTGTCACTCCGTATGACGGAGAGGTATCTCTGGGCGCACTCGGTAATGCATCATCATAATGAGCTCAAGGTGACCAAGGTGTTGGCCACGGGATCATGCATTACGGTACGAGTAAAGTGACTTGCCGGTAATGAGACTGAACAAGGTATTGGGATACCGACGATCGAGTCTCGGGCAAGTAACGTACCGATTGACAAAGGGAATTGTATACAGGGTTTGATCGAATCCTCGACATCGTGGTTCATCCGATGACAACATCGAGGAGCATGTGGGAGCCAACATGGGTATCCAGATCCCGCTGTTGGTTATTGACCTGAGAGCGTCTCGGTCATGTCTGCATGTCTCCCGAACCCGTAGGGTCTACACACTTAAGGTTCGGTGACGCTAGGGTTATTAGGAAGACTAGTATGTGACTACTGAATGTTGTTCGGAGTCCCGGATGAGATCCCGGACGTCACGAGGAGTTCCGGAAGGGTCCGGAGGTAAAGATTTATATATGGGAAGTTGTCAAACGGGCACCGGGAAGTTTCGGGGTCATACCGGTATTGTACCGGGGCCACCGGAAGGGTTCCGGAGGTCCACCGGGTGGGGCCACCCCTCCCGGGGGACCACATGGGCTGCGTGGGGCAGGGAGCCAGCCCCTAGTGGGCTGGGCGCGCCTCCCCACCCAGGCCCATGCGGCTAGGGCAAGGGGAGGGGAAACCCTAAATGGGGCGCCCCCCTGGCTTGGGGGGCAAGCCACCCTCTCCCCTTCTCCCTTTGGCCGCCGCCCCCCCCCCCTAGGGTTTTCCCTAGAGGGCCGGCCCCCCTTGCCCCCTTCCCCTATATATAGAGGGGTGAGGGGAGGGCTGCAACACACCCTCCAAGGCGCAGCCCCTCCCCTCCCCAACATCTCTCCTCCTCCGCGTGTGCTCGGCGAAGCCCTGTCGGAGTACTGCTGCACTAACTGGACCACGCCGTCGTGCTGCCATTGGAGCAATCTTCCTCAACCTCTCCTCCCCCCTTGCTGGATCAAGAAGGAGGAGACGTCTCCCGTCCCGTACGTGTGTTGAACGCGGAGGTGCTGTCCGTTCAGTACTTGGTCCTCGGTGATCCGAATCACGTCGAGTACGACTCCATCATCACCATCCCCTTGCAAGCTTCCGCACGCGATCTACAAGTGGTATGTAGATGCAAACTCACTCCCTTGACTCGTTGCTTAGATGAACTCATAGATGGATCTTGGTGAAACCGTAGGAAAAATTTTAATTTTCTGCAACGTTCCCCAACAACATCAATCGTAACCCTAGCCCGCAGGAAGCCACCAACAAGGTCAAGCTGGATTGCTATCGCATCCCGATCTATCTGATGTGCCACTGCCTTCCCCCTTACATCGTTTCTCAAATTGAAGGGGAGATTCAAAACCCTAGCCCACATCTGGAGCTTGTCAAACTGTAATTCTAAAGGTTGCATGCACTCATTGAACTCAGTCAGAATCACGGCATGTTTGCTTACATGCCAAGGAGAACCATCCCAAACACGATCGCGATCACGTTGAGTCTCAAATTCTGCCACGAAGGTATTCTCTCCCACTGGGCGGAACACCAGTCCTCTAGGGTTTCCCCATGCCGGGCGCAAGGCATTGGAGATCTTCTGGATATGCAACAAATTCCGGTTCAAAACCTTCCCCGCGATCGCCCAGACCTGCCTCGCCCCCTCATCGATGTCATCCAGGACCAACGGTGTAGCCTCCTCCTCCGTGGGATCAAGTTTCCCCATGGCTTCCCTGCTACTCGACGGCTCCGGGAACGCCATCCCGAAGTCTCCGCTTCGCGCTCCTCCAACGAGATCGATCGGCGGCCGCTAATTTTCCACTCGAAACCTTAATCGCCACCCGTGGGTGCTCCTAGTTTTTCGGGGAACTTTTTGGGCTAAGCAAAGTAGCTTTTTTGGACTCTGTATTATCGCAAGTGTCAAGTTTGGCCCAACATATACGTATTTGCCGCATCTTTTTTTTTCTACGAGGAGTTGGGCCCGAGAAATTAGGAACTGGCCTAGCCAATGCGAATCTGGTCCGAGGAGGAACAGGAAGACGGACTCCAGTTTCTCAAAAAAAAAAAAAGGAAGACGGACTCCATACGACGGAGGGATCGATCGCGATACGGAGTCCGGACAGATATCTAGGATTCGTGTCCACGTTTATATACAGCGAGCCGCCGCCCCCTCCTCACAACAAATCCCCACCAACATCGGCGACTTGCAAATCAGTAAATCACTCGGCGAGTCGAGAGGCGCGGCGGATCAGACGGACCTACCCGAATTCGCGGGCCGGCGGTGGACTGAAGCCGCGCACCACGAAAAGCATGGGCCTTCCGCTCGACCATCGCACCCATGAGGCGGAGGAGGCGCACACCGGCGAGGAGGGTGCACTGAAGAGGAAGGCGCCGGCGACCGGTGTCGAGGGGTCTGCCGCGAAAAGGAAGGAAGAGGACGGCCGCACCAAGCGAGAGGTGGAGCAAGCGACGGAGGTGCAGGTGGACTCCAACCTTACTGCGATGGACGACGATCCATTGGATTGGGAAGGGGTGGAGGACATGGACTTGGATGTGTTGGTGGAAAAACTGCGAGCAGATTACATTGCTCATGTAAAGCACATGTTTCCTCACCTTCACCCTGGGACTACAGTACCCCGAACCCCGTGATGATCAGGATGCGAGAAGGGTGAAGAGCTTGGTGCAGTGGATGATGGGACTCCACCGCCGGCGGTATCTACTTGAGATGAGAGGAGATTCGACTGTGCTATGTTCTGTGTTCAGCAGTACATTGACTAATGCTATCCATCTGGGAGGCTAACGAGGCTATACTGCTATAGTATATTAGTGTGCGAAATTTTTATGAAAGTAGATTTATATTATACAAGAAGTTTGAACTAAATGTTTATAATTTTCTAGGAGTATATATCTACCATTTGCTTAATTATATCCACCAACTATTGGATTTTGTAGTTCGTCACCACTTAGAAGCTTACCCACAATATATCACGTGTTTTTACTGTTTCTTTTGTGATTGTTCAGTTTTTTTTGGCAGCATTGGAAGCAGTACAAAACCATCACGTGCTTAAAAATACATATTAGCTAAATGTCAGTCGACTGACTTTCAAATTGCGGTGAGTTGATTTTGAGAGTTCATCGAAGTGAGCCGGATGGAAGGAAGGAGAAGGGGCTCGCCGGAGAGCTGCCCCATAATCTATCTTGGGGACTAGGGTGGGGCGGTGGTGGGGGCTTGCCTGAGAAAAAAACGGACGCGAGTGGGGCTAGAGGGATGGCCGGGGGCGGCGGCAAGACCGGCGATGGGGAGCGGTTCTGGGGGTGGGGGGGAGGGGGGCTGGCGAGGCTGCGCGGGAGCGCCGCCGGCCGTGGGTGGCGGTCGTAGGCGGTTTGGCCGGCAGCCTGTGCGGCGGCATGGGGAAGAAGAAGGGCTGCCCACCATTTGATCTGCATCCAACGGCCAAAAGATCGACTGGCTCAAATTTAAAAATCAGGCAACTGATGTGTAGTGATTCCCTTAAAAATATACCAGAAAAAGGCATCAGATATTCAAATATCTTAACTCCATTATGTCTGCAGAAATATTCTTAAAGATACGGGAAAGGTTATAATCAACCGACTGATTTCTTACGTGGCATGCTCTCTACTACTAGTGCACTTTTTGCTGCTGCGCAGGACCTGGTGATGGATGCTACTCTACTACTAGCACACTAGAGGACAACTACTGCTACCATGTACTACTGCCAGTTACTATTTTTTCATCAGCATGTAGCACTAGTTACTTTGCTAGCCAACTAGAGCCTGCTACTAGTCCCGTAATGGAAGCAAGCGTAGTATTGGCTTATTTTCATGTAGCTTAACGTTACTTACCAAATAACTAGTGGCCATTCTTCTAGGAGAAATGCTACACTTAGACCCTTCCTAGTGCTCCACGGTGGACAGGTGCTAAGTATGCCACGTAAGCAAAAAAATGACATGACACAACAATTAAGAAGGAGAGAGCACTTTGGTAACCCCAGGAGGAAGAACTAATGCCAAGCGCGTGAACCTAGGCAAACCATTCAAATGAAACAATTTGACCAATGGATGAAAGGCTTAGGTGCTAACTCATTAAATAAAGTGTGCTTAGCACCAACAAATTAATCATCTATGCATTGAGGAGGTGAGTTGCTAAGGTAATTAATGCACTTAGCACCTTAGCTAAGCACCTTTGCATTGGAGGAGGTCTTATGCGGTCATTCTTACTGAATGGAGTTACGGGCTGAGCTGGAAAACATTGATTGGAATCAGGAGAGGGTGGGCCCCGCACTGAAAATCAAGGGAGGAAGAGAGACTCGTGGAGAGGAGTCCGTAAGAGGTTTCCGTGCCGATTTTGCCCGTAAGTGTAGAATTATTGTTCTTCTAGAGACAAAGTGGGTGTGTCCTCTACTAGAAAAAAATGCATCTGCAATCAGTGGCGGAGCTTGCAGCCCAAAGGTGGACGGGCCGAATAGAAAAATAGCCTATGGGCTACTGTTTTCAAGGCCCAGAATTAGATATATATAGTGTATAAAATTCAATGGGCTGGGCGGGCCATGGCCCATTCAGCCTTGCTGAAGCTCCGCCGGTGTCTACAATGGCCAACCCTCCCTGCTGCGAGTGGGACGTGCAATGCTGCAAGGGCTGGTCGTCATTGCTGCAAGTGGTCACACTACAATGTTTGGTCGCCGTTGTCGTGATCGAGATGCGTGACGCTGCAATAGCCAGACGTAGGTGCTGCGAATGGAACATAGGGCGCTGCAATGGCCAGTTGTCTTTGTTGTGATTAATACGCGCGATGCTGCAATGGTTGGTCGTCGTTGCTGCGAGTGGGACACGCGGCGCTGCAAGGACCAGTCGTTGTTGTTGTGATGGGAACACACGACGCTGGAAGGTCTGGTCGTTGTCGCTGTGACCGGACGCACGACGCTGCAATGACCAGTTGTCATTGTTGCGGACGCGCGGCGCTCCAAGGACCGGTCGTCGTTCTTGCGATCGGAACGCACGACGCTTCAAGGACCGCTCGTCGTCATTGCCATCGGACGCAAGATGATGTACTGGCCAGTAGTCATTGCTATGGATGCACGACGCTGCAATGGCCCGTTGCGGACGCACGATGATGCAATGGTCGATAGTCATTCTGTGAACGCACGACGCTGCAATGGCTTGTCGTCGTTGTGATCAAGGCATGTGATGCTGCAATGGTCGATCGTCGTTGCCGCAAGCAAGACGCGCGATGCTGCAACACATGACCTCCACTGCTGCAAGGGACAATTATTGTTGCCGTAAGAGGGGCGTGACACGCTATAGGGGTCGGCAGCCACAATTGCAAAGCACCGTCACTGCAGCTCCATGCCGGCCGATGTTAGCTCTGCGAGTGCAACAAGCCGGAGCACCCCAACAAACTTCTCCTTATGTGAGTTACAACTCATTTATTGCGACCTTTGTAAATAGTACTTGCTACATCTTTTTTGAATTTTTTATGCTTTTTCCTAGATTTCTGCAGTGTATACCTCATTGCAATGTTTTTTTTTACTTTTTTTTCATGAACCAATTGCTTTGTCACGATCCTGTTTTTGTTGCATAAGATTGTTCATTTTAACACTTTGTTGGGGAGTTGTTTGTACGCGCTGGAGCCCAGCCACATGATGCTTGCATGTTGCTTTTAGGCCTTGTATAATGCAACGTGCTTAGGGAAGGTGCATAGAGAAATAAACTAGACGCTTAGTTAAGCGTCTTTCCTATAAAAATAAGCATTGGTGTTTCAGAAAAAACTCAATTTATTTTTGTAAGCATCTACCTAAGCACCTAGCATTGTACAAGGCTTAGAATCACATCCAAGGTGTCGTAAGTATGTGTGAGTGAGCAGCGATTGGAGTGGTCCCACACGCCCCACCTGACGCAATGCTGCCATCGCATCCGACTGCATCGCGCTCTATTCACCGAAGGTGCTAGGAGACGTCAGATCTAGTCAGATCAAACGGTGGTCGAGGCGGTTTGAGTTTGGCTGCTATCAGCTGATTGATCGATAGCAGCCGCCGAAGGATATTGCAGGATGCCGTGGAAGACAATACAGTACACCAATCGGTTAGTTCCTGGTTTGAGTGTTGCATGGCACACCCCTTTTCCTAATATTGTTTGTTCCCAAAATTTAGAGCTTTGCTAGAGCAATGGATGGATTTAACGGATGATAGCTACCGGCTGATGTGTCATGAAAAATCAGGGGAGACGAGAGATTAGTTGAGAGATACTCTCCGTTACCTTTTAGTCTGCGAATAAAATTTGATCAAAGCTTTGTAAAGTTTGACTGACATTATATTAAAAAATATCAACATTCACACTATGAAATCAATATTATCAGATGCATCATGAAATATATTTTCATACTATATAGTTTTAGTATTGTAGATGTTTATGTTTTTTGATATAAATTTGGTCAAACTTTGTATAGTTTAACTTCAAACAAATTTTATATGCATAGTAAAAAGAAACCGAGGGAGTACAAGACATCAGTCCGTAATTACTCCGTATATCCTTCAAGGTCTAGTGGTTTTTCACAGTTTACATGAGATGGGGTATCGGTTCAAAAGAACTCCCAGAATACACAACACCAGCAGTGTGTCAATACTGACAAGCACTAAATTACAACCAAACTGGAGCGGGCAGTGCTGTCGTAAAAGGCGAGCAGACGCCTCGAGACTGGTTGCGGACGTCCAGGAATGCCTCTGTGGCAGTCGGAGAGGTACAACGACAGTGGTGAAGATGGAGGGTGCGAATGCAGAGCAAGGGGAAGAAGGGGCAGAGTGGAAGGAAATGAGATCCGGAGGAGGGATTTAGTGGGCCTTGGGTGTCGGACTCTTACGTGACTGCTG
>NC_041393.1:655872009-655881081 GCF_002162155.2 Triticum dicoccoides
ACACACACTTTGTATTCGGTTTGCGGGAAAAAGTGCGTCTGGACCGCTGAGCGGACCGATATAGGACCGCGTTGGATGGCATAATACGTCTGGACCGCACGGTCCGAACATATGCGGGCTGTTTGAGGGTCCGCGTCGGAGATGCTCTTAGTGGCTGAGATATTTGTGGCAAAAAGAAAATATTAAGTGTCATGTTTGGCCCAACATATATGTATTTGCCGCATCTATTTTTCTACGAGGAGTTGAGCCCGACAAACTAGGAACCCAATGCGTATCCGTTCCGGAGAGGAACAGAAAGACAGACACCATACGACCGAGGGGATCGACCGCGTTACGGAGTCCGGACAATTCTAGGGTTCGTGTCCACCTTTATATACAGCGAGCCGCCGCCCCCTCCTCACAACAAATCCCCAGCCACATCGACGACTTGCAAGAGGCGACGCGGATCAGACCTACCCACCCCAATTCGAGGGCCGGCGGTGGACTGAAGACGCGCACCAAGAAAAGGATGGGCTTTCCGCTCGACCCTCGCACCCATGCCGAGGAGGAGCAAGCCGGCGATGAGAGTGCACTGAAGAGGAAGGCGCCGCCGACGAAGGAAGAGGGTGGCTACACCAAGCGGGAGGCCGACGAAGCGACGGAGGTGCCGGTGGACTCGGACCTGACTGCGCCCGCCGACGATCCCTTGGACGGGGAGGAGGAGGAGGAGGACTGTAACGGGACTGGATCGGGGGAAGGCGAAGGAGGACGAGAGCAGGTAGAGAAAGGGGAAGGGGATCGATTAGGTAGGAGATGCCAGGAGATCAGCTCCGGTTCAGGTCATATTACATTGCATACCCCCCACACACACACCACTAGCTAGTATATAAAAGGAGTCCTCTCGCTACACCTGCTGATCTGGACCAATCCCCGGTTCACGTCGCGTCATCCTTCCGCTGACTTGTCCTCCTCGTGGCAGTCTGGCTTGGCCGGTTGGTTGGCAGGCTCCTGGGACCCATCAGTCAGTCGCTGGGGTGGCTCGGCCCTAACATTCTCCCCCTCTTGGAACATGGCTTGTCCCCAAGCCAGTGTAAATGGAAAACGTTTGCCAAACTGCGCATCTTCCTCCCAAGTGGCCATGGAATCTGGTAGTTCACCCCAACGCACCAGCACCTGCTTTTTGTCGCCGCGCTGTCTTGATCGTCTTCTCGGCCAGAATGGCTGTTGGCAGTTGCTCCATGCGAAGGATTTCTGCGACCGGTGGAAGTTCAGCTTCAACCAAAATGCTGTCACCCACTGCTTTTTTCAACTATGATACATGAACGACCGGATGGATTTTGCTCTCTGATGGCAACTGCAGTTTGTATGCAACCTTTCCCACTCGCTCCAGAACTTTATACGGCCCGTAGTACCGGAATGCCAGCTTCTGAAATGGACGCTGCGCCACCGAGGTCTGAATGAACGGCTGCAGTTTGAGGAACACAGCATCCCCCACGGCAAACTCGCGGTCTGTGCGTTTCTTGTCTGCTTGTCGTTTCATTCTGTCCTGAGCTTGTTTGAGCTGTTGTTGGAGCAGTTCCAACATAACCTCTCGTTCTTTGAGCCATGATGCCAGATCTGGAACAGTGCACTCATCCACTTGATTCACTCCAAACTCCCTGGGCATGGTGTCGTAGATCACTTCAAAAGGAGTTCTCCCCAAGGCTGAATGAAACGTTGTGTTGTACCAATATTCAGCAAGGAATAACCACTTGAACCAGTTCCTGGGGCAGGCATGCACCGAGCAACGCAAATATGTCTCTAAGCATTGATTGACCCGCTCCGTTTGCCCGTCAGTTTGCGGGTGGTAGGAAGAGCTCATGCGGAGTTGCGTTTGAGCCAGCTTGAAAAGCTCTTGCCACAAGGCACTTGTGAATATTCGATCCCGGTCAGAGATAATCGCCATTGGAAGCCCGTGCAGCTTGAAGATGTTTTGCATGAAGGTAGTGGCCACTGAGAGGGCTGTGTATGGGTGCTTCATGGCTAAGAAATGGCCATACTTGGAGAATTTATCCACGACCACTAGGATCACATCATAGCCCCCTGATCGCGGCAACCCTTCAATGAAGTCCAAGGAAATCACTGCCCACGGTCGTTTGGGAATTGGCAAGGGTTGTAACAGCCCGGCTGGGGCCACTCTTTCTGCCTTCGCTTGCTGACAAGTTTGACATTTTCTGACGAAGGCACGCACCATCTCCTTGAGGCCTGTCCAAGCAAACAACCGTCGCACTCGATGATATGTCGCATGGAACCCCGAGTGTCCTCCTGCTGCACTGTCATGGAGCGCTGATATCAGGGCCCTTTGAGTTTCTGTGTCCTTGCCAATCCAGATGCGCCCCTGAAATTTTATGACTCCTTCACTTAGTTCAAAGCCAGGATCACTCTTACTGTCCAAGGCCAATCTGGTCATTAGTTGCTGAGCTGTTGCATCTTGCTGGTAGCTTGATCGGATTGCGTCCATCCAAGCTGGCCGTGCTAGAGTGACGGCTGCTAGTTCGTGGCCTTCAGTATGCGTGCGTCTTGAGAGGGCATCAGCAGCTCGATTCGTCGTCCCTGCCTTGTACTGTATCTGGAAATGGAGGCCAACTAACTTGGTGAAAGCACGCTGCTGAATACGTGTATTGAGGCGTTGATCTGTTAGGTTGAGCAGACTGCGTTGATCCGTCCTGATGACAAACTCTGAGTGTTGCAAATAGGGTCGCCAATGATCAACAGCTAACAGCAGGGCCAAACACTCCTTCTCGTATGCTGACAGTCCCAGATTTCGAGGAGCTAGGCTCTTGCTTAAGTATGCTACCGGGTGCCCTGCTTGCATCAGTACTGCACCGATCCCTGTGGCGCTGGCATCCGTTTCCACTACAAATTGCTTCGAGAAGTCTGGCAGTGCGAGAACAGGAGCAGTGACCAGCGCTTTTTTGAGAGCCTGACAAGATGCCTCGGCTGTTGGAGTCCACACGAATACTGAATTCTTTTTGAGCAGGTCGGTGAGCGGTCGGCTGATCAACCCAAAATTTCTGACAAACTTCCTGTAATAGCCTGACAGTCCTAAGAACCCCCGCAGCTCTTTGACATTTGCAAGCTGTTTCCAATTCTGCACTGTCTGAACATGCTCTGTCATGGTGGCCACGCCTTGTTCGCTGATCTGATGGCCCAAGTATGTGATTTGCTTCTGTGCGAACGAGCATTTAGATCGTTTTGCTACTAGTTCGTTGTCCCGCAAGAGTTGCAACACTTGGCGTAGCAGCAGTATGTGCTTCCTCAGTGTCGCGGAGTGCACCAGTATGTCGTCCATGAAGACAAGAACCCCGTGACGAAGTAGAGGAGACAGAACAATCGTCACCATCGACTGAAATGTGCTGGGGCCTCCAGTGACACCATATGGCAGCACCCGGAACTGGAAATGTCCCTGATGGGTTGTGAAGGCTGTTTTTTCTTCATCTTGTTCCACTAGCCTTATTTGATGATATCCAGCACGTAAGTCAAGCTTTGAGAACCATTTGGAGCCTGCCAATTCGTCCAGGAGCTCGTCAATGATCGGCAGAGGAAATTTGGGCTTGATCGTGATGGCGTTCAGATGACGAAAATCCACACAAAAGCGCCATGTTTGATCCTTTTTCTTGACCAGCAACACCGGAGAAGAGAATGGACTCGTGCTTGGTATAATCAGGCCCTGTTTCAACATCTCTCTGACTTGCTTTTCGATTTCTGTTTTCTGTTCGGGTGTATAGTGGTACGGTCGGATATTCACTGGCTTCGTGCCCTCCAATAACTGAATTCTGTGATCCCACGGTTTGTGTTTTGGCAGTGTAGTGGGTTCAGCGAACACCATGTCAAACTCTTCTAGCAATGCTTCAATCTCTGGGTGCTCTGCCTTAGACGCATGACTTTTAGGTTCTGCCTCGACTCTGTAGAGGAGCACCACATGTGATACTGCATGCTGGTCCCCTAGCTCTTGCAATTGTACCGCTGAAATCTGTGCACTGCTGCTAACTGTGGTTGAACCCCAACTAACTCAATCCATTGTCCATCGTGTTGGAATTGGAGTCGCTTGTGCTCCCAGTCGACCCACATTGGTCCACAACTCTGAAGCCAGTCCATGCCGACCACCATATCATAGCAGCCAAGGGGAAGTATTCGAAGATCAGTTGCAAACACTTGCTCTTGTGTCTGCCAGGAGCATTGGGAAATCATACTATCACATTTGAGTATCCCTCCATCAGCAATTTTCACCGAAGAACTCGCAGTTTTCTGAATTTTGTCTGCCATCGTCATTGCGACTGCCTCACTGATGAAACTGTGAGAACTGCCAGAGTCCACCAGGATTAACACCTCTTTTGAGTCAATCTTGCCCACCAGACGCACTGTATGAGGTGTGGTTTGCCCTGTAGTCGCCAGCTTCGAGATGGACATGAGCACTTCATCATCTGACTCGTCTGCTTGGTGATCTTGAAACTGATCGCCTGCTTGGAGTAGGTCGAGCAACTCTTCGACCACATGGAGTTGGACTGTCGCAGCGCACTGGTGGCCTTGGCCCCAGCGTTCCCCACACTTGAAGCAGAGTCCTCGCGCTCGCCTGTAATTCCGGAGCGCGGCGACACGGTCATCTCCTGCTCGTGCCCGATCCGGCGGGTTTGCCGCCTCGACTCCGCGCCTGTCTTCTGCTACGGCTGGAACCCCGGGTGCTGCCGCTCGGGCAGGTGGCCCGCCCAACGCCAGCAGGGGCCGCGCTGCTGCCCGTGGCAGTGGAGCGTCTTGTCGTCGGTATTCTCGTCGGGGTAGTGCCTCCAACAGCTCCTCCTGCATAGAAGCCAGGGAAAAGGTGGAGTCCAAGTCTTTTGGTTGATGCAAAACAACACTAGCACGAATTTCATGTCGCAATCCTTCTAGAAATTTTGTGGTGAAAAATATGGGATCAAATGAAGGATTATGCGCGAGCAGCTGAAGCATAAGCTCCTCGAATTGCAACATATAATTATGGACAGTGCTAGTCTGACGGAGAGTACGGAACTGACGAAGATGGGTTTGATATTGTTCCCGACCAAACTTCCCACACAGGGCCGCGCACAACTCCCCCCATGACATGGATTCACTCTGAGTTTCCTGCAATTGCAACCAGCGCGCCGCATTGCCTGAAAAGTGCAGGGTTGCGACTCCGACCCACAGTTCAGACTGAACCCCATAAACTGAAAAATACCTTTCGCACCGCATTTTCCAGAACTGTGGATTCTCGCCGTCGAACGACGGAAAATCCAACTTCGGCAGCGACCAACTATGGGAATTGATGTGCGAGGTGTGCGGATCGGAAACTATGAGATGCGGTGGCGGGGAATCGGTCAGGGACGTACCCTTGACCGGAGGAGGCACATGGGTGGTGACCACTCCATATGCCGGCCCTCCGATGTCGTCGATCTTGCCGTGGCCTCGCGGCCCGTGGTGCTCGGAGGCGTCGTGGTTCGAGCTCGACGCCAGTTGCACCACCGCGTCACCCTCCGAGATCGGATCCGGAGGTGTCGTCAGTACAGGATGGAGAGCGATGCGCCCCACCTGCGCGCGCAGATCGTCCACCTGCTTCTGGATGTGGGTGACGGCGGGGCGCCACAGCTCCAGGGACGTCTGGATCGCGTCCAGTCTTGCCTCGTTGGCGAGTCGCCCGTCGTTGACGGCTTTGGCGAGCGCGGCGATCTGCTCCTCCATCTCCGCCGCCTGCCTTGCCTGCTTCGTCTGGTAGCGGGGCTTGGGGTAGGCGGTCTCCAGGTCGCAGGATCGATGGACCTCTGATACCAGATGTAACGGGACTGGATCGGGGGAAGGCGAAGGAGGACGAGAGCAGGTAGAGAAAGGGGAAGGGGATCGATTAGGTAGGAGATGCCAGGAGATCAGCTCCGGTTCAGGTCATATTACATTGCATACCCCCCCACACACACCACTAGCTAGTATATAAAAGGAGTCCTCTCGCTACACCTGCTGATCTGGACCAATCGCCGGTTCACGTCGCGTCATCCTTCCGCTGACTTGTCCTCCTCGTGGCAGTCTGGCTTGGCCGGTTGGTTGGCAGGCTCCTGGGACCCATCAGTCAGTCGCTGGGGTGGCTCGGCCCTAACAAGGACTTCGCTGTGTTCTACGAAAAGCTCCGAGCACGATACGCAGCTCGGATGAATGATCTGTTTGGTCCTAACAGTCGAGGTGGGGGGTGGAGCGGGCTGCATGATCCCTATCCTACTGATGATCAGGACGGCGAGGAGGAGGAAGAGGAGGAGCTCGGCGCTGGGGATGATGGCACTCCGCCGCCGGTATCTACCTAGATGGGAGAATTTGTCTTTTTTTTCCTTTTTCTTTTTAGGAAGAGAGATGATGAGATTTGACTGTCAGCGGTGTGCTAATTCATCCAGTTGTCAGCACGAACAAACCGGCCTCGCTTCGATCGTTCACCTGTTTTCTAGCCACGCTAGATTCGGTTGCTATTATATAACTTCAGCTCTGGCCTTATCATGGATTTGTTGAGCACACAAGATATTATTCCCTCCGTCCCATAATGTAAGAACCTTTTTTGACACTAGGGAATAATAACTAGTCAAACACGATGTATGCACAGTACAATCCCATTGTCCACGCCAGGTCAATAACCATGTCCACAAGTGTAGATCACAGAAAGGAACTCGAAGGGAAGATCATCTTCTTCTTTAACAAGAGACCATAATCTCAGCCTTGTTCCAAAAACAATCCATATCAAACGAAGTCCAAAAATCATATAGGGGATTAAATAAGATAACATGATTGTCCAAACTCTAAAACTAATACTCCTACATAACGACAATCAGGATTACACGAGATCTAGGAGACTAAATCATAGTCAACGACCAACAGAAGATCTCCACTAAAGATGATTGCATCACACCCGTTGTCGGGGAAAGGTTCCCGCGTTACCTGAATAGGACGTCATCTAAGATTTTGTGGGGTGCCAGCCCCGCAAGAACATCCCACGCCAGAAGGGCGCACGCGAGGAGGGTTTACCAGGAGAGTGCGGTAGGAGCGTCCGACCTGCTCAAACTCACACAAACAAGAGGTGGCACACCGGGCATGACCGTGGCATATTCCCAGAATATGCCCTTGTGAGATGATCGAGTTGCCCTCGAAGGTCTTAGTGCATCTAAGGGTGGCATAGTATAAAGGTTTGAGGGCCAAATTGTAATCTCACATCCTCATCCTCCATTTTTTTCCTGAAAAAGAGGAGTACCCCCTCAACTCTAAGGGGCCAAAGTCCGAATAAAGAGATAGCTCGTTTTCTTCGTTGCAACATCTATTGCCCCCCTGTTGCATGCAAGGTCTCCTCACGTCGGGTCATCGGTGCGTGCGTGTGCGCTTCTCTGTCTCAAGTTTCTCGCGGCATCATGCGACTATCTTCATATCCGGGTGGGGGTGCCACAAGTTTCTTGTCTATAGGTTTGATGCTATGATAGTTCGCGCCGTCTGTGGGAATCTAGAGAACACGTGTGTGACTAGAGAGCTGACTATCACTGACCAACATGGCGGATGCTGAAGGATAGGAAGGAAAATTGACACCCATCTTGTGCACTCTCTTGGAAGACTACACGGGAAAACAAGGAGATGGCGCCAAAGAAGCAGAAGGTCATCAAGAGGAAGGCGACAACCAAGCTCACATCACCTACAAGGGCGCGACATGATGTTCAGCTCATGCTCAGACTCACGCGACACTCGACACTCCATTGATGCATAAGTCATTGACTCAGAAAGACCTACACATGTCATCATCAACGCGGAAAGAAGTCGAAGCACTGAGGCAAAACGCCATTGACGCAAGTGCAATGGCGGAAGAACTGCAAGCCCACTAGGAAGAATCCCAAGCGGGCTCCATTCACCTAACCAGACCCCTTTGCCTAAAAAAACTAACCAGGCCCCTTACACACCTTGCAAAGGATATTCTTGTCACGTGGTTGCAAGTTTTCAGTGATTGTTACGGGCGCATCTATTGCCGCCACCTTCACCATCTTGGTGCCCAAGGGGATTATGGCGGGCAACATTGCTGGCGGGGGAGTGTTACTCTAGCTTTGTGCTATGCTGCTTCAGGTGCTGCTCGAAGATCAACTGGTGGGTGAAGAAGTCATTGAGGGGAATGACGCTAGTGCTGCTGAAGAGTTTTTGACTATTTGTGTGTATCGGGCCAATGCATAAATTGAGCTTTTGCCAATGCCGATCATCTCCTAAACTCTATTCTAGGAACAATATATAGTTTCGTTTTATCTCATATATCAATATATAAGTATGCTTAGCTTATGTATACTTGGCTTATTTCTCCATGGAAATATTTAATTAAACATTGTTTATCTTCTGCATCTATTTTGATCTTTGTAAAGCGCATCACTTAAATTGGTGATTTTCCTGTTCATGTAGATAACAGCAAATGCCTTTTCTTTGTTACCCTTAGCAGCAGTTTGTAGTATATATTATATACAGAAAGCTCGTTATGTTTGTCTATGTCTTATATCCATTCTTTGATGGCTGAACCTTTAGAATGGTCATGTTACTGACTTAACTTCTCTCTTTTTTAGGAACCTTTAGAGAAGTTGAGCCAAACATTAATGTTTGGAATATTTCTAATTACTCCCTCCGTCCCATAATGTGTCAAAATCGCTCTTATATTATGGGACGGAGGGAGTACAAAACATTGCATCCAAAGTAAAGTTGATACCTTCGGGGATTCAGCTCTCTAAACCCAAGAAAATTGATTTATAATCAAAGACGGTGCCTGATGGTCCAATGTTGGTTCTGTTGCCAACTTGCTTTCAAATGGAGAGACAATCTCTTCACATCGTTAGAAAGTAGTAAAACACTCAAACATTATCAGTCGTAAGCTTCCAGCCTATAGAACCAGCTTGATTGATAAACTAATTTCAGAAGCTTGGGTACTTCTAATTAGTTTGAAGCACTCATACCGCCAAATATTTGTTAGCAGATTTATTAAAACTGAAGAAGAGAATTACTGCAGAAAGTTACTCATGTTGTTCAACAGCGGTGCAAAATTCTCGCCTCTACATT
>NC_041393.1:655881683-655903954 GCF_002162155.2 Triticum dicoccoides
GTAGTTGTTGCGTCAATGATCACTGGCCGTTAGAATAGAACATGCTGGGGTAGACCCAGAGGCTCTGCAGTTGCTGCAACATATTTCTTGTGAACATAAGGTCACGACCGGTAGATGGATCCTTCGCAAGATCAGGCTGATTACCTAACCAGCGTACACCCCAAGGCTGAGAGCCTTGAGTGTAATACATGCAATTGCTACTCCCTCCCCATCGTTCTGGGTTCATGCAAGAAAAAGGTGGGTCTCTCGTGTCAGCAGCAACGAAGAGTGCCCAATTGTTCAGCTTCTTCACGGACGCGGATTTTTAGAGCTCAGATTTCTGGACACCTCTTATCCTTACCCTTCAACATTGCTTTGAGATCCGTGCTAGACAACTAACTTTGTACATCAGATTTTCTCTTTTTTGTTTCTTCAAATTAAAACAACATATGAACTTCAAACTTTGCAAAACACCAAGACGTTCTAACTAGAATGTGAGAAAAAACTTTCAGATTTTTTTGTCAAACATAAATATACGAAATTAGATTTTTTGTATTAAAAAATGTACTTTTTAGTATTTATATTGCACGAAAAATTCTGAAAGTTTTTTCCCACATTCTAGTAAGAATGTTTTGTTGAGCTGCCAAGTTTGAAGTTCATATGTTGTTTTATATGGGAGAAACAAAAAAGATAAATGTACTCGCACGAATCGCGATGCAAAAATGAGTGGCTAGATAAGGGGGTGTCCCAAAGCCTATGCTCTACAGAATATTTTCCGCTTCTTCATCTCCATCCATTTTGCGGGATTGATTGACATGTCCAGGCGATGGAGTGTACAGAAGGCAGATCTCTGAAATGGAAACCTGAGATCATAACAACCCATCAGAAGCATATCATGGCAAACCACTAGCCATGGTTTTAAACACATGCGTGGGGTCTTGCCGTGGCACCACTCGACTGGTAGGTCCCGCAGGACAAGCTTTGGGGATAACTGCAGAGTGTAGATCTTCATACGGTCATCCATGGCGATAAATTGACCGTTCAATTCCACAATCTGCTTTATTCGTACATTGGAAATTTTGAGTTCAGACCAAGAGTCACTTCCAACTTGCCAATCAAATAGGGAGGATTCAGCACTAACAAGGAGGTGTGAATTGGGTGATGCAAGTGGAGCAGTGAGAGTGCTACAATAGTACAACTCAGTGACACTATGGAGACGTGGAGGTGAAACTTCTGCGCCACTGAACGCATCAACAACAAGACAATCTTTGTTGTGGAAGAAGATGAGGTGGCCATAGCAAGAACCAGCATACCGGAACTCTAGCAAAATTTCTTCCCGAATCTGGCAGCGGCGGTTGGTCTTTGGGTTGGATGGATCAATGAATTTAAATGTATATCGATTGCGAGGACCATTGATAGTAGGAGCTTGGATGCCGAGCCTTTGTTGGATGAGGAGAGGAGGGCATAAGGTGCGGAAGACAGATTTGGATGGGTATGCGAAGAAGGCAACACGCCAAGAGATGCAGGTCGCAGCAAAGGCGACAAGGTCAAGGGAGGAGTACAACATAGCAAGGATTGAGTGCAACAGACAATCTGGGAGGTATGCCCAGCCTTGAAGGGTAGACACGTCGCCAAGGTGTTTGGTGACAGAGGCGACAAGCGGTTTTCCGGGGATGTTCATGGTGACAAACTCTCTGCAAAATATATTAAGAAATATAAAGGCGCCAAGATTAGAGAGAGAGAGCCACCCAAGAATAACAAAAAAGAGGCATGTAGTTTGCTAGAACTACAAATAAGCATACAGTTTTGTTTACGTATATGTTAATCAATAACCATGCATAGAGAACCACATATGCCCTCATATATTAAGGAACCTGCTATCTCAGAAATCAAACAATTGCACCCAAGCTGGGGTTTTCAATCTTAGGTTGGAGTATGCATATCTATATCTTACACCAAAAACGAGCGGAATCTAATCATACCTTACCAGGTACCTGCCGAGCTCTTCTGACGGGAACCACTGCACGATGTGTCTCCTCTTTAGGTCTGGATTTGGAGACACATACACAGGAGAGGGGTAGAGCGCATTCCTTGTAGTGCGTTCCTTCAAACTAGTGGTTGGGGCCCGCCAATGGCGGGCCTCCTGAGGCGTTCCTATGCGGCCCTATCTTGACTGAGCACATTTTTCGGTCTTGTTTGATCCCTAATCTCAACTCATGTAACCTTTCTTTACATGTCTAAGAGAAACACCGATCCTGCTAATCGATGGGACAAAGCTTATCAGCTTGCTACAAGTTTACAACCAATTGGTCATTATTGTACGATTGGGTGCACACAACATTTGGTTGGAACACTTCCCCAAGAAAATTCAAGATTAAGGTTAGACCTTATCTAGTCAAGAATAAAATGACATCAATATCAACATATTCACTTTGCACCCCCAAGGCAATGGGAGAGGTTAACGCTGATCATAATGACAAGATGTATGAGCAGGACGAAGACACTTGTTTATAGTCTTGACATATATGAGGATATACCATAAGTTACATGTAAAAAGTAGCAATGGACTTATAATATAGTTTCTAGAATAATCTTCAAAGAGAAATAAACTTGGTAGGGTAAACAATGAATTTATGATCTTTAATCTTTAGCCGACACATCAGTCTTTACAACCTTAAAATATACTGATCTAAAATATTCATAGCTTGAAAGAGCAAGTAGATTTCCTACAAAAAAATAAATAGAAAATTGTTAGGCATGGTGACTGGTGAGTGGACAGACACATGAGTGTGGTCAAAAGGAACAACAACATTTTAACATGCCTACAAAAAACAGAAAATACGGGAGGACACTGTAATATCATGCAAAGAAGAAATCACCTCAGACACTTCTCCCTTTTTAGGAGAACTGTATCAAACACCTGAGTTGTACAAACCAAAAATACAAAAATTAGCAACTATCGGTACTTCATTCACATTCAGTTATATGAGTTCCATCATTTACAACCTGCAATATTTAACTCTTGCTAGTCCTTAGAGCTAGAAGTACACATATTAGATTGGGAAGATCACATTCAGTTAGTCCAAATTAATCAATGAAGTACTCAACTAAGTTTGCTTGTGTGCACAATAATATGCACCTATCAATGATCTGGCTATGCAAACATCTACAGTATAATTTATAATTTTCTAGGATCCTCGGGTCTGAGTATACCTTCACTAAACTGCTGCTCAGGTTGGTCACCTCGGATCACATCAGTGCCTACAGCACTTTCAGTAACAGACTTGTTAAAACTTCTTACTACTGGCACGCTTTCCTGCAAAGTAGGTTCCATCAAAGAGCATCAAGGGAGAGTGAGTACCTAAAAATTCTGAAGATCTAGAACGTAATCTCCTGCAGGCGGCACACCGGACGAAAGGGGGCAAGGCTGCTGGATCAAAATCTCGATGTCCTCTGTCATCCTCTAGTCAGACTACTCAACTTATTTTCATAGACCTGAATTAAATTTTAGAAAAATGAAATTTCATGACTACATAGATGAGATGGTCTAGAAGTAGGGCACTGGAAGAAAGGGGAAGGAAAATATCAGGAAGAAGAGAGGAGGGTGTGTACCTGCATCAACAACACAGTCAAGTATACGGAGAAAAGGTCCGCCGTGCACTTGCCTCAACACGACGATTAATCGGAAGAACTATCCTCCGCACCTGTAGCGCTCAGTCCTGTAGGTAGTCTAGTATTTAAAACAACTCCATTCTAACTGCAAGAATACACATTGTCGCTAGTGAGAGAACCATGGCTCCACATCCATACTGATCTTATTGACATTTAAATATAAACATGGATAGTTAGAACCACACATTGTATGCATTTCTTTATAGATACTTTACCAAAAGAGCTGTACATACAGTACATTCCACGAACGTCTATGAATATTCTTGATATCTTTTCCTTTTGAAAACTTGGAGCAGCACGCTTGTTCTTTGAAACAAGAACATATGCTCCTGGGATCATTTTGGCATTTTCTGATGGTTATTCCAATGAATACACCAGCACAATCTGATCCTCCAACACTATTCTAAGATTAATGTTTCCTCATATACCAATTTTCTTCTTACAGGATGAATCAAGAATGATGGCTTATTTATTCCGTAAAATAAATAAATCTCATAAGAAGATTTAAGAAATAAGATGTAAATCTCCTACGACGCAGACAAGTATATTGGAGAAAAATACATGTACCTTTTTCAAAGCTGACAGGAACTTGTGATCCACAATCCCAACCTATAAACATTTATAGCTTAGTAACCGCATAACTGAAGTCAAATAGAGATATTACTGGCAGAATTTTTATTAAATAAATGAACATAGAGAAGAATTAACTGATTCATTGTTTAACGTCATGCAAGTTATAACTATGTCAGCTTCTCGAGCGAGTTCGTACATATCTTCTGGACCACCTTTCTTGTCAACCAGCCCATCAAGATCTGCAATAGCAATATTTTGAGAGAGGAAGATAACACAACATCTAATAAGGGAATGATACTGCAACTACTGCAGCTTACCACAAGACACTGTATTTGATGACCAGTTTCTTTTTGTAGCAAGAATTTTCACTCCAAATGGTCTTAGTCTCTTGGCAATTTCCATGCCAATGGCTCCGAACCCCATGATAAGTATCTAGCACACTGCACAGTAAATACAAGTTTATACTCAAATGGGATTTTTCTTGTGGAAAGTAGATAAAAGTAACAGTATCTAGCACAGTAAATACAAGTTTCTACTCAAATGGGATTTTTCTTGTGGAAAGTAGATAAAAGTAACTTATACACGAAAAGCATACTGTTTTCCCGAATATTGTTTCTCCAACTGGAAGGCCCAAGTCCTTCTGAATGACAGCAGTATCCATTTCCTTCTGCAAATTATGGCCAAAGTCCAAAACATGAATCTTCCATTACAACTGACAGAAGTAACATATATTTATTAAACTAAAAAAACTTATCTTCCAAATGATGGAAGCTACAAAGGTAGCTTATTTAACAAAAAACTGAGTGAATATTCTGTACAAATATATGCAACATGATGAACCATCGCTTGAAATCAGTGTCCGATTGCCTGAATTGTTGGATATTGTACTAAGTAGTGTTAGAGTTATAATATAAGTCATGTACCCCTTTATATTTATCTCGTTGTATGAGGGGTTTCCTGCATATGTTCCACACCTGTACATGTATATATATATCGGTCTATGGCCTCATGGGAATACAAGTTGCATATTCCTAACATGGTATTAGAGCTAGGTCAATTTTTTGCACGCTGCAACTCGTGCTTTTGATCCGTCTGTTCGATCGAAGCAATCCGCTCGATCTCCTCTTCGTCTCTCGATCGAAGCAGGGGGCTCGTCCGCAGGAGCCCCCGATCTCCTCTTCAGCCAGCCGCTAGCAGGGCTTCTGCTGCCGGCCCCGTCCCGATCGGGTGTCTTCCAGCCGCTCGGCAGCCGGCCCGTCCCGCTCCCGTCTAGCCGGCGCTCAGGAGCCCCCGATCTCCTACCCAGCCGCCCGTCCCGCTCTCGTCCAGCCGGCGCTCAGGGAGCTCGGCTGCTGGCCTGTCCCGCTCGGGCGCCACCCAGCCGCCCTTCCCGCAGGCGCCCAGGGCGTCAGATCGGCCCAGGGGGCTCGTCCTGCAGGCGCCCTTGATCTCCTCTCCCGCCGGCTCTCGCTGCTCCCGTAGCAGCGCCTGATTCCGATCCAGTCGTTCTCATCGGATCTAAAAAAAAATGTCTGCTGCATCGGGTTATGTTGCTGTTCCTCGCTGTCCGGTGATCTTTGATGGTACTAACTACACCGAGTTCACTGGCTTCATGCGCATTCACATGCGTGGCATCCGTCTTTGGGGTGTTCTTTCTGGCGAGGTCTGTTGTCCGCCACGTCCAGTTCCTCCGGTGGCCCCTACCCCGCCAACTCCATCGGTTCTTCCTACGGATGCTAATCAGGCTGCCAAGGATGCGGCTAAGGTTGCTGATGAGGTTGCTGATCGTGCTTATGATGAGAGGGTTTTGGCTTATGAGGAGGCTCTTCAGTTGTATCATGGTGCTCTGTCTGCTTACACCCAGTGGCTTGATGATGATGCCCGTGCTGCAGCTGTTCTCACTGCTAGTGTTCTGCCTCGGTTTGCTTCTGAATTTTTGGGTCTTTCTACTGTCTTTGAGATGTGGACCCGTCTTCGTGAGCGCTATCAGCCCTCTGGTGATGCCTTATACCTCTCTGTGATCCGCCAGGAGCATGCTCTTCAGCAGGGTGACTCTACTGTTGATGACTTCTATGCACAGAGTTCTGCTATCTGGCGTCAGCTTGATTCTCTCCGTAGTGCTGGGTGTCGTACCTGCCCCTGTTGCCAGGCTGTCCAGGCCAATTTGGAGTTTCATCGCGTCTATGAGTTCTTGTCTCGGCTTCGTAAGGAGTTTGAGCCCCGGCGTGCTCAGTTGTTTGCTCGTGGCCGTATTTCTCTCATGGAGGCGCTTTCTGAGATTCGTGCAGAGGAGACTCGCTTACGTGGTGCTGGTTTGCTGGAGGTTCCCTCTGTGCTTGCTACTCGTGCTCCTCCGCCACCTGCTCCATCGACCACTTCTCGCTCGAGTGCTCCGCGCTCTTGCCCACTCCTTCTGGAGGCTCCGGTCGCCCCCGTCCACACTGCGCCTATTGCAACAATGATGGTCATCTTGAGTCTCAGTGTTACAAGAAGAAGAAACACCTGCGCAAGGCTCGATCATCATCTTCAGGGACTTCGTCGTCTACCTCGATAGCTTCAGCCATTGCTTTGACTGAGCAGGATATTCTGAGACTTAAGCGTTTGCTCGCGGCTTCAGGTTCTTCCTCGACGGGTACTGCCGGTTCTGTGACTGATGCTTCCCGCACTGAGCAATCACCCTCTACACAGTCAGGTACATCCCCATGGGTTCTGGACTCTGGAGCTTCTTTTCATATGTCTTCTCATTCCTCCACTTTGTCCTCTCTTCGATCACTGGATTCTCCTATTCATGTCTTCACTGCTGATGGTACTCCGCTTTCTGTTGCTAGTAGAGGCAATCTTACTACTCCTTCTTATTCTGTTCCTGATGTTGCTCATGTTCCTCGACTTACCATGAATTTGTTTTCTGCTGGTCAACTTACGGATTCTGGTTGTCGTGTCATCCTTGACGTTGACTCTTGTTCTGTTCAGGACCGTCACACGCACACTCTGGTTGGGGCTGGCCCTCGCCGCCGTGATTCTCAGGGTCTTTGGGAGTTGGACTGGCTTCATGTTCCTTCTGCTGCTACCACCATCGCCAGTTCTTCCGCTTCTGTTGCCTCTGTCACTGGTTCCTTCCAGTAGTGGCATCATCGACTTGGTCATCTGTGTGGTTCTCGGTTGTCTTCTTTAGTTCGTCGAGGCCTTCTGGGGTCTGTCTCAGGAGATGTCTCTTTAGAGTGTCAGGGTTGTCGTCTTGGTAAGCAGATTCAGTTACCATATTCACATAGTGAGTCCGTGTCTAAGCGTCCTTTCGATTTAGTCCATTCTGATGTATGGGGTCCGGCCCCTTTCGCTTCGCAAGGTGGTCATAAATACTATATTATTTTCATAGATGATTTCTCTCGTTACACATGGCTTTATTTCATGACTTCTCGTTCTGAGGTGTTGTCTATTTATAAGCGTTTTGCTGCCATGGTTCATACTCAGTTCTCTTCACCCATTCGTGTTTTACGTGCTGACTCCGCTGGCGAGTATATCTCTAAGATGTTGCGTGGTGTTCTTGCTGAACACGGGACTCTCTCTCAATTCTCTTGTCCTGGTGCTCATGCTCAGAATGGTGTGGCTGAGCGAAAGCATCGACATCTTCTTGAGACGGCTCGTGCATTGATGATTGCTGCCTCTCTCCCGCCTCATTTTTGGGCTGAGGCCGTCTCCACATCCACCTATCTTATCAATATACAGCCTTCCGCTGCTCTACAGGGTGGTGTTCCTTTCGAGCGACTTTTTGATCGTTCTCCCGATTATTCGCTGCTTCGCTTGTTTGGTTGTGTTTGCTATGTTCTTCTTTCCCCTCGCGAACGCACCAAACTGACTGCTCAGTCTGTTGAGTGCGTTTTCTTAGGCTACAGTGATGAGCATAAGGGCTATCGTTGTTGGGATCCTATTGGTCGTCGGATGCGTATCTCTCGAGATGTGACTTTTGACGAGTCTCGTCCTTTCTACCCACGCCCATCTTCCTCGACTTTTTCAGTGCAGGATATCTCTTTCCTCACTTTTCCTGACACACCTATCACCCTCGCCGACACTGTACCTCTCCGTTCCACTTCCTCTCCTTCTCCACATCTCGTTGACTTGCAGTCACCTTCCTCCCCGGTCTCCTCGTCTAGCTTGTCACCGGGTTCTCCACCTTCATCTCCGGTGACTTCCTCTCCCAGTTTGTCACCGGATTCTACACCTTCATCTCCGGTGACTTCTTCGTCGTCACCCCCTGATTCTACCTTGCCGATCCCTCCTTCTATTATTCCATCTCTTCCTCAACATTACACTCGTCGTCCACGACCAGTTGATGCCTCTGTGGATGGGTCGTCATCTTTCTCTCAGCCTACTTATGGTTTGCGTTCTCGTCCTCGTCCGCCTGTTGATCGCTTTGGATTTCCCACTGCTGGTGCTGCTGTTCTTGAGCCGACTTCTTACCGTCAGGCTGTTGTTCATCCTGAATGGCAGTTTGCGATGGCAGAGGAGATTGCTGCTCTTGAACGCACTGGTACTTGGGATCTTGTTTCTCTTCCTCCCGGAGTCCGTCCGATCACTTGTAAGTGGGTCTACAAGGTTAAGACTCGCTCCGATGGTTCTCTTGAGCGTCACAAAGCTCGTCTTGTGGCTCGTGGTTTTCAGCAGGAGCATGGTCGTGATTATGACGAGACTTTTGCTCCTGTGGCTCATATGACCACTGTTCGTACCCTTCTTGCCGTTGCCTCTGCACGCCACTGGTCTATATCTCAGCTTGATGTTAAGAATGCCTTTCTTAATGGTGAGCTGCGTGAGGAGGTGTACATGCAGCCACCACCTGGGTATTCTGTTCCTGATGGCATGGTATGTCGTCTTCGTCGCTCTCTCTATGGCCTTAAGCAAGCCCCCCGCGCCTGGTTTGAGCGCTTTGCCTCTGTGATCACTGCTGCTGGTTTTTTAGCAAGTGCTCATGATCCCGCATTGTTTATTCACCTTTCTCCTCGTGGTCGGACTCTTCTTCTTCTTTATGTTGATGACATGATCATCACGGGGGATGATCCCGAGTATATTGCCTTTGTAAAGGCCCGTCTTAGTGAGCAGTTTCTTATGTCTGATCTTGGACCTCTTTGCTACTTTCTTGGGATTGAAGTCTCTTCGACCTCTGATGGCTTTTTTATATCCCAGGAAAAGTATATCCAGGATCTTCTTGCTCGTGCTGCTCTTACTGACGAGCGCATTGTTGAGACTCCTATGGAGCTCAATGTTCACCTCCGTGCTACTGATGGTGATCCTCTCCCTGATCCGACGCGTTATCGTCATCTTGTTGGCAGTCTTGTCTATCTAGCTGTCACTCGTCCGGACATCTCTTATCCGGTTCATATTCTGAGTCAGTTTGTCTCTGCCCCCACCTCGGTTCACTATAGTCATCTCCTTCGTATTCTTCGATATCTTCGAGGCACGATCTCTCACCGTCTATTCTTTCCTCGCTCCAGTTCTTTACAGCTCCAGGCCTATTCGGATGCTACGTGGGCTAGTGATCCTTCCGATCGCCGTTCACTTTCTTCTTACTGTGTTTTTCTTGGTGGTTCTCTCATTGCCTGGAAGACGAAGAAACAGCTTGCAGTTTCCCGTTCGAGTGCCGAGGCTGAGTTGCGAGCAATGGCTCTTTTGACGGCAGAGGTGACTTGGTTACGGTGGTTACTTCAGGATTTTGGTGTTTCTGTCACTACACCGACTCTGCTTCTATCTGACAGTACAGGTGCTATCAACATTGCACGCGATCCTGTGAAGCATGAGCTCACCAAGCATATTGGTGTTGATGCTTTCTATGTGTGCGCTGCTGTGCAGGATGAGGTTATTGCTCTTTAGTATGTGCCTTCCGAGTTACAGTTGGCGGATTTCCTGACAAAGGCTCAGACTAGAGCACAACATGGCTTTTATCTCTCCAAACTCAGTGTTGTTCATCCACCATGAGTTTGAGGGGGGGTGTTAGAGTTATAATATAAGTCATGTACCCCTTTATATTTATCTCGTTGTATGAGGGGTTTCCTGCATATGTTCCACACCTGTACATGTATATATATATCGGTCTATGGCCTCATGGGAATACAAGTTGCATATTCCTAACAAGTAGGATCCACGTGAAATAGAAATCATGTTTAATAGGCTCATCATGTATTTTTTTTTCCCAAATTTCTGCAGCTTGCATGCCCTTTTATCAAATCCAGCGGCTGCCGCATCAGCAGCTCAAACTGGAACCTACAGGCGCATGGCACAATGAAAAGCAACCAATAATATCACTGGATGGCTGGATGCAACACAGGACAAAGGGTGGATGGCAGGGAGGGAGGGAGCAACGCGATACCTCGAGCAGGAAGGGGTTGGGGCCGGGGAGGGGGGAGGTTGAGGGAGCACGCGAAGCGCGCGGAGCTGAGCAGCCTCTCGCCGTAGCAGGAGAGGTCCATGCCGCCGCCCTGGATGATGAGCAGGAAGACGAGCAGCGAGGGCCCCGACTCGAAGAGCTCGCCGCCGCACTCCTCTTCCTCACCTTGGAGAGCGGCCGCAATGTTGAGCTGAGTCTGGCAAATCGACAGATCCGACGAAAGTGGTCTCACCGTGCTCGGCGGCGGCGTCGCGGCCCTCCTTCCGCTGCCGTACTCGGGGAAGAAAGGGAGGGGTGGGGGAGCTGGTGTTCGGGCCGGTGCTGGCACTACAGCGAGGAGCCGGTGGTGGAGGAGGCGGCGGAGCTCGGGGCGGGGATAGAGGCGGCGGACTGTGGTGCCGGTCCGTGGTGCCGGGCGCCGGAGGAACTGGGGCAGTGGCGGCGGCAGCCTAGGGAAGGGAGAAAAGGGGAGGTTGCGTGATACGAAGAGAGAAAGAAAAGAAGCACCGACGCCCTGCGCTTTTTTACTTTTTTTTTTCTTGCTAGCACAGTAAAATTGACGAGGTGGAATGCACGAGGAGGCGCCCTTGATGCACACCTTATTGTTTGGATGGAGGCCAGCTGCCGGCTTCGTCCCGCCCGGGTGGGTGGCTACAACAACAAGAACCGCACTGATTTTTTTTGAGACAATCGCGCGAAGCTTTATTTATCTTGATAAAATGTTTACAGGGGCAAAAACGAGATTACCGGGGTGTCCTAACCAAACATGGCGGCCTACCCCTAACTTCAAGATTGCTGGTTTTGTTTTCTTTGGAGCAAACAAGGCGGGCGCTGGTGTGTCTCTCTCAGCCTGCTCTGTAGTAGTCTTTTGGAGTTGTTTGTGGGCCTTCTCTGGGCTTGTACGTGCCCATCTTGAACAGAGATGAAAATGAGCTGGACCAAACTGCCTCAAAAAAAAAAGAGCTGGACCAAATAATTCCTGAAATGAAAATAATCTGGACTAAATGAAAGTATTATTACATTTCCCTATAAATACATTAGAATTCAAAAAAAAATCTCCACTTTTTATTACATTTCCCTCCTGGACCAAATGAAAGGATGTGTAGAACTGGGTACAAACTATCTTATGACCGGTTTGGATTTATTTCACAAGGCTTGCAGACAGTCCGCCACGCGTGAACTCGTTGTATTTTATTTTATTTTTTGGCAAGAAGGGTCCCAGATTACATTGAAAAGAAGCAGTGGTACAATGCCCTAGGAAAATAGAAAATTACAAATAGCACCCAGGGGAACCAATCTAGCCCCACCACCAACGCGGGATGAGGGCACGCCGTCACCGCTGCTCCTTGCCGGAGCTAGCGAGACCCTTGGTTGTGCGCACTGATTAAAGACGTCAGAAAGTCACCATCCTCTGTCTTGAGGACTAGCACGCTGGAGATAAGCTAGATTGGAACTGCGCCGCCACTTGCGTCGGCTTGTTGAACAACGACGAGAGCCTGCAAATCCGGAGTCACCACGCTCCTACAAAAGCTGCATGCCCCCATGTCGATGCCGGAGCACGCGTCACCACGGAAGCGAGGGCAGGGCATAAAATCCACCTCGAGGTCGACACCATCGCCGCACCGGCCTCGATTGGTTATCCTGCTACCAGATTCGCCGACGATCGCCTCCAAAAGTCAGCTTTAGGCCTTCTCGTGGCATTTTCTGGAGATCTAAGGGGTAAACATGATTTATTTTTTCATGCAAATTAATGACACCACAACCGACGAATAGGGCTTACAATAGATCCTTATATAATCTCATGCCATAAAAAATATAATGTGTTTTGGTTATCGTTTAAATGTTCTCTATGGCTCTAAGTATTTGAGCAAAAGATATTAAGCCATGGTTTTGTTTACGACTTATTGAACCAAAGCATCAAATTTACCTTAACCACAAGTCAGAAATAAATAAGGGAGTTAGGTTCAATTATAGTGCCATGATAAAGCGAGTTTATTATGTCACCTAAAACTATTACCGGTCGCTTCTAACCACTAAGAGATAAAAGAAGAGAAACTAATAATTAAACTCACTAAAACTGAAACAACAGCAGAGATTGGAGGATGGAACGTGTGTTGGTGGAGAAAATGGGAGAGATTGGAGGCGGCAAGAATAAATGGGAGACGTCCATGAAACAGGAGGAAGGTTCAGTCTAAGCAGCGTATTCCTTTTTGACACAAAGTAAAAGTGGTGAATCAACCAAACCGACACCCATAAAAAACTGGTAGCGTGAACTGAGCATATAGTTAGCTTCCTTGTGGTGGTGCCGGCCCACCAGGGTTCAAGTCCTAGACTTGGGCACTGGTGTTCATTCAGTGTGAGAAGATGTTTCAGTCGACTATGAAGCCACCAACAGTGATTTTGTCAACATCAAGATGTTGTGCCGGCTCAGTACTTCGGAGGTGCTCATAGAGGTAGGGTGTGTGTGCGTACGTTCGTAAGGGTGGGTGTGTGTGTACGTGGGTGTCAACATCGACTACGAAGACGCATGCGATGACTTCGTCAATCTCAAGATATTGTGTCTACTCAATATCTCGAAGGTGCTCATTGAGGTAGGGTGTGTGTGCGCGCGTTAATAGTGGTGAGTGTATGTGTGTGTACGTGGGCATCAATGTCGACTACGAAGATGTCTGCATTGACTTTGTCAATCTCAAGATTTGAGTGTGCGTGCGTGCGTTCAGATGGATGAGTGTATGTGTGTATGTGGGCATCAACATCGACTACCAGGACGGCTACGTTGACTTCGTCAATCTCAAGATGTGAGTGTGTGCATGTGTTCATATGGATGAGTGTGTGTGTATGTTGGCATCAACGTCTGACTACCAAGACGCTTGCATTGACTTCGTCGATATAACATGTGGTGTCGGCTTAGTATCTCGGAGGTACTCATAGAAGTAGGGTGTGCCTGTGTGTGTTCATAGGGTGAGTATATGTGGATATCTGTGTTGTATTGTGTTAAAAAATAGTAGCAAAACCAAAAGGGAAAAACCAGCAATGAACCAAATTGTGCAATCCGTATCTTTACCTAATAACAAAGCAAATTGGGTTTCTTTCGTCCGTCATGGCATTTTTTCAGAAAAGTCCCTCTATTTCAGAGAATTCAACCCGCAGTCCCGTTTTAAGTTAAAACGAAGCGTTATTTTTGTATTTTATACAAAAGTTCCTGTCTTTTCTTGAAATCAACCCGCCGTCCGGATTTAAGTCACACGCGAACCGTTATTTTACATTTTTCGAAACCCGCCCTGATGTTGTAGGTAATTCATCCACGGATCATATTTAAGTCAAACAAATGCTTTTTAAAATCAGCCATATCTTTTAAACCGTAACTCCGATTTAAACATGTTATATATGAAATTTGATTAGAAAAATATGTAGAATATGAATATGAGATTATTTTTACCTGTTAAGTATTTTTAAATATTATTTTAGAATATATTTGAGTCAAACCAAATGATTTTCTAAATTATCTGTATCTTTTAAACCGTAACTTCGATTTTAACATATTATATATGAAATTCTATTAGAAAAATGTGTGGAATCTAAATATGATGTTAATTTTACCTGTTAAATATTTTTAAAATATTGTTATGGAAGCAAACTTATAATTTATAGCGGAAGATCCGTTTTTTCATACCTGCGGCGATCCAGATTGCAAATAAATACCCCACTATAACCATATATGGAAAATAAAACATCGATCACTACACGGGCATACCTCTGAAAAATGTCGCAAGGGAAAACAACAGATTTCTCATCGCGAGAGTGAGAGAAAGCGTGCGTGCGAGAGAGAGAGAGAGAGAGAGAGAGAGAGAGAGAGAGAGAGAGAGAGGGAGGAGAGAGGGAAAGAGAGACGCCTTAGGATTAACCATATACAACACACGTTTTTTGTTGTTTTGTGTGAACACCGAGGCCATCGCCGGCGAGGGTGAGAAGGAGGATAAGCAGCAACACAAATATGATGCCTCGCAAAAATAAAAGAGATGAACCTATTGTAGTCTTAAGTGATGGTTGTTGAGTTAAGAGTGTGTGTTATGTTTTCTCTCCCGTTGCAACGCACGGGCTGTTTTGCTAGTATCCTATAAAATCTGAAAATTTGCAGCCTCTGAAACTACAAACATTACTTGCACTAAAACACATAGGAAGTAGGGTCACAGGTCACAGCGAGAAAAATAATCACATGTGGTGGAATAGGGGGAAGATGTTACCAGAGTTTAATTCGGGAACGCGGCCATCGCGATGTAGTGGAGGTAGTCAGCAAGGTGGAAGTGGCCGAGGAAATGCGATGCCACCGGGAGTCAGGGAGACGACCGAGGTAAGGTTGGCGAGGTAGGCAACATCGGCGGGGGTCGACGAAGTGGTGCCAGGAACTGGAGGACGATGAGACTGCCTAGTTCATGGCGCTGGCTCCCGTGGCCAGCAGGGAGAGGCATTGACAGAGAGTGCATGATTGTGAGGTCGGGTGTGAGGATGCCATAATGTTACACAATCCATCCAAAGAAATCCGTGCCGACTGCCACTAGCTCCCATAGCCAGCCAAAGTAGGCACGGTGGCGTGGGAGAGGTCGGGGGGCATGTGGTCATCTGCTGCCATGGGGAGAGGCGAGGCGCCATGGGATAGTCGACGCTTATGATGCACAGGGAGGGATGGATCTGAACTGGGAGGAGGAGGAAGAGAAGAAGATGCGGTTGCGCCAGATGGATGCAAGAGGATAAAGCAATAGGATGGAACCTGCGCAGTTTCTGAAGTCCACGAGAAACATCTAGTGTAGTTTAAACCAATGAAAAAAAAGTGCGCTATAGCAACATAGCGCCACCCTTAAAATACACTGTTAGCAAAACATTATATACTATTTTATTTAACAAATTGCGAATTTTTCAAAACACTATAGCGTGCTATTAGTGCTATAGCTTGCTATTTTTCGAAACACATAGGACAAACACTTCGAACGCACCGGAGGCGTGGGACTTTAGCCGCTTTATAATTCTCTAATATATAAAGGAAAACGTTTATTCTAAGGGAAATGCTTCTATTCACCCGACCGATCTTTTTGCGTGCACCCATCGCCTTTATCGCTGTCGGATATGTCTTTAATCAGATGGCTAGAAGCATTCTCTTTCCATAGCATAGGTTTGCAACTGGACCACCGTTGCAATTTCCTCCCCCGCAACAAATAGCTTGTTGCAAGATCTGCATCCCCAAAGCCTCTAGACACGTGCACCACCAGACACGTCGGCATCAGGGCAGACGAGCATGCTCTCCCCTCCCTCTCCTCCTTCGTCTGTCCTCCCCTCTCTCCTGGTCGCTTCAACACCCCATGAAGATATCGTCCGAGCCGCCTCCCGCCGGATCTGCGCCGCATCGATGAGATCGACGCCACCTTGCCTTGGCAGCCTCCACCCCTCGGTTGTCCCTGACCTTGCCCATGTCTGGGTCGTTGCTGGATGGTGTGGAGTGGGATTCGCACTCGAATTTTGTCTTCTGCAACGTGATGTTTTGCAATAAGACTCTTATTGCAAAAAGGCTCTTGTTTGCAACAGGTTCAGAGAAAAAAAAGTTTCCAAATTTTTTGCAACATGACCTTTGTTGCGAATAGTTTCTGCAACTGAACCTATGTTGCAGAAATTAAAGCAACAACACATTTGTTGCAAAGACAATGGATCACATGGGTAGATCACGTGGTCATTCGCAACTTCATCCAATGGTTAGAGAGGTGGCCGATCTTTTAACTTTATCCACCCGCGGACACGTAGCGTCGTCCTTATTCAAAACCCAATGATTTTCTTGCCCGTCAAACCGCCTCCTCTGGTTGACACGTGTTCTCTGCGGGTCCCGTCCACTTCATCCCCACCGATCAGCCTCATCCCCTCAGCCTTATCCTCTTCCCAGGATCCAGCCGTGGCTCATCTTCTTCCTCTCGCCTTTCCTCTTGAAACGGGACGAAGCAGCCACATACCACCCTCGCCCTCCAACCCACGTCAGGGACTGCAAGCCCGCTGCAATCCAACACAGTCGCCACCAGCGCTACAAGCAATTTTTTTTGCCGCGGTGCCGCCGCTCGCAGCGGCGACCGGGGATGACGCACGTGTTGCAACGTCCAGGGAGAGGCATCCTTTTGCAAGGGGCGCACTGCAACATGGCGCTAGCTCTCCGGGGTGGGGGTCACCGTTCACAGCTGCTGCCATGGAGCATCTGGAAGCACCGCTAAGAGTCACCGGCGCTGTGAGGCAACACTCGCCGGAGCCAGCCGGTATTGCGATGCAGCACTATAGAAGGGCATAGGTGCTACAGTGCAACCTCGTCGACGCGCGCTGACGCTGAGATGCAGCCTCATCGGCACTGCTGGTGCTACAAGTCGCCGACGATGAAGTTGCAATGGAGCGCTCGCCGACAGCAACTCCGTTCTCTGATGCAGCTAGCACTCACGTGGGACGGCTCCCCGTGCGGCAGCATAGCGCTTGCCGGCGGCTCTCGAAGCTCGGCTCTTCAATGGAGCTTTCACGCGGCGGGTCCCGTTGCTCCGATGCAGCGCTCGTTGCCGGTGCTACAATGCATCACCAAGGAGGAGATCAGAGGCGGCGGCGCTCATTGTGTCGTTGCAACGCAGCACGCAAGGGGCGGCAGGCGGCGTTCGCGGCCAGTGCTGAACCGCGGTGCTCGCCGGCGGCTACTCGTGCTCCGTTGCAACACTCGCTGACGGCTCCGGATGTTGCATGGCAGCACTCGCTGGCGACTCGCGATGCTAAGAGATCGAAGCGGAGAGAGGGGCCTGTCTGTGCGATGGCAGGAGGAGACTGTGTGCATTGACCATTCCATCGCTGAGACGAAGGGATCGAACGGACATGGTCGAGCTGATCTAACGGTCTGCGAGGCGGCTTAAATTTTTTTGGCATCAGCAGGATGATTCGTAGCATGCGCGATATATAAATGTCTCTTGCTTTCCGTACTTTTACTTGTTTTTTCTTACAATATCCGTATTTTCACTTTGAACGAGACCGACTTTAGTGCAACTTTTTCTTTTGAGTCAATTACACCACCGGTGCTTAAACTTGGTGAGGAAAATTACTTTAGTATCAAAACTTGTGCCATACATTATATTGATGCCACAACTTGGCTCGTCGTGCAAATACGGTGCAGAACTCGTTTGTATATGCATGTGGCGATGACGAAGCATGACAGCATGGCGTGGAGGGCCATTTTCATTGACTGGGTACTGTAGACCAGGCGTGTGACGTGTGTTTTTGCAAAAACACCCTCTACTTTTTTTATTGCGTAAAAAAGCCTTGATAGGTGCGGGACCCATTATCAGCGAAAGAGCACAAGTTATGTTAGAATGAAAATATTGCACGCTCGAGGAATCGTACCGCGACCGCCGCTAGCCGAACCGCGCAGCTAACCAACCCACAAGGATATACACTTCATGTCTTACAAGCATACTCTGTCCTTATGTCGTTGCATTTAACAACATAAATTAAGAATTTTAATTCCAACAAAAAGATGTGGACATGAGGGGTAGAACACGGGACCTGCGGGACACAATCTGACGGGCATGCTACCCCAATATGTGAATCCTTGTTATTAGTGGACCGTCGCACCATCTGCAGGTGACACATTAGGCTCATATATTTTCCCCGTACATCTATTTGTATAGTTAAGTTATTTTTCAACACAGACAAACTTTATCAAAACACATAAAAACTTATAAAGAAACATTAAAAACAATTCAAGCATGAACTCTTTTATATACTGCATGAATATTTTATTTACAAACTTCTGAAAGTTTGAACTTGTAAGTAAATTTATTTACATATATATTATAAAATTAATTTAATATTTCTATTCAATATGCAAACACTTTTCAAAATTTACAAACATTCGTATTATTCGTAATTCAATTTTATGGATATTTTTAAATTAATAGGTCGGCATTTTTTGGAATTAACGAGCATCTTTTTGTGTAATTTATTTTATTTATATGTATATTATTTATAATTAGGATTTACATATTTATGACAAATTCGAAAAATGAAGACAAACACAGTATGTTTTGGCTCATGTTCATCCCCCAAGGCAGCGTTTTTCCAGAATTACCAAAATTATTAATTTATGTTGTTTAGGCAAAAGATACAAGATATGTGTATCCACCAAGCTGTCAAATGGTGTAGAGGTTGGGTGGCTAGCCGAGCGAGTGGATGCATGGTCCAAGTATGCAGTTCAAGTCTTCGTCTTAATTTATGTTATTTTTCACTCTAATATAAAATTTGTGCTACAGCTGGTTCTCGCAACAATCAGGGGCTTTCGCGTGCAAAGAAATAAAATTCTGATGTTTTTTTTTGCAAAACCAACACGTCACATGCCTATTCTACACGAGGAGGTCACTGACAATGGGCCCCACGCCATGCTATCACGCCTCATCAGCGCTACATGCGTATTCAAACGAGTTTTGCACCGTATTTGCATGCCCGAACCAAGTTATGGCACCAGTTCCATGTATGTCGTAAGTTTAGGCACTAAAATGACTTTTCTTGTCAAGTTTAAGTACTAGTGGTGTAATTGACTCTTTTCTTTTCGACTCCTTTGATGCTTTCACCTAATCACACCCCACCTGCACTGTCTCCTTCGGTCGACTCGTCTCTACTCGCCGCCGGCAGTCTTCTTTTTCCTCGTCGCCCCCCGGGATTCACCCTCGCTCCCTCTCCTTGCCGCGCGGGCGACCTCACCGCCGCCGCTCCCTACTAGACAAGGCAGGTGCGGCTTGCCTGGCCCCCCAAATCCGGCCGCAACCTCTCCGGATTGATCCTCTTACCGGACGCCGGGAGATCAGCCGTTGTCCTCGTCATCTCCTCCGCCGGCACGGCTCGCAGGTGAGTCGTCCTTTGCCTCCTCGACTAGCCGGCCTTGTCCGCGCCGATGCTCTCAGGCTAACCCTGTAATCATCAGCTCTACTAATTCATGACCGTCCACGCGCAGAATTAGTCTTCAACTGTACTAGTCTGGGCCCAAATCCGACCGCCGGGAGACCAACCAATCGACCTCAGCCCAGCCGTGGCCCTCGTCGTCTCCTGTGCCGGCAAAACTCGCAGGCAAAGCCGCGACCAGCAGCACGTCCACGGCGGGGCACGGTGAGCGGAGCCGTCAGGTACCTCCTCCATTAGGCGGACTAGTCAGCCTAGCCCCTGTATCAGCCGTACTAATTCAGTGTATCCGACTTCAGAAACTTTCCATCTCAAGGCTCAAGCAAAGAACAAGCTTCAGCTGCGGCCACTCTCCATGGAAAATGCCTGCACGAACCTCAACCAAGTCGTGCGCTCGGTGCGGCTGCTCAAGATCGACGGGTTTAGCTTGACCGTGAGCCTGAGCTCTGAATATCGCTTCACATCGAGATGGAATGTCGATGGGTATGGATTTGGAACTTGGTATCTATCCTGCAGCCAAACCCTTATATCCAGATGGCAACAAGTTGAGACTTATGTTTCTCAGTAAAGCCCGCACAGAGTGTGGTGTCCCAGTGAGCCTAGCCTGTCAGCTGGTAGATCCGAGTGGGGAGCTCGAACCATTTAAAGAGGACAGTGTGTCGGAGACCTTCTTTGCACCCCACTACTTCAAAGAACTCTTCTTCGTGAATAGGAAGTCCATACCATCTGCTTATCTCCGGGACGATTCTTTGACTCTGCGATGTGCCATCACAATGCTCAAGGAATTACCAGTGCAAACCATCCCAGCTGAAGAGGTGATCACTCTACCATCCACCAATTTGCACCGGCACCTCGGCGAGCTCCTGGAGAGCGAGACGGGAGCCGATGTCACCTTTCTCGTGTGCGACGAGTCGTTTGCTGCACACAAGGACATACTTGCCGCAAGGTCTCCGGTTTTCAAGGCCCAGTTCTTTGGAGACATGAAGGAGAAGTGCTCGCAACGTGTGGAGGTGAAGGACATGGAGGTGGCAGCATTCAGGGCCATGCTGCACTTCATCTACACCGACACGGTGCCCGAGCTTGATCAACCGCTCGAGGCGGTGGCGACGCTCGCTCAGCATCTGCTTGCGGCTGCTGACTGGTACGGTCTCGATAGGCTCAAGCTGATTTGTGAAGTAAAGCTGTCTGGTGGCATCACTGTTGACACCGCAGCGACAACTCTTGCTTTGGCGGAGCAGCACAATTGCTTGAAGCTCAAGGCCAAATGTGTCGAGTTCATCCTTAGAACTCCTGCAGTTCTTGATGATGTGTTGGCGACGGAGGGGTATAGGCACCTGGAGGCAAGCTGCCCTTCGGTCTTGACTGAGCTTCTCAAGTCTGTCCATGGGAGGAAATGTTGAAGTTTAGCCATATTGCTAGACTTCCAGGATCTGACAATGCATGTAGTCTCTGTTTGTACTTGTGAGAAATGATTAATGCATACAAGAAACTTGTGTTTTTTTAGGGAATTACTAGAAACTTGTGTTTGTATTTACCTAAAATGGAAAACTTATGTCCTGATATGAGCAACGTAATGCTTTTGTCCGCCTACAGTAGTTGTAATTTAGTGACTGTCAATGTTGACACAAGGTTTTACACAGTCCAGGGGGCCTGTATATGCTGCTCGTAGTCTTTTGAACTGAGTGTGCAACTGTGCATACAGATACATGATTTGCTCAGCTTCAGCCACACCAATCCTGGTGTTGGGAGGTCTTTTGAAGACCTTCTCACAACAAAATTAGGGACAATACTAGGACAATGCTCACTTGGGAGTTCTGATCTTGTCAGTTACAAAATTAAGATGATCTCTGTTTTGTAGGCCAAGAGCCAACTTCTGGACCAACCTATTTGTTGTCTGCTTTGCATAACTGTATGCTTTCCAAGGCACCCTGCAATATCCTGGAGAATATTTGTGCAGATAACAGAGTTAAGAGATTTGAATGTACTTCTAAGCACACAAGGTTGGTGCCTCTTTTGTTGCCTTCTCAATGTTTTGGTGTATCTTTAGTGATCATGTCCATCTATACAAGGATTGACTGCTCTGTTTTTCATGTAAAGCTTCAGGCTGCTCCAGACTGTTTCAAATTCTAAAAAATTTCTTACCAGATGTCCCTGAAGGGGCTTCAAAGCCTAAAATCATCGGGGGTATGATCGTTTTATTTCATTTTACACCTCCCGGTTGTCATGTCACCTTTGATGATAATATTCTTCGTATATTCCTCTTGGACATGCATCAATTGTGGTACTATAAGCTACAAGTTACCTGTAACGTGACTGCTAAATGAGATTACGGAGTACTATAACGTAAATTTGTAGTACTATATGCGTCAGCTCAGGAAATCTATTTCATTCTTTCAAAATGTCTAAAAATCCACACATGTGGTTGATGGTGTATTTCATGCAAAGTTTCGCATTCTTGTTTAAAATTATTATTTTTTGTTGCTTGTCTCCTTGTATATGCTTATATCAATTTTCCTACCTTCAGCCGCATAAGCCCGGTGCGTGTTTAAGTCTTTGTACTGTAAGCTTTGATGAATGCATTGTCATCTAATTTAGGAATAGCATTCGGCTCAACAGTAATTATCCCTTTCTTTTTCTCTTTACTTTTTCTTTCAAAAAAGTCCCTTTCTCCTCACACTTTCACTTCACTTTTTCTAGTTCATCATCGAGTAAGCGTCCCCCC
>NC_041393.1:655904374-655909578 GCF_002162155.2 Triticum dicoccoides
CGTCTGAGACACTCATCCCTCTCGCGGGTCATAGGATGACGCGGGGCACCCTGGCTCGAGGGTGTGACCCCGATCTGGACTGTGGCGACGCCGATCTGGTTCATGACGGCCCAGATCTGGACTAGGCGGTGTGGCGGCCGGCCAGCGTCCTAATGGCGGTTGTGGTGGCAATGTTGGCGACGCGGGCTGCGGGCGCGGCGGCCTTCCCTGTTTGGGCCGTGGCGGCGGCGCGCCATCTGCCTTTGGATCGGCAGCGGCGACGTGGAGGGCCTGGTGGTCGCGTCGGCGACACCTCCGATTATATCTGTTCAGACCGGTGCAGCCGGCGGTGGTGGTCATCTCTTCCGTCAGAGGTGGCCGGCATGTGGCTGGGTGGTCGGATCACGAGATTCGTCATCTTGTCTTGGCTACGAGTCCGGGAGACATACTTGCTGGTGAAAACCGAGCCGTTGGCGGGCGATGGCGGCATTTTTCACCGTTACCTGGATGGAGGCATCGTCATGTAACTGTTGTCGACCCACTCGTGTTGCTTCGGGGGAAACCCTATGATCTGGTCTTCCAGATCGAACGATGGCGGTACTACAGTGCCGTTTCTCTCTTGAGAGTATCGTTTGTGGAGCAGCGCTGGAAGACAGAGGCAGAAGGTGGAGTGGTTTTGTCTTGCACTGAGCTTCGGTGGAGCTGTCAAGTCATGCCTGGCCGACAGGTGCTACGTTGAGTCATGCCTGGTTGGCAGGTGCTACGCACGACGGATCTTCCAGAGTCTTCGCGTCCGAAAGGACGAGTGTACGTAGGGCGGTGGTGCCGTGGGGCGTCAACGGATATCCGGACTAGCAAGGATGATGCGGATCTCTCCTGAAGATGGGTCAGTGATTCGATGATGATGGTGGCTTCTAAAACATATGTATGTGGTGTACGCTTTAGGTAGCTTGCACTGGCTGTTGGTCCTGATATGTTATGTGGATGGATCGGCGACGACACCGGTTTTAGATATGGGGAGTGAGAGCAGTCCACATTATCGGGTTTGTAGATGTGAGTGGTGGCTTCGGGTGGATTGATGTCTGTTCTTATCAAACATTTGTGAAATAATTAATAAAGATGGCCGCATATGCATGGATTGATGCAGAGGCCGGGGGTTTAACCTCCTTTTCAAAAAAACTTTCACTTTCCAACCGAGGCCTGCCTCACAAAATCTTTTATTTTTCCACTCCTCCCACCTAGACACCTCCCACTCGTCCCGGTCTGCCACTTTCCTCTTCTCCCTCTTTGAGGAAAGTGGCGGCGGTCTCGGCAGTGGCTGCCTCACAGGGTGTTGGATTTGAGGAAAATAACCCCAAACAAGTCCCGCCAGAATAGTTTTAGGGCCAGTTCTTTTGAGCGGCTTAAAAAATAAGATGGCTCTCCTCAGCTTAAAAAGTAAGCCGTCTCTAAATTTTTTCAAGACTTATGAATTAGTTATCCCATAATTAGTTTAGAAGCCCCAATGAATATAAAAGTTGGCTAATGAAAAAAGCTGGGATAAGACGGCTTATTTTTTAAGCCGCCCAAAAGAACTGGCCCTTAATATTGTCGTGGTACTAAGACTGACAGTATAATAGGGGGTAGGTATGGAGAGGCAAGATCCTAGCTATGGAGTAGTTGTATACGCAAGTGATTTACGAGTTCAGGCCCTTCTCGGAGGAAGTAACAGCCCTATGTCTCGGAGCCCGGAGGCGGTCGACTGGACTATATGCGTATGAGTTACAGGGGTGCGAACCCTTCTGCCAGTGGAGGGGGGTGGCTTATATAGAGGATGCCAAGACCCCAGCCAGCCCACGTAGCGGAGGGTTTAAAGTACATTAAGGCCTGGCGTTACTGGTAACGCCTTACATAAAGTGTCATCATGACCATAAAGACTATTTAATTACAGACCGTTTGGATACAGAGTGGCTCTTGAACTCCTGGTGGTCGAGTGAGTCTTCATGGTCGAGTGTCTTCAAGTCCGTCGAGTGGAATCCCTCTAGGTCAACTGGAAGACGGTTTCTTCTAAAGATGTCCTTGGGGAGGGTACCTTGGGCAGGTCCATAACCCTACCCTAGGTACATGACTTCATCAAGTATTACACAAAGTTAGCATCGTTTACCAACCGCTGCAGCTGATGATAAACTAGCAGCATTCAGTGATACCAAAACGCTGTTAATGCTAACTATGGACTAGCAGCGCTCTATTTCGTCGAACGCGGCTAGTGTTGCCAAACTATCTCTCCAAACAGGCTTTCGCCCCGCTTTATATACTAGAAGCGTTCAATTTCCTTAAACGCTGCTACTAAATACAGACTAGCAGCGTCTACTTATTACTGAACGCTGCTACGTTGAAATTATGGTTTAGGAATTTTTCAAAAATGTAAACGTAGTAGATAATTTTTGAAATTAGGTATGTTGTTATCAAATGACCACTTAAAACTATAGTAAAATTATTGAAGTTTCACAGACTGGTTATGATACACGTTGAATACATAGTCGGCTGGGATGTGCGGGGAGATGATCGAATATATAGGTAGGGGGGAGGGGGGGTTCAAGGGTGTTTTTATAGATGCACACAAACAATCATCCCGGTAAGTCTGACAAAAAGAAATGAAACAAAACCGACAAAACGGTAACAGTAGAGTCTTGTAGACCGACACTATGCCTATGCCGAAAGTGGGGGTGGATCTATCCGGAGATTATGCTGCCACTCATGCATGCATGTTGGAAAAAACCCTCCGTAGTCACCTGATCCAACCGCATATACACCGCCTTGAACAAAGATTGGTACTCTTGTAGCGTAGGCCATGTATGAAGCGAGTGCGTACACCGAAAAATAAGATGTAGAGGAGAAGCATTTTTGTCATTAAAAATCAAATCATTTCTACATAGCCATAGCGACCACATTAAGGCATACACTCCCACTCTTGTTAACGTTTTGAACCTATTTGAAATACATGCACCTAGGACAACCATCTCAAATAAATTGTACTAAATGTGAGCTTATTTTCTTCACCTACACCTTCTCACCATTTGGAAGGACTACACAGTCTCCTTGTTGCTCACGTATTCCTTGCTTACAATGCTGGCACCTGCCTTTAAATCGATTATTAAGGGTGTGTCTAGAACTCAGTCGACACAGTCGAGTGACATCAGCGTGTTTTTTTTTTGCTACAAGCGGCATAGCTAGATGTTACAAACGGCGACAAAAAATGTTGCGATGGTATTGCAAGCAACAACAACAAATGCTACAACCGTTCTAACTAAAATGGTACAACCGTTAATGAAGTATGTTGCAACCGGTGAGATGACGTGCTGCAACCGATGAGCGATGACATGTTTCAACAAACAAAACGAATGTTGCAACAGTAGGAAAAAATGTTGCAAACAGTCACAAAAAATGCTGCATGGTCGACTGAGACTTGGTTAAATCTCAGGCCTGATCGATTAAATACAACAGAAATAAAGCAGGAACCGGCTGGATGATTCATCACCAAGTCGTCTGGATTCATCAATTTACAACTAAAAGTCGTCCGTATCCCACCAATCACAAACCAAAAGCTAGGTGTCTTTCTTAGAAAACTGTCTTGGGTCGAACTAAAGCCGCCGGTGGTCCAAAGAAAAACAAGACTTCATGGTTTATACTATGTAGCCTGCAAATTAGATCATTAGACCTTACATGAAGAGAACCACAAATTAGGTCATTAGACTGCATGGTTTGTCATATCTCCCATGTTGAAAGACTTCTAGAAGTCGTCTGTATTCCTCCAATCAAAAACCAAAAGCTGTCTGTCTTAAAAAATGGTCTTGCTTAAACAAAAGCCGCCGGTGGTAGAATGATAACTTAAAGAAATACAGGTTCAGTTGAGTTCCATTTAACATGAAAAAGTAAACGCCAAGGTTAGCTCATACGAGTATCATGGTTCTCATAAAGCCTGGTAGAGCATGGGGTGTTTGCACTCTCCATCTCCATCTGATCCTGATTAAAAACTAAAATAGGCCATGGAAGCCACATCAGAAACCTTAGTACCTATCCAAGAGCTAGTCAGGATTCAGGAAGACGACTGAGAGACTTGAAACCGATTTCTCCAGGATTGGAACCAAGATTCATAGGTTCCCGCGTAGCGTCAGCGGCAAAGGCGGACCCTACATCATCCCGAGCTTCGTGGCCCTCGGCCCGTAGCCTCACCCCAGCTGCAAGAAATGGAGGAGGTCAAGCACGCAGCGGCGCACTACTTTTGCGCAGAGTCAGGCGACTCGGTTGAGGAAATGTACGACAAGATCCTCTCCATCATCAGCCAAGTCCGCTGCTGCTATGCGGAAGATGCGATCGCGGGTTTCAATAACGCCGAATTAATTTGCGGCAATGATGTTCCTCGATGGTTGCTTCCTGCTGCGCTATATTACCTTTGATATGGAATGTGCTCTTCTCACAAATCGGATGACCCTGTCCACCGGGCCTTGCATGCTGAGGGACATCTTTCTGCTGTTGAACCAACTACCTTGGTTGGTGCTGGAGGCTCTCATGGCTTTCACCAATAACATTGTTCCTGTGTACAGGTTTGTTTGTAACATATCGTTCGATTTCGACGCCATCTCAGTTTCAGACTTGAGACTCAGAAGATGAGTTCCAGAGGTACAGGCCGCCACATCTCCTTGGGCTGTTCCGAATTCCGATACTATCAGATAGGTGCCATGCCCCCCGAAGATCCTAGCTACAGGCGCAGATGCCGTGCGCTAGCTAGTGGTGCGGCCGAGCTGTTGGAAATCGGTGTCAAATTGACCGCCGGCGACAAGAGATGGTTCGCAGACATGAGCATCCGTAAAGGACCCCTTGCCGGTGCGCTGTCGCTGACGCCATTATTCCTCAGCGACTGCACTGCTTGCTGGCTCGTCAACATGGCGGCCTTTGAGGCCTGCACGTCCACCAGCTATCCCTCCGATGGTTTCGTCGTTAGCTCGTACCTCTCACTCCTGGCGATGCTCGTGGACAAGGAGGAGGACATGCACGAGCTGCGAGCTAGGCACCTCCTACGCAGCTTCTTCAGCGACCAATAGGTGCTAGGCTTCTACAAGGGCCTCACTCGCCACATGCGCCTCGGAGAAAGTCAGCAAAACCTTGGAGAAAGGAGAAGTCCAGGCTAAAAAGGAATTGCCTTTGGTTTTCCTATCCCTGCCATCATAGGAATAACCAAATACCCC
>NC_041393.1:655909860-655948132 GCF_002162155.2 Triticum dicoccoides
GCTAGGAACGAGACATTTTAATTCTTCAGAAACTAGCTCATAAAATATTTCAAGTGCTCATAAAAATATATTTCGGTCCCATGTCTATTTGGTGTCGTAGATCTTAACACATTTACCGATAGAGTTAGTCTAACATAAAAAATGACTTACGACAAACCTAGAACTTCAATTAATTTGGAATAGAGTACTCCCTCCGTAAAGAAATATAAGAGCGTTTAGATCACTATAGTTATCTAAACGCTAGTGATCGAAACGCTCTTATATTTCTTTACAGAGGGGGTAGTTCTTAACAAAAATGTATTTTCTGAATTTATCCAGTCACATTTTTTCTGTAATGAAAATGAGCTAAAAATCCGCGGTCTAACGTTTTATTCTTCAAATCCGATGTTTTTTTAGTTTTTAGGGTATTCTGTCTATCTCAACTGATGATTGTCGAGGAAAACAATATGGACTTGTGAACTATAGCATAAACCCGTGAAATGTTGTTCCTAATCACCTGTGGCTTCTTGTAGTAGATGCATGATGACAAGAGTAATTTATGAAGAATGATGCTCTAGCTACAAATGAGTCACTTATACACATGACAATGACATTCATGTGATGATATCTTAGAAAAAATGCATGTCCATACCTAGCATAAATTGCATTCCTGGAGATCTTTAGCTTAAGCACTCTAGGACAGTCAAGGCTTGTTCAGAGGGACCTGATCACAAAGAGATCAAACCTGCAGAAAGCATCGAAACAACACACTAAGCTTGCATGCTCACAAGTAGAAGAGAAATTCACATTAATTCTTGCTAGGTCCCTTCAATCTCCACATGAAGCAATATAACTCCGTTACAAATTTCTATATCCAATCCATGAATCAGGATGCTGGACAAAACATACAATGCAAGATATGCAGACCCCAGTACCAATCAGGTGTTAGTTCTTGCCAAGCCCTGCCCTGCACACCCTGGTCATGTATCACCTTGTGCCACTGACAGGCACACATGAGTAGACAAAATCTTGAACCATTTAGCACTAAACTAGTACATCACACTGTTTGGGCACCAAGGGCGATAAAATTGCACATAACATAGGTGAGGTAAACACACGTTATTACTGTAGATGGATGCATAGCAAGCAGAAACAGAGAGGAACCTAGCTGAGCTTTAGTAGTTCATAGGAAAGACATGATACAAAACACAAGTTAACTAGACATGCAAACATGACAAACAAAAACAGGGAGTATGTAACATCATATTTTGGACCTCGGGCAGCACCTAGATATGCATCAATTCTTTCTCCCACGCGCAGACTTGAGAAGGGACAGCATCAAGAACACTAGGCTGGTTCAGGTGTTGGCTCTTCGCCTTCAACACAGAAAGCTCCTTACGTTGTAAATAAGACAATGAGATGGTACTTAGTTTCCTGACGCTGTTCCGAAAGTTGATGTGACAATGTGTTCAAAAGATACTACAAGGTAAAACAAACACAAGGATTGTGTGGATGCAGGCTGCAACCGAGCAAATCATCTCTACACACTCTGAATCATCCTACCCTTAATAACACTGAAATAGCATATTTTTACCAAGCTGGGCACACATATGTATCAGCTTGTGCAAATATTTGACAAGCACAGAGGAAAAGAGATTCCAAATTCTGGACCATTTAGCATTAAATTAGATCAAATTGGAGAGGAAATGCAAGCAATAAGTTGGTCATAACATAAGTAGATGGGCATAAGGTTTTCCATTCGAGGTGAATACAGACACAGGGTTCTTACTAGACCACACATGCATGGCAACCATAAACAGAGACTACAGGCATGATAAAATCTTGGACCATTAGAACCCTTACGGTCACCAGTCAACTCTTTCTGCCCCGGGCAGACTTGAGAAGCTCAGGCAACACCATAGGGCAGCTTGCCTCTAGATGCTTATAGCCGTCAGTCGCCAACACAGCATCAAGAATTGCAGGAGTGCTAACGATGAAGTCGACACATTTCACCTTGAGCTGCGGGCAGTTGTGCTGCTCTGCTAATGCCAGAGTAGTTGCAGCCGTGTCGACACTGATGCCATCAGAGAGCTTACCTTCGCAGATCTCCTTGAGCCTGTCCAGTCCATACTTGTCAGCAGCTGCAAGTAAATGCTGAGCCAACATTGTGACCGCCTCATGCTGCTGATCAAATTCCAGCACAGAGTCAGTGTAGATGAAGTAAAGCAACGACTTGAATACCACCGCATCAATGTCCTTGACCTCGACGCGATGAGAGCTCGTCTCCTTCATGTGGCCAAAGAACTCGGCCATCAGTACAGGGGACCTTGCAGCAAGAATGACCTTGTGTGCAGCGAAAGACTTGCCAGATACAACAAATGTGACATCTGCTTCCAACCCACTGTGCAGGAGCTCAGCAAGGTGGTTCTGCAGGCTAGGTGATGACCCAGACACTTCTTTACCTGGGATTGCTTGATCTGGCAAATCCTCCTTCAGCACCGTGACAACGCATAGCACGGTAAAAGAATCATTCCTGAGATAACCGGATGATGCTAGGCCGCCCGTCGACATAAGACGAACTGGAAGCGAACAATCTTCACTCACGAAAGGCGAGCACATCTGTAGACAGCGGGATAGCCAGGAACGGTTGAATATACATGACACACTCTTTTCTTCAGACGGTCGAAGGACACTTCTCGGATCAACCAGACGGCAGCTCAGGTTCGCCCTCACGATGGACGGGCAGGTCTCGCTGAGGAACACGAGCTTCACCGCCACCCACGGGGTGCCGTCGCGCGCGCGGGGCATCATGGCAGGGTAGATGCAGATCTCCCACTCATACCCACCAATGCTGTAGGTGGACTTGATGCAGTCGTCGTTGCCCATGGTCTTGGTGGCGCAGTAGCCGTCCACCTTGAGCAGCTTCATGGAGCGCACGACATTGGTGACGTTTTTGCTGGCGGTTTCCATGGTGAAGACTGGATAGGTAACAACACAGGGGGAATGTTTCCTCTTTGCTTTGCTTGGGATCGGGATCTAATGTTTCTGCACGGAACGGTTGAGGATTAGTGCAGGGTGTCATGATTCAGAACATGAGGATAAGGAGAAAAGGGGGCTCACCGTGCGACCGGAGAAGAAGGCGCTGCAGCCGGCCGGCAGAGGATACGACGAGCACCACGGCTAGCCTTTCAGCGTTCGGCAAGCGGATCCGGGCAGATCGGTGCTGCGGCGGCAGGATTTGGGTCCCAACGAGCCGGGGCCGCCGTGTCTAGCGGAGAGCGGTAGCGACGGAGGGGGCAGAGGATGGCGCCGCCCAAGCGCCCAGGGAGGTAGGAGTGAGGGGAGGGAGAAGCGTGCTCACCCGTCGTCCGGCAAGACGAACACTTGGCTGCGGCGGCGGCTGGCTGGGGACTGGCGTTGACGGCGGCTGACTCGAGTGGAAAAATGACTAAGGTGGTGGGCCCCGTTGGAAAGAGAATTTCATCATCAACGACAAAAAAAAATTCCCCCGTGCGAGTAACCTTAGGCCAACTCGAGCGCGTGACCCAATCCGGTATGCCGATAGCGCGCGACGGCCTGGACTCATCTGGTCCGTTTTATGTCCGGGCTGACCCATTTCAAACGTAAACATGCGTTGGGTTTGGGTCACGACGGACAGCAAACGGATGCGTCGCTCGTCCGCTTCGGAGCCGCGTGGCAGGCGATCACCTACCTCCCACCGCCCTACATTAACGTGCATGCGCGGTTGGCCCCACCTGTCATCCGCCCAGCGAACGGTCGCCGTCCTTCTTAAATGCAAAGCCGTGGACTGGTCGTCGTCCACACTTCCCACTCCAACCCGTGCTGCCTCCTTGAAACCCGACACCGCCCAAACCCTAGCTCTCCCTCTCCCCGTCCTCGATCTCGCTGGCCGGCCGCCTCGCAGCCATGGGGTTCCACCGGCCGCAAGGGGAAGCACGACCGCGAGGCTGGCTCGTCCTCGGGCCGCAGCCGCCGCGGCTCCGTAAAAGAGGAGCCGGCATCACCACCGCGTCGGTCCCCCGCGCCTGCTCCATTCACCATCAGCCCTACGGCCGTCGGTGAGCGCGACCGGCAGTACATCAGCGCGGATGTTGATACATCTTCGTCGTATCTATAATTTTTTATTGTTTCATGCCAATATTCTATAACTTTCATATACTTTTGGCAACTTTTTATACTATTTTTGGGACTAACATACTGATCCTGTGCCCAGTGCCAGTTCCTGTTTGTTGCATGTTTTTTGTTTCGCGGAAAATCCATATCAAACGGAGTCCAAACGGGATAAAAACTGACGGAGATTTTTTTGGAATATTAATGAATTTCGGGAAGAAGAATCAACGCGAGACGATGCCCGAGGGGGCCACGAGGCAGGGGGCGCACCCCAGGGGGTCAGGCGCACCCTCGGCCCTCGTGGCCACCCCGTAAGGCGGTTGATGCCCTTCTTTCGCTGCAAGAAAGCTAATATCCGGATAGAGATCGTGTCCAAAATTCAGCCCAGTCGGAGTTACGGATCTCCGGAAATATGAGAAACGGTGAAAGGCCAGAATTAAGAACGCAGAAACACAGAAAGACGGAGAGATAGATCCAATTTCGGAAGGGCTCTCGCCCCTCCCACTCCATGGAGACCAAGGAACGGAGGGAGAACCCTTCTCCCACCTAGGGAGAAGGCCAATGAAGAAGGATAAGGAGGGGGGCTCTCTCCCCCTCGCTTCTGGTGGCGCCGGAACGCCGCCGGGGCCATCATCGTCACCGCAATCTTCACCAACACCGCCGTCATCTTCACAAACATCTTCATCACCTTCCCCCCATCAATCTATAGCGGCCCACTCTCCCGCAACCCGCTGTACCCTCTACTTGAACATGGTGCTTTATGCTTCATATTATTATCCAATGATGTGTTGCCATCTTATGATGTCTGAGTAGATTTTCGTTGTCCTATCGGTAATTGGTGAATTGCTATGATTGGTTTAATTTTCTTGTGGTTATGTTGCTGTCCTTTGGTTCCTATCATATGAGCGCGCGCGTGGATCACACCATAGGGTTAGTTGTATGTTGATAGGACTATGTATTGGAGGGCAAGAGTGATAGAAGCTTCAACCTAGCATAAAAATTGATGCATACGGGATTGAAGGTGAACCAATATATCTTAATGCTATGGTTGGGTTTTACCTTAATAAACATTAGTAGTTGCGGATGCTTGCTAATAGTTCCAATCATAAGTGCATAGAATTTCAAGTCAGGGATGACATGCTAGAAGTGGCCTCTCCCACATAAAACTTGCTATCGGTCTAGTAAAGTAGTAAATTACTTAGGGACAATTTCACAACTCCTACCACCATTTTTCCACACTCGCTATACTACTTTATTGTTTCTTTACCTAAAAAACCCTAGTTTTTATTTACGTGCTCTTTTTATTCTTGCAAACCTATCCAACAACACCTACAAAGTACCTCTAGTTTCATATTTGTTCTAGGTAAAGCAAACGTCAAGCGTGCATAGAGTTGTATCGGTGGTCGATAGAACTTGAGGGAATATTTGTTCTACCTTTAGCTCCTCGTTGGGTTCGACACTCTTACTTATCAAAAGAGGCTACAATTGATCCCCTATACTTGTGGGTTATCAATACCTTTTTCTGGCGCCGTTGCCGGAGAGTTATAGCGTGGGGTGAATGTTCTCGTGTGTGCTTGTTTGCTTTATCACTAAGTAGATTTTATTTGCTGTTCTAAGTTGTTCTCTATCTTTAGTTATGGATATGGAACACGAAATACCAAAAAAATTAGGTGTACTTGCTGCTCATGGAGATGGGGAACCTCCTAAAACCCTCGATGCTCATTATGTGCAAAATATTATGTACTACTTTGATAATTCTGAGAAAACCCCATTCAATTATGTTATGGGAGACACGTTGGATCAACGTGAATACTTTAGGGATTATCGCTTGACTCAAAAAGGGAAACTATTATGGGATCAAATTTATATGTTCCATTGGTATGCCCGGAAACTATGCTTGAGATATGATTATACTTGTTGCTCTAGGATGAAGGCTCCACACCTTCCCTTTTCATGCAAATTTAATGATAATAAAACATTGGATTCTTATGATAATGGTATATATGATTACTATGATGTGGAACAAATAGAAGAATTCGTTGCTTTTATGGGTGCTTATGAAATTGAATCTTTGTTTAAAGAGTGTGAAAATCTTTATGATGCTGTTTACAGACCTGAAAATTTTGCTATACTTAAATATTTCTATGAGAATTATGAATTCAATTCCTATATTGATGCATTTATTGAGAAAGTCTCCGTTGTCCAAGAAGAGACTAATATTTTGCAGGAAAATATGGAAGAATAAATTACTGAAATCGTGAGCTCATTAGATGAAAAAGATGAGGAGTAGGGCGAAGAACAAAAGGAGGAAGAGTGGATTGATCACCCGTGCCCACCTTCTAATGAGAGTAACTCTTCAACTCATACATTGTTTAATTTCCCTTTGTGCTTACCGAAGGATGATTGCTATGATAATCGCTATGATCCCTTTGATTCTTTTGAAATATCCCTTTTTGATGATGCTTGTTGTCAAGATGCCAATATGAATTATGCTTATGGAGATGAACTTGCTATAGTTCCTTATGTTAAACATGAAATTGTTGCTATTGCATTCACGCATGATAGTCCTATTATCTTTTTGAATTCTCCCGACTACACTATATCGGAGAAGTTTCCCTTATTAAGGATTATATTGATGGGTTGTGTTTTACTGCTACACATGATGATTTTGATAGATATAATATGCATGTGCTTGCTGCTCCTACTTGCAATTATTATGAGAGAGAAACTACATCTCCGCCTCTTTATGCTTCCAACACGATAAAATTGCAAGAAACTGTTTATACTATGCATTGGCCTTTACTATGTGTGCATGAATTGTTCTTTTATGACATGCCGATGCATAGGAAGAGAGTTAGACTTCGTCATTGCTTGATATATGTTACTTTGTGCTCATGACTAAATGCCAAATCATTGTTAATTAAAATTGGCTTTGATATACCTTGGGATCCGGGTGGATCCATTACTTGAGCACTATACGCCTAGCTTAATGACTTTAAAGAAAGAGCTACCAGGGAGACAACCTGAAAGTTTTAGAGAGTCATTTATTTCTGTTGTGTGCTTTTATAAAGTTTAAAAATAAAATTGAGGGGAACCCAAAACTTTTCCAAAAGGAAAGTAAAAGTGAGAGAGACAAGCATTGTTGAAGTGGGAGAGCTCCTTGAACTTTGTTCATGCTCACGAAAACTTTGTGAATCTTAATTACAGAAAATTTTCAATAAAAACAATTATCCCCTTGTACAATTCCATTGTATTATAAAAATAATGTGCCAATGTTTGCCTTTAGGATGTTTAGATTGCTTGTTGGTTTGTGCGGTCCAAGATAGAAACTTTGGCTGTAGTGCGCGATTTTTCATTTTTTACTGGAACGTCAAACGGTTTTGAAACTTTTTGCACTGTCTTTCTATACAAATTTTTTATTTTTTCTAATTTTTAAGAATTTTTGGAGTATCAGAGGTATGGTAAATGTTCAGATTACTACAGACTGTCCTGTTTAAGACAGATTCTGTTTTTGATGCATTGTTTGCTTGTTTTGATGAAACTATCGATTTCTATCAGTGGATTAAGCCATGAAAAAGTTATATTACAGTAGATAAAGTGCAAGAAAAAAATATGAATTGGTTTGCAACGGCACTTAGAGTAGTGATTTTCTTTATTATACTAACGGATCTTACCGAGCTTTCTGTTGAGTTTTGTGTGGATGAAGTGATCAAAGATCGAGGAGGTCTCGATATGAGGAGAAGGAGGAGAGGCAAGAGCTCAAGCTTGGGGATGCCCAAGGCACCCCAAGTAAATATTCAAGGAGACTCAAGTGTCTAAGCTTGGGTATGCCCCGGAATGCATCCCATCTTTCTTCAACAAGTATCGGTATGTTTTCGGATTCGTTTCGTTCATGTGATATGTGCAAATCTTGGAGCGTCTTTTGCATTTAGTTTTCACTTTTATTTTATGCACCATGCTGGTATGAGATAGTCCATGGTTGATTTATAGAATGCCTGTTTCTCCTCACATAGAAAACCGCCATTTGTAGAATGCTCTTTTGCTTCACTTATATTTGTTAGAGCGTGGGCATATCTTTTGTAGAAAGAACTAAACTCTCTTGCTTCACTTATATCTATTTAGAGAGATGACAGGAATTGGTCATTCACATGGTTAGTCATAAAATCCTATACATAAAACTTGTAGATCACTGAATATGATATGTTTGATTCCTTGCAATAGTTTTGCGATATAAAGATGGTGATATTAGAGTCGTGCTAGTGGATAGTTGTGGATTGTAGAAATACTTGTGTTGAAGTTTGTGATTCCCGTAGCATGCACGTATGGTGAACCGTTATGTAACGAAGTTGGAGCATGAGGTATTTATTGATTGTCTTCCTTTGTGTGGAGGTCAGGGGCGCGCGATGGTTAACTCCTACCAACCTCCCCCCTAGGAGTATGCGTGTAGTACTTTGTTTCGATGGCTAATAAATTTTTGCAATAAGTATGTCAGTTCTTTATGACTAATGTTGAGTCCATAGATTATACGCACTCTCACCCTTCCATCATTACTAGCCTCTTCGGTACCGTGCATTGCCCTTTCTCACCTCGAGAGTTGGTGCAAACTTCGCCGGTGCATCCAAACCCCGTGATATGATACGCTCTATCACACATAAGCCTCCTTATATCTTCCTCAATACAGCCACTATACCTACCTATTATGGCATTTCCATAGCCATTCTAAGATATATTGCCATGCAACTTCCATCATCATCATATACATGACTTGAGCATTCATTGTCATATTGCTTTGCATGATCGTAAGATAGCTAGTATGATGTTTTCATGGCTTGTCCATTTTTTTATGTCATTGCTATGCTAGATCATTGCACATCCCGGTACACCGCCGGAGGCATTCATATAGAGTCATATCTTTGTTCTAGTATCGAGTTGTAATATTGAGTTGTAAGTAAATAGAAGTGTGATGATCATCATTATTAGAGCATTGTCCCGAAAAAAGAGGCCAAAGAAGCCTAAATAAAAAAAAGGGGCCAAAGAAGCCCGCCAAAAAAAAGAAAAAAAGGAAAAAAGAATAAAAGGGACAATGTTACGGTCCTTTTTCCACACTTGTGCTTCAAAGTAGCACCATGATCTTTATGATAGAGAGTCTCTTATTTTGTCACTTTCATATACTAGTGGTAATTTTCATTATAGAACTTGGCTTGTATATTGAAATGCTGGGCTTCCTCAAATGCCCGAGGTCTTCATGAGCAAGCAAGTTGGATGCGCACCCACTTAGTTTCCATTTTGAGCTTTGATACACTTATAGCTCTTAGTGCATCCGTTGCATGGCAATCCCTACTTCTCACATTGACATCAATTGATGGGCATCTCCATAGCCCGTTGATTAGCCGCGTCGATGTGAGACTTTCTCCTTTTTGTCTTCAACACACAACCTCCACCATCATATTCTATTCCACCTATAGTGCTATATCCATGGCTCATGCTCATGTATTGCGTGAAAGTTGAAAAAGTTTGAGAATACTAAAGTATGAAACAATTGCTTGGCTAAAACCGGGGTTGTGCATGATTTGGATATTTTGTGTGGTGAAGATGGAGCATAGCCAGACTATATGATTTTGTAGGGCTAACTTTCTTTGGCCATGTTGTTTTGAAAAGACATGATTGCTTTATTAGTATGCTTGAAGTATTATTGTCATAATGTCAAATGATAGACTATTACTTTAAATCACTCGTGTCTTAATATTCATGCCATGATTAGATTACATGATCAAGATTATACTAGGTAGCATTCCACATCAAAAATTATCTTTTTTATCATTTACCTCCTCGAGGACAAGCAGGAATTAAGCTTGGGGATGCTGATACGTCTCCATCGTATCTATAATTTTTGATTATTCCATGCCAATATTCTACAACTTTCATATACTTTTGGCAACCTTTTATACTATTTTTAGGACTAACATATGATCCAGTGCCCAGTGCTAGTTCCTGTTTGTTGCATGTTTTTTGTTTCGCAGAAAATCCATATCAAACGGAGTCCAAACGGGATAAAAACTGACGGAGATTTTTTTGGAATATTTATGAATTTCGGGAAGATGAATCAACGTGAGACGATGCCCGAGGGGGGCACGAGGCAGGGGGCGCGCCCCAAGGGGTCAGGCGCGCCCTGGGCCCTCATGGCCACCCCGTAAGGTGGTTGGTGCCCTTCTTTCTCCGCAAGAAATCTAATATCCGGATAGAGATCGTGTCCAAAATTCAGCCCAATCGGAGTTACGGATCTCCGAAAATATAAGAAGCGGTGAAAGGCCAGAATCGGGAACGCAGAAACAGAGAGAGACAGAGAGACATATCCAATCTCGAAGGGGCTCTCGCCCCTCCCATGCCATGGAGACCAAGGACTAGAGGGAGAACCCTTCTCCCACCTCGGGAGAAGGCCAAGGAAGAAGGATAAAGAGGGGGGCTCTCTCCCCCTCGCTTTCGGTGGCGCCGGAACACCGCCCGGGCCATCATCGTCACTGCAATCTTCACCAACACCGCCGTCATCTTCACCACCATCTTCATCACCTTCCCCCATCTATCTATAGCGGTCCACTCTCCCGCAAACCGCTGTACCCTCTACTTGAACATGGCGCTTTATGCTTCATATTATTATCCAATGATGTGTTGCCATCCTATGATGTCTGAGTAGATTTTCGTTGTCCTATCGGTAATTGGTGAATTGCTGTGATTGGTTCAACTTTCTTGTGGTTATGTTGCTGTCCTTTTGGTGCCCGTCATATGAGCGCGCGCATGGATCACACCATAGGGTTAGTTGTATGTTGATAGGACTATGTATTGGAGGGCAAGAGTGATAGAAGCTTCAACCTAGCATAGAAATTGATGCATACGAGATTGAAGGGGGACCAATATATCTTAATGCTATGGTTGGGTTTTACCTTAATGAACGTTAGTAGTTGCGGATGCTTGCTAATAGTTCCAATCATAAGTGCATAGAATTCTAAGTCAGGGATGGCATGCTAGAAGTGGCCTCTCCCGCATAAAACTTGCTATCGGTCTAGTAAAGTAGTCAATTACTTAGGGACAATTTCACAACTCCTACCACCACTTTTCCACACTCGCTATACTAACTTTATTGTTTCTTTACCTAAATAGACCTTAGTTTTTATTTACGTGCTCTTTTTATTCTTGCAAACCTATCCAACAACACCTACAAAGTACCTCTAGTTTCATACTTGTTCTAGGTAAGGCAAACATCAAGCGTGCATAGAGTTGTATCGGTGGTCGATAGAACTTGAGGGAATATTTGTTCTACCTTTAGCTCCTCGTTGGGTTCGACACTCTTACTTATTGAAAGAGGCTACAATTTATCCCCTATACTTGTGGGTTATCAATACCTTTTTCTGGCGCCGTTGCCGGGGAGTTATAGCGTGGGGTGAATGTTCTCGTGTGTGCTTGTTTGCGTTATCACTAAGTAGATTTTATTTGCTGTTCTAAGTTGTTCTCTATCTTTAGTTATGGATATGGAACACGAAATACCAAAAAAATTAGGTGTACTTGCTGCTTATGGAGATGGGGAACCTCCTAAAACCCTTGATGCTCATTATGTGAAAAATATTATGTACTATTTTGATAATTCTGAGAAAACCCCATTCAATTATGTTATCGGAGACACGTTGGATCAACGTGAATACTTTAGGGATTATTGCTTGACTCAAAAAGGGAAACTATTATGGGATCAAATTTATATGTTCCATTGGTATACGCGGAAACTATGCTTGAGATATGATTATACTTGTTGCTCTAGGATGAAGGCTCCACACCTTCCCTTTTCATGCGAATATAATGATAATAAAACATTGGATTCTTATGCTAATGGTATATATGATTACCGTGATGTGGAACAAATAGAAGAATTCGTTGCTTTTATGGGTGCTTATGAAACTGAATCTTTGTTTAAAGAGTGTGAAAATCTTTATGATGCTGTTTATAGACCTAAATTTTTTGCTATACTTAAATATTGCTATGAGAATATGAATTCAATTCCGATATTGATGCATTTATTGAGAAAGTCTCCGTTGTCCAAGAAGAGACTAATATTTTGCAGGAAACTATGGAAGAAGAAATTACTGAAATTGTGAGCTCATTAGATGAAAAAGATGAGGAGTAGGGCGAAGACCAAAAGGAGGAAGAGTGGATTGAGCACCCATGCCCACCTTCTAATGAGAGTAACTCTTCAACTCATACATTGTTTAATTTCCCTTCGTGCTTACCGAAGGATGATTGCTATGATAATCGCTATGATCCCTTTGATTCTTTTGAAATATCCCTTTTTGATGATGCTTGTTGTCAAGATGCCAATATGAATTATGCTTATGGAGATGAACTTGCTATAGTTCCTTATGTTAAACATGAAATTGTTGCTATTGCATTCACGCATGATAGTCCTATTATCTTTTTGAATTCTCCCGACTACACTATATCGGAGAAGTTTCCCTTATTAAGGATTATATTGATGGGTTGTGTTTTACTACTACACATGATGATTTTGATAGATATAACATGCATGTTCTTGCAGCTCCTACTTGCAATTATTATGAGAGAGGAACTACATCTCCGCCTCTTTATGCTTCCAACACGATAAAATTGCAAGAAACTGTTTATACTATGCATTGGCCTTTACTATGTGTGCATGAATTGTTCTTTTATGACATGCCGATGCATAGGAAGAGAGTTAGACTTCGTCATTGCTTGATATATGTTACTTTGTGCTCACTACTAAATGCCAAATCATTGTTAATTAAAATTGGCTTTGATATACCTTGGGATCCGGGTGGATCCATTACTTGAGCACTATACGCCTAGCTTAATGACTTTAAGGAAAGAGCTGCCAGGGAGACAACCCAGAAGTTTTAGAGAGCCAAATATTTCTGTTGTGTGCTTTTATAAAGTTTAAAAATAAAAAAAATAAAGAGGGGAACCCAAAACTTTTCAAAAAGGAAAGTGAAAGTGAGAGAGACAAGCATTGTTGAAGTGGGAGAGCTCCTTGAACTTTGTTCATGCTCACGGAAACTTTGTGAATCTTAATTACAGAAAATTATCAATACAAATAATTATCCCCTTGTACAATTCCATTGTATTATAAAAATAATGTGCCAAGGTTTGCCTTTAGGATGTTTAGATTGCTTGTTGGTTTGTGCAGTGCAAGATAGAAACTTTGGCTGTAGTGCGCGATTTTTCATTTTTTACTGGAACGTCAAACGGTTCTGAAACTTTTTGCACTGTCTTTCTATACAATTTTTTTATTTTCTCTATTTTTTCATAATGTTTGGAGTACCAGAGGCATGGTAAATGTTCAGATTACTACAGACTGTCCTGTTTAAGAGAGATTCTGTTTTTGATGTATTATTTGCTTGTTTTGATGAAACTATCGATTTCTATCAGTGGATTAAGCCATGGAAAAGTTATATTACAGTAGCTACAGTGCAAGAAAAAAACAATGAATTGGTTTGCAACAGTACTTAGAGTAGTGATTTGATTTATTATACTAACAGATCTTACCGAGCTTTCTGTTGAGTTTTGTGTGGATGAAGTGATCAAAGATCGAGGAGGTCTCGATATGAGGAGAAGGAGGAGAGGCAAGAGCTCAAGCTTAGGGATGCCCAAGGCACCCCAAGTAAATATTCAAGGAGACTCAAGCGTCTAAGCTTGGGTATGCCCCGGAAGGCATCCCATCTTTCTTCAACAAGTATCGGTATGTTTTCGGATTCGTTTCGTTCATGTGATATGTGCAAATCTTGGAGCGTCTTTTGCATTTAGTTTTCACTTTTATTTTATGCACCATGCTGGTATGAGATAGTCCATGGTTGATTTATAGAATGCTCATTGCACTTTACTTATATCTTTTGAGTATGGCTTTATAGAATGCTTCATGTGCTTCACTTATATCATTTGAAGTTTGGATTGCCTGTTTCTCCTCACATAGAAAACCGCCATTTGTAGAATGCTCTTTTGCTTCACTTAAATTTGTTAGAGCGTGGGCATATCTTTTGTAGAAAGAACTAAACTCTCTTGCTTCACTTATATCTATTTAGAGAGATGACAGGAATTGGTCATTCACATGGTTAGTCATAAAATCCTATACATAAAACTTGTAGATCACTTAATATGATATGTTTGATTCCTTGCAATAGATTTGCGATATAAAGATGGTGATATTAGAGTCGCGCTAGTGGGTAGTTGTGGATTGTAGAAATACTTGTGTTGAAGTTTGTGATTCCCGTAGCATGCACGTATGGTGAACCGTTATGTAACGAAGTTGGAGCATGAGGTATTTATTGATTGTCTTCCTTTGTGTGGAGGTCAGGGGCGCGCGATGGTTAACTCCTACCAACCTCCCCCCTAGGAGTATGCGTGTAGTACTTTGTTTCGATGGCTAATAAATTTTTGCAATAAGTATGTCAGTTCTTTATGACTAATGTTGAGTCCATAGATTATACGCACTCTCACCCTTCCATCATTACTAGCCTCTTCGGTACCGTGCATTGCCCTTTCTCACCTCGAGAGTTGGTGCAAACTTCGCCGGTGCATCCAAACCCCGTGATATGATACGCTCTATCACACATAAGCCTCCTTATATCTTCCTCAATACAGCCACCATACCTACATATTATGGCATTTTCATAGCCATTCTAAGATATATTGCCATGCAACTTCCATCATCATCATATACATGACTTGATCATTCATTGTCATATTGCTTTGCATGATCGTAAGATAGCTAGTATGATGTTTTCATGGCTTGTCCGTTTTTTTGATGTCATTGCTAAGCTAGATCATTGCACATCCCGGTACACCGCCGGAGGCATTCATATAGAGTCATATCTTTGTTCTAGTATCGAGTTGTAATATTGAGTTGTAAGTAAATAGAAGTGTGATGATCATCATTATTAGAGCATTGTCCTGAAAAAAGAGGCCAAAGAAGCCTAAATAAAAAAAAGGGGCCAAAGAAGCCCGCCAAAAAAAAGGAAAAAAGAATAAAAGGGACAATGTTACGGTCCTTTTTCCACACTTGTGCTTCAAAGTAGCACCATGATCTTTATGATAGAGAGTCTCTTATTTTGTCACTTTCATATACTAGTGGGAATTTTCATTATAGAACTTGGCTTGTATATTGAAATGCTGGGCTTCCTCAAATGCCCGAGGTCTTCATGAGCAAGCAAGTTGGATGCACACCCACTTAGTCTCGATTTTGAGCTTTCATACACTTATAGCTCTTAGTGCATCCGTTGCATGGCAATCCCTACTTCTCACATTGACATCAATTGATGGGCATCTCCATAGCCCGTTGATTAGCCACGTCGATGTGAGACTTTCTCCTTTTTGTTTTCAACACACAACCTCCACCATCATATTCTATTCCACCTATAGTGCTATATCCATGGCTCACGCTCATGTATTGCATGAAAGTTGAAAACGTTTGAGAATACTAAAGTATGAAACAATTGCTTGGCTAAAACCGGGGTTGTGCATGATTTGGATATTTTGTGTGGTGAAGATGGAGCATAGCCAGACTATATGATTTTGTGGGGCTAACTTTCTTTGGCCATGTTGTTTTGAAAAGACATGATTGCTTTATTAGTATGCTTGAATTATTATTGTCTTAATTTCAAATGATAGACTATTGCTTTAAATCACTCATGTCTTAATATTCATGCCATGATTAGATTACATGATCAAGATTATGCTTGGTAGCATTCCACATCAAAAATTATCTTTTTTATCATTTACCTCCTCGAGGACGAGCAGGAATTAAGCTTGGGGATGCTGATACGTCTCCATCGTATCTATAATTTTTGATTATTCCATGCCAATATTCTACAACTTTCATATACTTTTGGCAACTTTTTATACTATTTTTAGGACTAACATATTGATCCAGTGCCCAGTGCCAGTTCCTGTTTGTTGCATGTTTTTTGTTTCGCAGAAAATCCATATCAAACGGAGTCCAAACGGGATAAAAACTGACGGAGATTTTTTTTTGGAATATTTATGAATTTTCGGAAGAAGAATCAACGCGAGACGATGCCCAAGGGGGCCACGAGGCAGGGGGCGCGCCCCAGGGGGTCAGGCGCGCCCTGGGCCCTCGTGGCCACCCCGTAAGGTGGTTGGTGCCCTTCTTTCGCCGCAAGAAATCAAATATCCGGATAGAGATCGTGTCCAAAATTCAGCCCAATCGGAGTTATGGATCTCCGGAAATATAAGAAGCGGTGAAAGGCCAGAATCGGGAACGCAGAAACAGAGAGAGACAGAGAGACATATCCAATCTCGAAGGGGCTCTCGCCCCTCCAATGCCATGGAGACCAAGGACCAGAGGGAGAACCCTTCTCCCACCTAGGGAGAAGGCCAAGGAAGAAGGATAAGGAGGGGGGCTCTCTCCCCCTCGCTTTCGGTGGCGCCGGAACGCCGCCGGGGCCATCATCGTCACCGCAATCTTCACCAACACCGTCGTCATCTTCACCACCATCTTCATCACCTTCCCCCATCTATCTATAGCGGTCCACTCTCCCGCAACCCGCTGTACCCTCTACTTGAACATGGTGCTTTATGCTTCATATTTTTATCCAATGATGTGTTGCCATCCTATAATGTCCGAGTAGATTTTCGTTGTCCTATCGGTAATTGGTGAATTGCTATGATTGGTTTAATTTTCTTGTGGTTATGTTGCTGTCCTTTGGTGCCCATCATATGAGCGCGCGCGTAGATCACACCATAGGGTTAGTTGTATGTTGATAGGACTATGTATTGGAGGGCAAGAGTGACAGAAGCTTCAACCAAGCATAGAAATTGATGCATACAGGATTAAAGGGGGACCAATATATCTTAATGCTATGGTTGGATTTTACCTTAATGAACGTTAGTAGTTGTGGATGCTTGCTAATAGTTCCAATCATAAGTGCATAGAATTCCAAGTCAGGGATGACATGCTAGCAGTGGCCTCTCCCACATAAAACTTGCTATCGGTTTAGTAAAGTAGTCAATTGCTTAGGGACAATTTCACAACTCCTACCACCACTTTTCCACACTCGTTATACTAACTTTATTGCTTATTTACCTAAACATCCCCTAATTTTTATTTATGTGCTCTTTTTATTCTTGCAAACCTATCCAAGAACACCTACAAAGTACTTCTAGTTTCATACTTGTTCTAGGTAAAGCGAACGTCAAGCGTGCGTAGAGTTGTATCGGTGGTCGATAGAACTTGAGGGAATATTTGTTCTACCTTTAGCTCCTCGTTGGGTTCAACACTCTTACTTATCGAAAAAGGCTACAATTGATCTGATATACTTGTGGGTTATCAGATGTATGCCGGCGTTATTGGGAGACGAGGATGCTGCTCCCATGGAGCGATGTGCACCTCCCCAATAACTGGCATCTCTCCGCCGACCATGTCCCGATCTCGCCGGTCCCAACGAGCGGCCGTGCGCGCCGCGAGGAGATCGAGCGCCGGTACCGCCTCCTGCCGGACGACCTCTTCTACGACCCCAAGTACGCCCCGATTCCAGGCTCTGGGACACGTGGCTAAGGGACGAGCACGACGTACGGCGCGCCTCTTTCTTCGCTGGTACCTCGTCAGGGCCGAGGCGGCCACGTCGAGCGCGCCGCGCCTGCTCCCCAGGTGCGCGGATGTATGCGGGTGTGCGACCTCACGCCCATGCCGTCGCCTTCACCATCTCCGTCGCTACCACCACCTCCTCACATGACAGCGGAGGAGGAGGCCTAGCTCATGCAACGTGTCATGGGGGACTCCATGAGCACGTACGATGAGCGCCAATGGGAGGGTCTTGAGGAGATGATGGCTCTCTCTACGACCGGCGACGTCGCCCTCCCCGAGCTGGAGATGGTGAGGGCGGAGGAGGTGATGGAGGAGGAGCCTGTGGCCGCGTTCCACCCAGGCCTGGTGGGCCAGCAGTGGAGCTGGTCATGCACTGCTCCGGAGATGGCCGACGCCGTGGGGGGCGTGAACTGGTGCCCCACGCCGCCGCGGTCACTGGAGCGGGAGGCGTCGCCGCGGGAGGAGGTGGTGTAGGCACCTCCCGCCTTTCAGCCCGCCCCCATGTACCACGCACCGCCTTCCCACCTCTGGACGCCGCCGGACTATGTCGACCTCGTCAGCGACGACGACAACGGCGGCCACTGAAGACTGCGACGGTCACGTCATCGACTGGCATGGCAGGAGCGCGCGGGCGACGGTTTTATTTTGTTTTTTTATGTTAATTATGTCTATGTGAACCGTGGAACTGGGCCGTTTTGTGGCCGTGATGGTTAACTTATGTTTTATGTTTTTATATTTGTGTTTATTTACTCCTTTTCGGCATTTCATTTTAGTTTTTGTGTTTTTTTTAATCACGTCTATTCCGGACATGATTTGGGGTGCGGCCGTGCGTGCGTTGAACGCACCGACAACCCAACAGTTTCAAGCGGACATGAGCGAACGCATTGCCGCCCCAAAGGGATGAAATCCGGTCGAACCAGACGTCTGTTTGGGGTCGTGCGGGGGAGTTGGCCTTATTCTAGTCGGAAAAGGAGACGCACCACTGCCGCCGCTCTACAAAGGCCATGATCGCCGCCGTAGATCGTGTCCCTCTTCCGCAGATCAGATCGGATCGCCCATCGGAAAAATCGAGGGAAGAAGAAGAAGGAAGATCAGATGCCCCGTGTGCTGTATCACAGAAGGATCCGTCCTTCTCCTCCGAAGCCCTCCTCGCCTGCTTCTGGCCGGATTCACGGACAAACGCCAGCAACCGCTCCTGTAAACTCCCCTCCGCCATTAATGCCTGACACCACCAGCAGAAGCAGCAGCCCTGCAACACTGGATGACCCGAATTCTCCTTCGTCGCCACTTCCAGATCCCGACCACGAACTGTGTTATGAATCAGACGTCGATCAGTACAGACCGGATACCCCCGAGCAAGACTGGGTGGACTCCTTGGATCACGCCAAGGACGCAGATTATTTCGAAGCTTTTGCCTTTCTGCGAGACGTACTGCGACGAGTTCGCAAACAGCGCGCTGGAGCACTACAACAAGGAGCAGATCAAGGAGGGGGTCAAGTACGAGCTCGTCAAATCCATCATCAGTTGGAGAGTCGTGGACGAAGAATCATATTATCACCTGAATTTCACGGCAAAGAGCACTCTGGAAGAGAACTCAGAGGTGGAGTTCTTCTTTGCGGAGGTACTTTATGACTGCGATGGTTGGGTGCCGACATGCATAGTCTCCATGGATGAGGACGAAGGAGTTGGTGGGCTTCAGGTGAGCGTAGGTGCAAGTGCTGATCCTCAACGCTGCTATTATTGTGGAGAAGAGGTGAAGCACCCGGTGGACGGATCGCTGTTTGAGGCTGGTCATATTGAATCAACCGAGTGATATGCGAGAGACTACAATGCATGGAATGACTTAGAGATACTGTGAGAAGAGTATTTGTTAGTAGTAGTTATTTATGAAAAATCTACTTTTAGATATTGAACTATTGCATCATGTCTAAATTTGCCCCTAATAATACTTTAACAGTTTGTCTAATTCACATCTAGATGTTTTAAACAATCTCAAATATACAGTAGACATAAGCATATACTACACCTGTCTGGAATTAATTGTTGCTGAAATGAGTGTATCTTGGGCCATATTTTTGCTTAGGTTGGATGGAGGCACCGAGAGGCAGGCGGGCTGGAAATTACTCTAAATACACAATGTTCAGTCCATCACAAAAAAAGCATGAGCTTTAGCATAAGTTACTGTCCTAAAGATCTTGGGCTTCCAAACATTCGGCACTAGCTCGCCCACATGGATCTCACCACGAAGACACCAACCTGCACAAAACATAGAGGTAACTTCGCCATCCACAATTGCCAGCTCTCTTCAATCTCACAGAATGTGCATCTCCAGAAATAATATCAAAACCCATGAATCAGGGTGCGGCATTCAGTTGTAGGCAATTGGCCTATATAATATACAGAAGTGAGATTAATATCATTGGCATCTAACAGTGATAGATGAGATTTTCTGAATTTTATTCCCAATTCAGTGACAAGGTGTCCATAAGAACCCCCATTATACTATTTTTTTTGCGGCAAAACCCCCATTATACTCAGAGTGAAACACACAACATTTGTGTGGCAGAAGCTAGATGAGACAATCATGTCTACACACACTCATGCCTTATACTCCACCTTGTCAATGCTTCTAGCTTAATTCTCTCTGAGCTATCTTGGGGCTTCTTGAATGTTATTCTCTGACAAACTTCATGGGATGGTTAAGGCACTCTGTCGGTGTCAAAACTGGCGGATCTCGGGTAGGGGGTCCCGAACTGTGCGTCTAGGCGGATGGTAACAGGAGACAAGGGACACGATGTTTTTACCCAGGTTCGGGCCCTCTCGATGGAGGTAAAACCCTACTCCTGCTTGATTAATATTGATGATATGGGTAGTACAAGAGTTGATCTACCACGAGATTAGAGAGGCTAAACCCAAGAAGCTAGCCTATGGTATGATTGTTGTTCGTCCTACGGACTAAAACTCTCCGGTTTATATAGATACCGGAGAGGGCTAGGGTTACACAGAGTCGGTTACAATGGAAGGAGATCTTCATATCGTATTGCCAAGCTTGCCTTCCATGCCAAGGAAAGTCCCATCCGGACATGGGACGAAGTCTTCAATCTTGTATCTTCATAGTCCGGGAGTCCGGCCAAAGGTCATAGTCCGGCCATCCGGACACCCCCTAATCCAGGACTCCCTCAGTAGCCCCGGAACCAGGCTTCAATGACGACGAGTTCGGCGCGCAAATTGTCTTCGGCATTGCAAGGCGGGTTCCTCCTCCGAATACTTCATAGAAGATGTTGAACACAAGGATAGTGTCCGGCTCTGCAAAATAAGTTCCACATACCACCGTAGAGAGAATAATATCTGTACCAATCTAATCTGCTGAGTATTCCGCAACATGACATCACGCCACGGCCAAGCCTTTGTTCATTTTACCGTTCCACCTCAGCGCGTTTAGCGAGGCGGTTTCCTTGGCACGTCTTGTCAAAGCAGAGATTGTGTCCCCTTATTCCGGGATTCTTATCAATACGGGCGAGGGTAACCCAACCGCGCCGTTAACCGCGGCGCTTGGGAGATAAGCGAGTTTTATTAGGCCGGTGGGGGCTCGTAGTTTCGGCCGCCCATATAAGGGGATAAGGATCTACCCTTTCCATTTACGCCTTCTTCCTCCTTTGCTTATCCGTCCCTGCGCACTCGAGCTCCAACGCCCAAGCCCGCACTTCCCACCTCAACCTACTCCAATCATGTCCGGAGCGGGAGGTAGATGGATGGCCTCCTCCGTCACGGAGGGGCAAATCAAAAAGTTGAGGAAGGCCGGATACTTGTCTGACGACATCGCGCACTGGCTTCCAGATGAGGGGAAACTCATCCCCTCCCCTAGGCCCCATGAGAGGGTTGTATTTCTCCCCCATTTCCTCCACGGACTGGGCTTTCCTCTTCATCGGTTCGTCCGGGGGCTCATGTTCTACTACGGCCTGGACTTCCACGATCTGGCCCCGAACTTTATCCTCAACATCTCGGCGTTTATCGTCGTGTGCGAGGCCTTCCTCTGCATCCAGCCCCACTTTGGCTTATGGCTGAAGACTTTTAATGTTAAGCCGAAGGTAGTGGGCGGCCGCCAAGCGGAGTGCGGAGGTGCCATGGTGGGCCGGATGGCCAACGTCCTATGGCTCGAGGGCTCCTTTGTGGAGACAATAAAAGGGTGGCAATCGGGGTGGTTCTACATCACCGAGCCGCGCGACCCCAAATGGGCGACGGCCCCCGAATTCCGATCTGGCTTTCCCACACGGCTCACTTCCTGGAAAGAGACGGGCCTAACGTGGGGAGATTCGGAAGAGCTGACCGGACTTCAAACCTGCGTCCAAAAGCTGGTGAACAAGAATCTCAAGCTCGTCAACGTATTCCAGGTCATGCTTATCCGCCGGATCCTCCCATGCCAACAACGGGCCTTCAAATTGTGGGAGTTTGATCCGGCACAGCACCAAACCTTGAGCGGGCTCTTCGACACCATGTACGAAGATGCCTGGAAGGTGCTGTTTAAGGGCGCCGAGGCCCCCGCATCCGCTACCAAAGATCGCGGATTCAGCTCACGGCGTCAGGCCAACGAGGTAAGCTACTCTACCCTTTACGGGATTCTTGTCTTTCATAGTCTGACTCTATGCGGGATCTAAACTCCCTTACCTTTGACAGGGCTGGTTGAAGGAGTCCGGGCAGGTTAACTGTCCGGCTCCCTTACCAGAAGACCCAGCGGACGCCCGATTGAAGGGGCTGCTGGTTCCGGCACCTCACGTGGTGCCGGAGAAGAAGGCCAAGAAGAAGGCCACGGGGACTCGAAAGAGATCCCGGTGCCTGGTGGTGTCAGATTCATCGCCCGACAACCCCGTAGCTCCCTCCGCCTCTGAAGACGAGGAGGAGGAAGAAGAAGAAGCCTCTCCCCCTCCAACGGGGGGAGGAAAGAAAAGGAAGGCCGCCCCAACTGGGGAGGCCGGAGGGTCCAAGAAGGGGAAGACCCTTCTGCCGGACTACGCCTCCGATGCCGAAGACGGCGGGGAGGAATGGCCATCCAGGGTCAAGCCCCTGGCAAAATCGTAAGTGTCCGGATACCCGAATAACTTATGGCGCTCCTCTATTATTCGGTATCTTTTGACGCCGAATTCAATCATGCAGTCCGCCCCAGGATCAGCTCGGCGATTCGACGAGCGGCTCCCTGGGTTCGTCCGATGTGAATAGTGCTTCACTTCCGAAGGCTTCCTCCCCGCTCCCTGCGGACGACGCCGAGGTGGAGTCCCAAAAGGGACTAAACCAGGAGGAGGTGATCCTGAAGGCGCCGCAAGGCGACCTCCTGGACTCTAGGCCCGAAGGAGGTAAAACCCCAGAGCGATCTAAGTCCGGCCCTGGGCCGGACACTGCTCCGGAACCATCAACGGTTCCAGAGTCCGACAGGCGGCGCCTTCGTAAGAAGGGCAAGCCTACGACACCGGCGACCTCCATCCACCCGAAGGCGCCGGACAATTTGCCGGAGGTGCTTAACGGTGCCTCCATCGACGAGGAACACCGCACTGTTATGAGTGCAGTGATTTAGAAGGTTCAGTCTGCCAAGAGCGGGCTGACAGAAGCCTGTACAAGCCTGTTAACAGGCTTTGAGGTATGTATTCAAAACATATAAAAATGTTACCGCATAGACAGTAGCCCCTGATGCTCAGTTTGGTGTTCGGAAAGAAAAGCCGAGCTGAGGATCTAAAAAAGATATACGCAGGAGTCTAACATAAATATGTCAATATGGGAATGCTGGCTGCGCTGCTGACCTCTGCCGCACTGACTGCGAAGGTCAATGCATTGAAGGAGAGCCTCGAGCGGTCCGAGAACGAGCTCGGCCGTGCCAAGAAGCAACTCGAGGACAAGGAGGGTATGTAATACCGCATGTATATAAAGAAATACTTGGTTGCAAATAATGATAGGACCAAGTAAATGTTGCAGGGGCCACGCCCGAGGTGGCGACCCTGAAGGAAGCGGTGTCCAAGGCCGAAAATGGTGCGGCCTTGGAGCGCACCGAGCGAGAGAAGCAGGAGGCGCGGGTGGCAGAGGTGCGGCAAGAGCTCCAGGCTCTCGTGGATAAACACGAGAGTTTGGAGCGTGACTCGAAGACTCGAGAGTCCGAGCACGCCTTGGCTCTTGAGAGTGCCAAAACCGCTAAGGCCGAAGCCCAGAAGGCCCTTCAGGAGATCGAGGCGATGAAGAGGATAGCGGCGGATAAGGCATTCTTTATGCAAAGCAAGAATATAAAAGTAAATTATCTGCTACTTACCCGAATCCGGAGCTCTCCAGGAGCGTTCGCCGATCTGCCTTGTAGTGTGTCTGATGCTGCCGCATTCTACCGAGCCGAGGAGGGGAGCTCGACGAAAAAGGTGTTCTGGTCTCAATATGCTGAGGCCGGACATCCGGTGCCCCTGAGCGACCAGCTGAAGCAGCTGGTTGAACTCCACAAGGTGGCCGAACAGGCCATGAAGGGCCTCATAGTTCGGCTGTGGCCTAGAGAAGCCATGCCTGGGAGTTACTTCGGTCTGGTGCGGCGGCTGGTGGACGCTTGTACGTGGATTGAAGTCGTCAAGCGCTCCGTCTGTATTGAAGGTGCCCGTCGGGCCCTCGCCCGTGCTAAAGTGCACTGGGGCAAGCTGTACGCTGAGAAGCTATTGACGGACGTGCCACCGCCGGGCAAGGAGTATCGCATGCCCGAGATGTATTATAAGGGCGTCCTGAAGGGTGCCCGCCTTATAGCGGGTGAATGCTCTAAAGATGTAATTTTTGAGTAGACTCACATCTGTTATCCTGTACACTGAAAACTTTGTTCATATGCATTAAGCAACGCTTGTTAATTTAAAATATTACCTTCTGTGCGGCCGTTTATCAAGTCTGAGAGATGCAAGTCGTCGGCTTCTACCCCCATGCCATGAGTGCTGGGGTGTTCGGGATAACCCTGAGCGCTCTTGTTCCCATTCTTGGGTCCATCTAGGGAGGCGCTCAGCACAACGAACCAGGCCATCGGACTTATAATGCTTTATCACTCTCACTTAGCCATAGAATTCTATAATTTTAAATTTCGGCGAAGCCCCTAGTATTCGGAAGACCGAGTTTGGGGCGCTATCCAAGCCTAGGCCGGATAAGTCTGGTTCCTCGCTCTAAGCGGCATAAGTCTTTAAGGACTCGAAAAACCTCGCGAACAGCGACCGGTCTCTCGCACTATCATGACGGTCAGTTTTAGCTTTCTCTACTGAGGTGTTAACCCAGCTCAACTGGGGCACAATCGCAGTAGTTCTCCCAGCGCTACCTTAGCCAACATTGCGGAACGTAAGGTACCAAAACATGGGAGCCGGGCAAACCCAACTATTGACCCAAGACATGATTCGGAGCCGATGCATATAGTGCTATAAGTTCGGGGTGCCGCACTCATGAGAGTGTTCGGTCTTCTCACACCATGTTATGGGGTGCTTAAGCCCCTGGTGTATTGGCCGTACCAAAGTGTACGGTTGCATAATTTCATGACTGACCACATTTGTATAAAAATAGATGAATACAATAATAGATAAAAGCTATGTATTGTTTATTATTAAAAAAGGGCTGCTATGAAAGCAGAACGATACAAATAGTGCGATAAGCAAGAGATGGGATTATTTGACAAGTCCCCCTCCAGGGGCAAGCTGCGGGACTTTAAGTAAAACAGGTATTAAGCTCGTTATAGAGACCACCTGGACATTTGACACGGCTTGTTCTCTCCCTGGCTGTTGCATCGTGTGTTCGGCAAATGTATTGCCGGACAGGCCTTCTGAATAGTTGGGTCTTGAAAGTATATAAAAAAAGAAACGACAGAATAGGGAGCCCCTAGGTGCGGTTTAGCCGCATTCTGGGCGTGCCGTGGTTGTGCCCCTCCCCTTATGCCCATGGTATTTCCAAAGCGTAATTATGTACGCGTGGTACCGATATCGCCATCTGGCGAGGGCTGGGGTTGGGGCCGCACTGCTATGCTTGCTCGGAACGTGCCAGCCGGTTTTGTTGTAGGTTACTTCGGGCGCGCTTGACGTTGTCCGGACGTTTAACACCCGGATTGGAGAATTGCCTTGAGAGGCTACTCTGTACTTCCGCTGCCAAGGCCGCCGTGTGCTCCTCCATTCGGAGAGAGCGTTCGATGTTTCCATTTACCGTGATGACTCCACGAGGGCCTGGCATCTTGAGCTTGAGATATGCGTAGTGCGGCACCGCATTAAATTTTGCAAATGCGGTTCGTCCGAGCAGGGCGTGATAGCCACTGCGGAATGGGACTATGTCGAAGATTAACTCTTCGCTTCAGAAATTATCCGGAGATCCGAAGACCACTTCGAGTGTAACCGAGCCTGTACAACTGGCTTCTACACCTGGTATGACGCCTTTAAAGGTTGTCTTTGTGGGTTTAATCCTTGAGGGATCTGTACCCATTTTTCGCACTGTATCCTGGCAAAGCAGGTTCAGGCTGCTGCCGCCGTCCATGAGGACTCTAGTGAGGTGAAATCTGTCGATGATTGGGTCTAGGACCAATGCGGCGAATCCACCGTGACGAATTCTAGTGGGGTGGTCCCTTCGATCAAAAGTGATCGGGCAGGAGGACCATGGGTTGAATTTTGGGGCGACTGGCTCCAACGCATAGACTTCCTTTAGAGCATGCTTCCGCTCCCTTTTGGGGATATGGGTTGCATATATCATGTTCACCGTCCACACTTGCGGGGGGAAGCCCTTCTGTCCTCTGTTGTTCGGCGGCCGGGGCTCCTCCTCGTCATCGCTATGCAGCCCCTTGTCTCTGGTTTCGGCACTTAACTTGCCTGCCTGCTTGAACACCCAACAATCCCTGTTGGTGTGGTTGGCTGGTTATTCGGGGGTGCCGTGTATCTGACACGAGCGATCGAGTATCCGGTCTAAACTGGATGGGCCCGGATGGTTTCTTTTGAATGGCTTCTTCCGCTGACCGGGTTTAGAGCCTCTGAATCCGGCATTGACTGCCGTATCCTTAGTATTGTCGCCGTTAATGCGGCGCTTGTGCTTGTTGCGAAGTGACCTGCCATTGTTGTCCTTGGTATCCGAATTGCCAGGGCTCTTGGTTATGTTATTGCTACGGGCTAGCCAGCTGTCTTCTCCCGCACAAAAGCGGGTCATGAGTGTCGTGAGGGCTGCCATAGATTTCGTCTTTTCCTGTCCTAGGTGCTGGGCAAGCCATTCATCTCGGATGTTGTGCCTGAAGGCTGCAAGGGCCTCGGCGTCCGGACAGTCGACTATTTGATTTTTCTTGGTTAGGAACCGTGTCCAGAATTGTCTGGCCGATTCCTCTGGCTGCTGGATTATGTGGCTTAGGTCATCGGCGTCTAGTGGTCGCACATAAGTGCCCTGGAAGTTGTCAAGGAATGCGGGTTCCAGGTCCTCCCAGCAACTAATTGACTCTGCTGGCAGGCTGTTAAGCCAATGCCGAGCTGGTCCTTTAAGCTTGAGCGAGAGGTATTTGATGGCGTGTAGATCATCACCACGGGCCATGTGGATATGAAGGAGATAATCCTTGATCCATACCGCGGGATCAGTTGTGCCATCGTATGACTCGATGTTTACAGGTTTAAAACCCTCATGGATTTGATGATCCATTACTTCGTCTGTGAAGCATAGTGGGTGTGCGGCGCCCCTGTACTGGGCTATATCGCGACGCAGCTCGGATGAGCTTTGTCTGTTGTATTCGGCCTGGTCGTATTTATCATATCCGGCGTGGCGGTTATCGTCACGTGATGTGGGGCGCCCACGCGATTCGTAGATCGATCTTGTTTGCCTTGCCTTATCCTCCAATATGTCTCGCAGGTCTGTTGCGTTTCCCCGTTCTCTGGTATTCTTTGAGCGGCGCCGGGGTGCGGCTTGTATTGAGGGCTGAAAGGCCTCTCTGTTGTGGCCACGGGGTGGCCGATCGGATGCATCGTACGCTGGTGATGTAGGTTTAGTTGCTTCCTCCTCTAGTTGGGGTAGCAGCCTGCGCTTTGGGTAACTCTTGGAGGGGCGTTCGAGTTTATACTCTTCGGCCGCCAGGACTTCAGTCCATCTGTCGGCTAGCAAGTCTTGGTCAGCTCTAAGCTGCTGCTGTTTTTTCTTGAGGCTGCTCGCCGTGGCCATAAGCCTGCGTTTGAAACGCTCTTGTTCGACAGGATCCTCTGGCACGACGAATTCGTCGTCGTCGAGGCTTGCCTCGTCTTTGGAGGGAGGCATATAATTGTCGTCGTCGACCTCTTTATCCGCCGCTCTCTCATGAGGGCTGGCTCCTTCGTCCTCCTGCGCTGAATCTTGCTGGAGGGGGTTGTCTTCGGCACTGTCCGGGGCGTTGACGTCTCCGGTGCCGGATTCGCCGTTCTTGCTTTGGCGGGATTTAGAGCGGCGCTGCTGACGTCGGCGCTTGGGTTGCTTCTTGGAGGAGTTGTCCTCCGCTTTTTCATCGCCATCCCCTGCTTTGGGGGTGTCCACCATGTATATGTCATATGACGAGGTGGCCTTCTAGTGCCCTATAGATGCTGGTTCTTGGTCGTCTCCTTCATCGGCGTCCATACCGTCGATGTCTTCGGAAGTCGAGCATGTCGGTTAGATCGTCGACAGTGGCTACAAAGTGGGTGGTGGGTGGGTTTCGAATTTCTTCGTCGTCCGCATCCCAACCATGCTGTCCATAGTTCGACCTGGGCTCTCCTGCCAAAGAGAGAGACTTTAGTGAATTCAGGATATCACCAAAGGGCAAGTGCTGAAAGACGTCCGCGGCGGTGAACTCCATGATCGGAGCCCAATCGGGTTCGATCAGAAGGGGTGCGGAAGATTCGGAGTACGGAACGGAGTCTGGCACCTTGGAGTCATGGGCCTTGCAAAGGACTAGGCTGGTATTCGGCTCTATCACCGTAGAGATTGCGGCTCTTGGGGAGGTGTCGAACCGATCGTCCCCGACTGGCGCAGCCGGCTCCGAGCTGGTGGTCGAAGCGGGCACCTGAGCGGCGCTCTGGGTGCTGTCCGGTGGCAGAGCTAGATCATGCCCAACGTGACAGTGCGGCGCGCTCGGCCGTGGCTCGAATCCGTCGAATATCAAGTCCCCGCGGATGTCAGTTGTGTAGTTTAAGCTTCCAAACCTGACCTGATGGCCAGGGGCGTAGCTTTCGATCTGCTCCAGATGGCCAAGCGAATTGGCCCGCAGTGCGAAGGCGCCGAATACGAAGATCTGTCCGGGGAGAAAAGTCTCACCCTGGACCGCGTCGTGGTTGATGATCAAGGAAGCCATCGGGCCTAAGCGTGACGACACAGAGAAACTCTCAATGAAAGCACCAATGTCGGTGTCAAAACCGGTGGATCTCGGGTAGGGGGTCCCAAACTGTGCGTCTAGGCGGATGGTAACAGGAGACAAGGGACACGATGTTTTTACCCAGGTTCGGGCCCTCTTGATGGAGGTAAAACCCTACTCCTGCTTGATTAATCTTGATGATATGGGTAGTACAAGAGTTGATCTACCACGAGATCAGAGAGGCTAAACCCTAGAAGCTAGCCTATGGTATGATTGTTGTTCGTCCTACGGACTAAAACTCTCCGATTTATATAGACACCGGAGAGGGCTAGGGTTACACAGAGTCGGTTACAATGGGAGGAGATATTCATATCGTATCGCCAAGCTTGCCTTCCACGCCAAGGAAAGTCCCATCCGGACACGGGACGAAGTCTTCAATCTTGTATCTTCATAGTCCGGGAGTCCGGCCAAAGGTCATAGTCCGGCCATCCAGACACCCCCTAATCCAGGACTCCCTCACACTCCTCTCTGATCAACCAAGCAAGCGCGAAGAGTCATCCTCACAACGCTGGCTCATGGTTCACTGAGAAAGATGAGCCGGAGCGCCACGAATGTGCTTAATCCCCTGGAGTGCACGACGTTTGGATATAGAAGGATCTCCCACTCATACCCGTCCACAATCCATCTATACTTGAAGCAATAGTCGCTGCCCACGTGGCCACACCCGACATCATGCTAACGTCGTCGATCTTGAGCAGCCGCACCGAGCGCAAGACTTGTGTGAGGTTGAAGTTTGTGGCCAAGGGTGAAGCTTCTTCTGCAGGGAAAAACATATTTTTCTGCGTGGGAACGGTTGTGCATCAGTACAGTTTACTTGCACAAAAAAACTTCCACCGTCGTCTCACCATCATCAGTCATCACGTCATTGAGAGCAAGCAACGAGCAAAGCCTGCAAATCAAGGAGGCCAAGGATGACTCACCGCGCCACCGAAGAAGAACGTTAACCCACGCCACCTATGTCGACGGCCCAGGGCCGTTGACATAGATCTATGCCTACGGCTGCCGTCGGCATAGCCCTGTCGGCATAGATCACGTCAGCATAGTCTTGTCAGACCGTCGGCATAGTTTAGCCGTCGGCATAGGGACCTATGTCGACGGCTCCCATTCGGCCGTTGGCATAGTTTAGCCGTCGGCGGTGTTTTTCGCCTGACGTCAACGGACGGCGCCGTCAAAAGCGCTGACGAATCACGGGACGCCGCGTGGAAGAGGTATGCCGACGGCGAAGATGAAAATCTATGCCGACAGCTTGCCCGTCGGCATACCTCTGCCACGTGGCGTCCTGTGGTGCATCCTGGCGGCAGGGCTATGCCTACGGCAAAGCCCTGCCACGTGGCGTCCTCTGGTGCCTACTGGCGGCAGGGCTATGCCTACGGCAAAGCTGACGGCTTTGCCGTAGGCATAGCCCTGCCACGTGGCAGGCCCTCGGAAGTCCTGGGCACATCTATGCCGATGGCTTTGCCGTCGGCATATATCTGTTTTTTTATTATTTTCCCTGTTTTCTCTTTTTCAATTCATTTTGACAGCAATTCAAAGCAGAAAATATGGGATTATGTAGAAATATCATAGTTCATCATCTAAACATACTCAAGTTCATCATCATCATTTAAACATACTCAAGTTCATCGTCTAAAGATCATCACCGGCGAAAGTTCATGAACATAAGTAGTGCAAGACATGGAACATCATTTCAAAGTAGAAACTAACAAGTAGGAACATGAAAGGTATGGCACGACGACCACATGCACGGGTATCATCATCGACATCAAGCAAGACCACCACCGCCAAAACCACCACCGCCAAGACCACCTCCGCCAAGACCACCTCCTCCAAAACCACCACCGCCAAGAGCACCTCCTCCAAAACCGCCACCACGACCACCATCACTCTGCCAGATCGGAGTGATTGGGGTCGACAGAGCAGGAGTCGAGCCACCGGTCCCCTACATGTTTGAGAGAAGATTCTAACGGTAAATATGATATGATAGTGTTGAATGAACGAGAACTAGTTTGTCAGTAGTTAGGAAAATGTACTAACCGGACTATCACTACCTAGCGCCACCCATTCATCGAACGTGGGCACGTGTGGGGGTTCTCCCGAAGGTGGTGGTGGGGGTCCCATTTGTGGTGGATCCGTGCGGTTACTCCAAGACGCCAACATAGCCTGGATGTTAGTTAAACAAGCAAACTAGAAGGTAAGAAGGAATGAAAGTGCAAAAATTTAGCTTGGTTTTAAGAGGGCAAAACTAACCGTCATCATCTGACGGTTGTAAGCATCGTTTTCCTTCACTTGTTGAAAGTACTCCCGCACCTCGAGATTCCTATGCTCGACAAAGGCCTTATATGCCTACATAATTTAGGTTGTTTCTAAGTGAGCAATGCTGAAAATAAACTAAGAATGTTAGAGAGAAAGAAGGTAAAGGGGAAGTACTTACAGCATGCTGGCGGGCTAAGGGAGGCTGCGAACGCCCCGTACTCTCTAACTGGCTCGGGTTGGTAGCCCGAAGCCGTGTGTACGAGACCGAAGGAGTGATCAAGCCATCGAAACACGGATACCGGCCATGGGGCTTCCCCTCGATGGCCACCACCGCCGTGTCGTCGATGTGAGACTGGGCGACCTCAGGAACAGGAACATCCGGATGCAACTTCTGAAAGTGCTGAGTGTAAGACTCCAGGTGCTCCTCGGCCTTGCCATAGTACTGGCTCTCATCGTCCTTGCGACCACTCCGCTCGCGGGGCGGCTTCCACGACTCAATGTCTGAGAGCGGCCTCTTCAACTTGTCCTCCTGCAATGTCAAACAGAAGTTAGCCATACATAAGAACATGACGGTAAAGAAGAAAAAAAATGCATCATGCATATAGATATACCTTCATGGCCTTGAAGCCCAAGTGGTTCCTGTTTCCTTGGCCGTGTGTCCCATCTTTTCCATGGTTAACCCGGGCCTTGCTGCTCTTGGAAGCAAACTTTGCACCGTCGCCGAATCACCTATCCACCAAACTCGCCCATCCGTCATCCCTTCCATAGCACCAACGAGGAACAACCTATGCAAATTTTGGAAGCATGACATGTGAGCACGAAACATATAGTTGACTACTTGAAACAATGAAAAGTCAGTAATAGTTACCTTCATGAACTGCTCCTTGTTGAAGGTAAATCGCTGCCTCTGCGCTTGAGTTTTGGTCATCTTTTGGTGCAGGTAGATGTGGTAGTACTGCGAGACAGCAACCCAGCGCACCTCGTACTGCAACTGACGAGCTTTCTTCTTCGCAGCCGCAAGCAAGACCATGTCGGCTCTGGCCTTGTGCTCGTCAAGAACTCTATAGAGTTGCTGCAATCATGCATAAACCAGAAGCAAACAAGGCATGAGTTGAGTGATTCAATGATAAACTATGAACGAAACTGAAGACAAGTGATTCAGAAGAGAACTTACCCAAAATTTGGTGATCACGGCCTTAGCGGCCGTCCCGTACTCCGCGTGGCTGTAAGCCTCATAGTGGGCCCAACTCGTGGCCAAAGCCCGCAGCTAAGGGTCCCTGTCTGGCCGTGGGCAGAATAGGCCCGGCCAAAACTCCTTCAACAGGACAGTGATAAGGTCGTTTGGTTTACGGCCCTTTCCGCAAAGGATCCGGTTACTGCAAAAGAATCAAAGGATTGCCATGTGTACAATAAGAAAATGTTGTCATGTGTTGAAAATATGATTGAGAGGCACTTACTCTGTCCCCGCAGGTTCAATGAGCCACTTGTGCGCCTCGATATAAGGTGGTGTAGGTACTCCGGTAGTACCACGGAGCCACCCCTGTGGAGCACCCGGTGGCAAGTCACCCCACAACTCAGGGTCAACCTCCCCTCCACCCTCCTCCTCACCCTCCTCCTCGGCCTCCTCCTCCTCGGCCTCCTCCTCCTCACCCTCCTCCTCCTCACCCTCCTCCTCCTTGCCATCAGGAACATTCTCCTCCTCCTCAGACTCAAAAGGTGCCTCAGTATAGGAGGGCATCGAAGAAGACCCTCCTATTTCGGACACGGTCCGGAGTTTTTTGCCCTGGCTACCTCTCCCCCACCTCATCCTCCTCTAGGGGCTCTCCCCCCACCTCCTCCTCCTCTAGGGTCTCCTCCCCCGACCCCTCCACCTCCCTATGAGGTGTCATCCTCGCGTAGTCGGGAGGGAACCTTGTGGGCTTGTCCACTCTGAGTAAGTCCTTTGAATTTACTGAGGAAACTGGCGCCGCTGGACTTGCCCATGATTAGCAAACCTGCATTGAGAAGAGAATAAACAGTTAGTAAGGATATCAAATAAACAAGCATATAGGAAAGACATTAATAACAGAAGAGCACATTAAGCATACTATTGTAATGATCATTAAAAGAACTTACATTTTCTAGAACCCATATGAATCATCACTATTGTAATCTATTTGTTGACCGGTCTCATCATCACTATCACGGATATCTTCTTCGTTGTCTGACGGAGGTGGAGGCTCTTCCTCATCGTTAGCGTCTTCATTTAACTTTTCAAGCATAATTATGTCTCTTTGATTCACAATTGCCTCACCATCAATCCGTGCGTCGTCGTCTTTTGGGTCCAGGTCAACATAACCCAAGTCATCATCCTCCTTGTTTTGGACCACGTCATCATGTTCCTCTTGAAAGAACACTCCCTCATTTGTCATGGGGTTTATGTTGTAGTAATCATCATCGTTCGGGCCCGGTAGCTTACCATGTGGCGACACCTTGAACACAACTTCCCAACCCTTTGGGTACTCTTTCTGGCATGGGTAAGGCAGATAATATACTTGTGTGACCTGGGTAGCGGCGATAAAGAGATCAGCTCCGGCATAGATGGTTGATGGTTTAACTTCAACTAAACCAACAGAAGGTGTATGTCTTAGACCCTTTTTGGGGTCGAACCATCGGCATTTGAACACAGTGAGACTTAGGGGTTCGCGGCCACGTTTGAATGTAAGCTCGTATATTTTTCCTACCCTTCCATAGTAATCTACTTTATTATATCCTTCGATGAAGACTCCGGTATTTATGGTTTTGGGATCAGGCCGACTGTTCTGGTGCTCCTCTGTATGGAAGCGATACCCATTCACATCATACTTTTGGCATGTCATGACGGCAGGGTCAAAACCCATGGAAACCCATCTCAATTCTTCATCCATTGATTTGTTCGGATCATTTCCCTACAAGTTTAATTGAAATTATAGGGTGCATGAGTTTAATTGGAATTGTACGGTGAAATAGGTAATAGGGAAGTGTGAAAAATTACTTTCTCCATGAACCACGCAACGAAATTTTTTCCATCAACACCCTTTCGGAGAAGAGCAAGTGCCTCCGCTTCAGTAGGAGGCAGCATTCCCGTCCACTCTTCATCAATGAATCGACTATAATAAGAAAAGCGGTATAAGAACTAGGCAAAGTGAACATAATGAATTGACTAAAAGAATGGTGCAAAGGTATTACCTCATCCACTCATCCTCAACTTCCTTGATGTTGTGCAAGATATAGAACATGACATCCTCCCACTCATCTCGTGGCATGAGATAAGGTGTCGAGCATCCAGCCCTGCCACCTTGCCCGATGAATAGAGGCAGCTTGGGTTTATACTTGGGTTCTTCTTTATTGTATTGAGACACCTTATTGTGCAACGTGGGAACATGGTCCGGATAGTAGGTTGTCCTGAGGTCTGCCACCTCCTCTAGGATAACTTCCTCAGCTATGGAAGCTTCAATCTTAGCTTTGTTTCCACATTTCTGTCTCAGATGCTTGTTCTGTCTCTCAGGGCCATACTACCAACGATTCTGCACGCCCCCCCCAACAATACCTCGTTCGTGGGGTGCAAAATGAGATGTCTCATCGAAGTAAAGAAGCCTGGCGGGAAGATCTTCTCTAGCTTGCATATCAACTCTGGCACCTTCTTATGCATTTCTTTTATCTTTTCAGGACATACTTCTTTAGCACAAAGCGTGTGGAAGAAATGGCTTAACTCCACAAGCACACGCCAGACACGCTCGGGAACATAGCCCCGAACCATCACCGACATAATCCGCTCAATCCATACATGATAGTCATGACTCTTGAGCCCAGTCACTTTGCCTGTTGAAAGATTGACCCCCTTACTTATATTCGACGCATAACCATCAGTGAACTTCATGACGTGTTTCAGCCACTTCAATGCCTCCATTTTATGATCCTTTTTAAGTACAAAGTCAGCATCTGGCTTGAACCAAGATTTTCGACTACCTGTGGGAGGCTGCATGTGTAGACGTGGTCTATCACAAATATTCTGTTGATCGACTCTAGCATTAACATTATCCTTTGTCTTATCAGGAATGTTGAGGATCATGCAAAAAAGGGACTCTGTGACATTCTTTTCGGTGTGCATCATGTCGATGTTGTATGGAAGTTTGAGGTCCTTAAAATAGGGAAGTTGCGTGAAGGGGGTAATGTGAGTCCAGTTCTGCGTCTCACCATATCCTTCAAAACATTTTTTCCTTTATCTTTTCCTTTGCCCTCGCCCTCGTCTTTGCCTTTGGTTTTGCCTTTGCCTTTGCCTTTCCCTTTGCCGGCAGACTTAAGAGCTTTCAGTTGAGTAAGCACATCCGCACCAGAAAACGTTGGAATCTCGTTTACTTCATGGACAACTTTGCCTTTTGTGAAGTTCTTCTTGTCTTCCCTATCAGGATGGTCTGGAGGGAGGAACTGTTGATGCAGGTCAAAGGCAACATACTTGCCGCCCTTCTTCAGCCAAATGAAAATCAAGGCCTGCATGCACACTGGGCAAGGCATCTTTCCACTTGTACACCATCCGCAGAACAGGGCATAGCCGGGAAAGTCATGCATGCAATACTGTAGCCAAACTTTCATCAAGAAATTTTTCTGCAGATGCCGGTCGTATGTCAACCTCGAGAAGTACCAAGAATGGTGCCAATCATCTGCCAACGGCTGCATAAACACACTCAAATTCTTCCCCGGATATTCAGGCCCCGGAATTATAAGCGACAGGAACATGGCCTTACGTTGCATTATGGCGCCGGGAGGGAGATTGAGCGAAATAACAAATACGGGCCAACAGATATATGGATTAGATGACATACCATATGGATTGAACCCATCACCTGTTATAGCAATTCTGACATTCCCAGCCTCGGCTGCTTCCTCCGGGTACTCTATATCGAATGACTTCCATGCTTCACCTTCAGATGGATGTACAGTTTTTTTTGGATTGTACCTTTTCCCTTCCTTGTGCCACTTCATCATTTTGGCAGACTCCTTGGTGATGAAAAGGCACTGTAGTCTTTTTATAAAATCAAGATACCAAAGAACCTTCGTAGGGATTTTTAGCTGCTGCTTCGGACCATGCTCATGGACCACCTCAATATACCGAGAGGAACCGCACTTCCTATAGTAGTTGTCATCCGCATACTCATGCCTAAACAAAAGGCAATTCTGTGGACAAACATGTATTTTCTCATAATCCATGGAGAGCGCCTTCATGATTTTCTTCGTAGCGTACATGGTTTTTGGCAGTTCATCGCCCTCAGGCAAGCTGTTAACCCATACTCCCAGAAATGCTTTGAAGCAACCTCGGCTACAACCATACTCAGCCTTGACTGCCATCAGTTGCGAGATGGCATCCAGCAAAGACAGCTTGGCACCCACATAAAGAGGTTTCTTTGACGAGGCCAAGATATCCAGGAAGGCCTTTGCGGTTTCCTCCGGCTCCTCCAGTTCATTCGCTGAATGTGACGGAGGTGTCGGCTATGCAGCAATGACATCATCTAGCATGTCTCTAAACCCATCGTCCTCATAACCAGCAACGCGTTGTCGTATCACCTCCTCTCTACCACGGTCCCGCTGGGCAAAGTTTATCGGAATATTAAAGTTGGGCATAAATCCATGCATGCGAAGGTGCTTAGTCATCTCACTCTTATCTCTGTGCATACGTCTCTTACATTTGGCACACGGGCATTCTGGCACCATCCTCATTGGACTACGGAATATCTCTTTCAAAAAGACATCAGTTTTCTCGACCCACTTTGTTGTTACTTGATTCCGATAGAAAAACCCACTATACATCCACTGATTATCTGCCATCTCTGCTTTATTGGAAGCCACACAACAAAACTAAGGATTCATTTAAATTAAATATTTTATATTTTACAAGGTTGACGAGAAATGACATTTAATCCACCTACATCTCTAATAGGTAAATATGGGTCCTAATTCCACCCAAGAATGTGTAGATTGAGTACGTTGTCCATGCTCTACCCCTTTCTGAGACAAAATTTCGGCAGCACCTCCCCGCTGTTCTCGAAATACACATCTCGGCAAAATGCCGAGAGAATGTGCATCCGGAGAACAACAGGGAGGCACCGCTAAAATCCTGTCTCGGAATGGGTAGAGCATGAACAACGTACCCAATCTACACATCCTCGGGCTGTCCGTGGAAAGCACTGGACAATCCGAAAGAGTTGCGGTGATAAATATGCAATTGAATGCATATTTATCAATGCAACCCTTTCGGATGGGAGACGCCTAGGTTACGCGACTTGATGTGAAAATTTAATCTAGTGACATGATTAAAAGAACGTATGAGGTGATGGATTTGTAGCTCACCCTCGGATGTAGATGATGTAGTCGATCAGCGAAGGGACAATCGAAGACCAAGAGCTCCAACATCAACGATCACTCCACCGGAGGCAACACCAGAAATCCTCTAAATTCCACCAAATGAAGAAAAATAGGTCATCACATCACATATAAAGCATCATCACACATCACATCATATCACAAACTTTTTTTAGCAAGATCAACATGATGAAATAACCACTCATCATATCCAAATTTTAACTTTCGTCTATCTATCTGCACAAAAAGTGTACTCTTCCCTCTCATCTCATCTTGACAATACATATATCTATAACATTGAGTATGTATCTAAAAACATAGTAAAACTACACAAATATCCATTAATCTAACATCTATCTATCTCACATTGTGCACTTAATTTTTTTCCACATTTATACTCTCTTCCATTTCATTCATCTATCTAACATCCATCTATCTAATCATCTATTACCATATATATGCATTCATCTACAACATTACTACACAAAAAATGGAAAAAAATTGTTCTTACCTACGGATGAGGGGGCGGTTGGGCAAGGGATGGTGAGGGGGTTCAGGTCGGGGCTGGG
>NC_041393.1:655948770-655949407 GCF_002162155.2 Triticum dicoccoides
GGAGCAAGGGAGGGGCGGCGGCAGGGGGGCGAGATGGGTGGGATGGGGTGGCGGCAGGGGGCGGGGGCGAGTGCGGCAGCGGCGAGTGGGCGGAGGCAGGGGCGGGGCCGAGTGCGGCGGCGGCGAGCAGTTCGGGTCGTTGGGGTCGGGCGCTGGGAGAATGAGTGGACACGGGCGCTGCGCGAGGTGATAAGGCGATCTATGCCGATGGTTTCCGTCGGCATAGACACCACGTCACCGACCCGTGTAACACATTCCCTATGGCCGCAGCTATGCCATCGGCATAGTTATATTTTCACTTTTTTAATGTTTTTTATAGTTATATTTTCCTTTTTATGTTTTTTATGTATTATTATTTCATATAGATTTTTAATGTTTTTTATAGTAATATTTTTCCTTTTTTATGTTTTCTTTTGTATTATTATTTCATATAGATTTTTAATGTTTTTTAACCGCTCGGCCCTCTCCTCTCCCGGAACCACACAGAGGGAGGGGATGGGAGGCACCGAACTCGAGCAGCTTCGTCCGCCGAGGCTGTGGCCTGGTCGCGGGTCTGGGAGCGCCATGGCCTCCGCCTCGCGTGCTCGATCTGGAGCTTAGTAGGTCAGGTGGTGAAGGGGGAGGGGGGTCGTCGACA
>NC_041393.1:655949775-655952170 GCF_002162155.2 Triticum dicoccoides
CAGTGGGGGTGGGGGTGTGGGCGGCGGCGGATCCAAGTCGGTCGGAGGGAGATGGTTGGCGCGGGGGCGGTGGGTGGTGCATGTATGAGGGCCCAGTGCGACGCTCCGGAGGCATTGCTACCCCCAGGGCCCCCGACCTGCCTAACCCTGGAGCGGTTGACCACGAGATCTAGCCCTTTGACTTTCCACGGACGGGCTTTGACCAGTGGACCTCTCCACCCGGTTGTGTCAGGTCAGCCCAAAGGGACACCTGGGAGCAACATCCAAACCAAACCCCCACAGCTACATCCCCTCCGTGTAGACCGGACACGTCCGTATCCCCCCTCCAGGTGTCGGCAGCGGCGCCGTCCGTGAGGGGGGCCATGCCCTGGAGACGTGTGTCGGGCGTGCAACCGCCACAAAACTTTCAGACTTGTGAGAAGCCGCGCACGCAAGATTGACGGCATGCTAACCCCCGGAGGCCGCCGGCCACAGTCGTAGACATGCGAAGGGCAACCCGCATAGAGGGAAATGTTCGGATACTTCTCCATCACCAAAAATTATGAAAAATTACCATCATTCCTATAGCACATGTGCCCACGTCGTGTAAAAAACTCATGATTTTATCGCGATCCGAGTATTTAATAATATTCGGGCCGCACCATTACCGCAGAACATCTACTACTGTGTCATCACCGTCCGTGACGGGGGCCACACCCCGGAGACGCGTGCCGCCTCTTCTGACATGCCACAGCACCACCCCGCATGTATGAGGGCCCGGTGCGATGCTCCAATGGCATTGCTACCCTCCCAGGGCCCTTGTCCCGCCTAACCCTGAAGTGGTTGACCACGAGATCTAGCCCTTTGACTTCCCACGGACGGGCTTTGACCAGTGGACCTCTCCACCCAGTTGTGTCAGGTCAGCCTAGTGGGACACTTGGGAGCAACATCCGGGCCAAACCCACAGCTACATCCCCTCCGTGTAGACCCGACACGTCCGTTTCCCCTCTCCAGGTGCCGGCAGCAGTGCTGTCCGTGAGGGGGGCCACGCCCCGGAGACGTGTGTCGGGCGTTTGCAACCGCCACAACACTTTCAGACTTGTGAGAAGCCACGTACGTAAGATTGGCGGCATGCTAGCCCCCGGAGGCCGCCGGACCAGTCGTAGACATGCGAAGGGCAATCCGCGTAGAGGGAAGTGTTCGGATACTTCTCCATCACCAAAAATTATGAAAAATTAGCATCATTCCTATAGCACATGTTCCCACGTCGTGTAAATACCTCATGATTTTATCACGATCCGAGTATTTAATAATATTCATGCCGCACCGTTACCGCAGAACGTCTACTACTATGTCGTCGTCGTCCGTGAGGGGGGCACACCCGGAGACGTGTGCCGCCTCTTCGGACATGCCACATCACCACCCCGCATGTATGAGGGCCTGGTGCGACGCTCCGGTGGCATTGCTACCCCCAGGGCCCCCGTCCCGCCTAACCCTGGAGCGGTTGACCATGAGATCTAGCCCTTTGACTCCCCACGAACAGGCTTTGACCAGTGGACCTCTCCACCCGGTTGTGCCAGGTGAGCCCAGAGGGACACCCGGGAGCAACATCCGGGCCAAACCCACAGCTACATCCCCTCCGTGTAGACCCGACGCATCCGTTCCCCCTCTCCAGGTGCCAGCGGCGGCGCCGTCCGTAAGGGGGGGCACGCCCCGGAGATGTGTGCCACCTCTTCGGACATGCCACAACACCACCCGGTTGTCGTAAGTCATCCCATAGAAACACTTGGGAGCAACGTCCCCTCCGTATAGACCCGATGCGGCTGTTTCTGCCCTCCAGTTGCCTGAGGTGGCGCCGTCCGTGAGGGGGGCACACCGCGGACGTGATGTGTCAGGTCAGCCGAGAGGGACACCTGGGAGCAACATCGGGGCCAAACCCACAGCTACATCCCCTCCGTGTAGACCCGACGCGTCTGTTTCCCCCCTCCAGGTACCGGCAGCGGCGCCTCCGTGAGGTGGGCCACGCCCCGGAGACGCGTGTCGGGCTTTTGCAACCGCCACAACCCTTTGAGACCTGTGAGAAGCCACGTACGCAAGATTGGCGGCATGCTAGCCCCCAGAGGCCGCCGGCCACAGTCGTAGACATGCGAAGGGCGACCCGCATAGAGGGAAGTGTTTAGATACTTCTCCATCACCAAAAAATATGAAAAATTACCATCATTCCTATTGCACATGTCCACACGTCGTGTAAAAAACTCATGATTTTATCGCGATCCGAGTATTTAATAATATTCACGTCACACTGTTACCGCAGAACGTCTACTACTGTGTCATCGCTGTCCGTGAGGGGGGCCACACCCCGGAGACACGTGCTGCCTCTTCAAACATGCCCCAACACCACCCCGCATGTATGAGG
>NC_041393.1:655952475-656000028 GCF_002162155.2 Triticum dicoccoides
ATGACCACAAGATCTGGCCCTTTGACTTCCCACGAACGGGCTTTGACTACTGGACCTCTCCACCCGGTTGTGTATGATCAGCCCAGAGGGACACCTGGGAGCAACATCCGGGCCAAACCCACAGCTACATTGTTGGGGAACGTAGCAGAAATTCAAAATTTTCCTACGTGTCACCAAGATCTATCTATGGAGAAACCAGCAACGAGGGGAAGGAGAGTGCATCTACATACCCTTATAGATAGCTAAGTGGAAGCGTTCAAGAGAACGGGGTTGAAGGAGTCGTACTCGTCGTGATCCAAATCACCGGAGATCCTAGTGCCGAACAGACGGCACCTCCGCATTCAACACACGTACAGCCCGGTGACGTCTCCCATGCCTTGATCCAGCAAGGAGAGAGGGAGAGGTTGAAGAAGACTCCATCCAGCAGCAGCACAACGGCGTGGTGGTGATGGAGGAGGGTGGCAATCCTGCAGGGCTTCGCCAAGCACCGTGAGAGAGGAGAAGGGAGAGAGGTAGGGTTGCGCCTGGGAGAGGTGAAACTCATCTGTTGGCAGCCCCAAAACCCCTCAAGTATATATAGGGGGAGAGGGGGGCTGCGCCCCCACCTAGGGTTCCACCCCTAGGGGCGGCGGCCAGCCCAAAACCATCTAGGGTGGCGGCCAAGGGGGGGGGGCGAGAGGGGAAACTTGCCCCCAAGTTAGGTGGGTGCACCCCCTCCCCCAACCCTAGGTGCCTTGGGCCCTTGTGGGGGGGCGCACCAGCCCACCTGGGGCTGGTCCCCTCCCACACTTGGCCCATGCAGCCATCCGGGGCCGGTGGCCCCACTTGGTGGACCCCCGGGACCCTCCCGATGGTCCCGGTACATTACCGATAAAACCCGAAACTTTTCCGGTGACCAAAATAGGACTTCCCATATATAAATCTTTACCTCCGGACCATTCCGGAACTCCTCGTGACGTCCGGGATCTCATCCGGGACTCCGAACATCATTCAGTAACCACATACAAACTTCCTTTATAACCCTAGCATCATCGAACCATAAGTGTGTAGACCCTACGGGTTCGGGAACCATGCAGACCTGACCTAGATGTTCTCCGGCCAATAACCAACAGCAGGATCTGGATACCCATGTTGGCTCCCACATGTTCCACGATGATCTCATCGGATGAACCACGATGTCAAGGACTCAATCAATCCCGTATACAATTCCCTTTGTCTAACAGTATTGTACTTGCCCGAGATTCGATCGTCGGTATACCGATACCTTGTTCCATCTCGTTACCGGCAAGTCTCTTTACTCGTTCCGTAACACATCATCCCGTGATCAACCCCTTGTTCACATTGTGCACATTATGATGATGTCCTACCGAGTGGGCCCAGAGATACCTCTCCGTTTACACGGAGTGACAAATCCCAGTCTCGATTCGTGCCAACCCAACAGACACTTTCGGAGACACCTGTAGTGCACCTTTATAGCCACCCAGTTACGTTGTGACGTTTGGTACACCCAAAGAATTCCTACGGTTTCCGGGAGTTGCACAATCTCATGGTCTAAGGAAATGATACTTGACATTAGAAAAGCTTTAGCATACGAACTACGATCTTTGTGCTAGGCTTAGGATTGGGTCTTGTCCATCACATCATTCTACTAATGATGTGATCCCGTTAACAATGACATCCAATGTCCATGATTAGGAAACCGTAACCATCTTTTGGTCAACGAGCTAGTCAATAGAGGCTTGCTAGGGACATGGTGTTGTCTATGTATCCACACATGTATCTGAGTTTCCTATCAATACAATTATAGCATGGATAATAAACGATTATCATGAACAAGGAAATATAATAATAACTAATTTATTATTGCCTCTAGGGCATATTTCCAACAGTCTCCCACTTGCACTAGAGTCAATAATCTAGTTGTGATTAACACTCACATGTCACATCGCCATGTGACCAACATCCAAAGAGTTTACTAGTGTCATTAAACTAGTTCACATCATCATGTGATTAAGACTCAATGAGTTCTGGGGTTTGATCATGTTTTGCTTGTGAGAGAGGTTTTAGTTAACGGGTCTGTAACATTCAGATCCATATGTACTTTGCAATTCTCTATGTCATATTGTAAATGTCGCTTCCACGCTCCACTTGAAGCTATTCCAAATGGTTTCTCCACTATACGTATCCGGTTTGCTACTCAGAGTCACTCGGATAGGTGTTAAAGCTTGCATCGACGTAACCCTTTACGCCGAACTCTTTATCACCTCCATAATCGAGAAACATGTCCTTATTTACTCCAAGGACAATTTTGACCGCTGTCCAATGATCCATTCCTGGATCATTCTTGTACCCCTTGACCGAATCATGGCAAGGCACACTTTCGGTGCGGTACACAACATAGCATACTATAGAGCCTATGTCTGAAGCATAGGGGACGACCTTCGTCCTTTCTCTCTTTTCTGCCGTGGTCGAGCTTTAAGTCTTAACTTCATACCTTACATCTCAGGCAAGAACTCCTTCTGTGACTGATCCATCTTGAACACCTTCAAGATCATGTCAATGTATGTGCTCATTTGAAAGTATTAGTAAGCATTTTGATCTATCTTATAGATCTTGATGCTTATTGTTCAAGTAGCCTAATCCAGGTTTTCCAATGAAAAACACTTTTCAAATAAACCTATATGCTTTCTAGAAAATTCTACATCATTTCTGATCATCAATATGTCAACAAACATATACTCATCAGAAATTCTATAGCGCTCCCACTCACTTCTTTGGAAATACAAGTTTATCATGAACTTTGTATAAACCCAAAATCTTTGATCATCTCATCAAAGCGCACATTCCAACTCCGAGATGCTTACTCCAGTCCTTAGAAGGATCGCTGGAGCCAGCATACCTTTTAGCATCCTTAGGATCGACAAAAACTTTCTAATTGTATCACATACAACCTTTCCTTACGAAAACTGGTAAGGAAACTCGTCTTGACATACATATGCCAGATTTCATAAATGCAGCTAATGCTAACATGATTCCGACGGACTTAAGCATCGCTACGGATGAGAAAAACTCTTCGCCACAAGTCGAGCTTCATAGACGGTGACATTACCGTCCATGTCGTCTTCTTCTTAAAGATCCATTTATCTCAATGGCTTGCCGATCATCGGGCAAGTCCACCAAAGTCCAGGCTTTGTTCTGATACATGGATCCTATCTCGGATTTCATGACTTCTAACCATTTGTTGGAATATGGGCCCACCATTGCTTCTCGATAGCTCGTAGGTTCATTGTTGTCTAGCAACATGACCTTCAAGACAGGATCACCGTACCACTCTGAAGCAGTACACGTCCTTGTCGTCCTACAAGGTTAGGTAGTGACTTGATCCGAAGCTTCATGATCACTATCATAAACTTCCACTTCAATTGATGTAGGTGCCACGGGAACAACTTCCTGTGCCCTGCTACACACTGGTTGAAGTGATGGTTCAATAACCTCATAAAGTCTCCACCATCCTCCCACTCAATTTTCGAGACAAACATTTCCTCGAGAAAGGACCCGATTCAAGAAACAATCCCTATTGCTTTTGGATCTGAATTAGGAGGTATACCCAACTGTTTTGGGTGTCCTATGAAGATGCATTTTATTCGCTTTGGGTTCGAGCTTATCAACCTGAAACTTTTTCACATAAGTGTCGCAGCCCCAAACTTTTAAGAAACAACAACTTAGGTTTCTCCAAACCATAGTTCGGTGTCGTCTCAACGGAATTACGTGGTGCCCTATTAAAGTGAGTGCAGTTGCCTCTAATGCCTAACCCATGAACGATAGTGGTAATTCGATAAGAGACATCATGGTACGCACCATATCCAATAGGGTGCAACTATGATGTTCGGACACACCATCACACTATGGTGTTCCAGGCGGTATTAATTGTGAAACAATTTCCACAATGTCTTAATTGCGTGCCAAAGCTCGTAACTCAGATACTCATCTCTATGATCATATCATAGACATTTTATCCTCTTGTCATGATGATCTTCAACTTCAATATGAAATTACTTGAACCATTCAATAATTCAGATTTGTGTTTCATCAAGTAAATATACTCAATATCTACTCAAATCATCCGTGAAGTAAGAACATAACGATATCCACTGCGTGCCTCTGCACTCATTGGACTGCACACATCAAAATGTGTTACTTCCAACAAGTTGCTACCTTGTTCCATCTTACTGAAACCGAGGCTTTTCAGTCATCTTGCCCATGTGGTATGATTTGCATATCTCATGTGATTCAAAATCAAGTGAGTCCAAACGATCCATCTGCATGGAGTTTCTTCATGCGTATACACCAATAGACATGGTTCGCATGTCTCAAACTTTTCAAAAACGAGTGAGTCCAAAGATCCATCAACATGGAGTTTCTTCATGCGCTTTATACCAATATGACTTACATGGCAGTGGCACAAGTAAGTGGTACTATCATTACTATCTTATATCTTTTGGCATGAAAATGTGTATCACTACGATCGAGATTCAATAAACCATTCCTTTAGGTGCAAGACCATTAAAGGTATTATTCAAATAAATAGAGTAACCATTATTCTCCTTAAATGAATAACCGTATTGCGATAGACACAATCCAATCATGTCTATGCACAACGCGAACACCAAAAGACAATTATTCAGGTTTAATACTAATCTTGATGGTAGAGGGAGCGTGCGATGTTTGATCACATCAAACTTGGAAACACTTCCAACACATATCGTCAGCTCACCTTTAGCTAGTCTCCGTTTATTCCGTAGCTCTTTTATTTCGAGTTACTAACACTTAGCAACTGAACCGGTATCTTAATACCCTGGTGCTACTAGGAGTACTAGTAAAGTACACATTAACATAATGTATATCCAATATACTTCTATCGACTTTGCCAGCCTTCTCATCTACCAAGTATCTAGGGTAATTCTGCTCCAGTGGTTGTTCCCCTTATTACAGAAGCACTTAGTCTCGGGTTTGGGTTCAACCTTGGATTTCTTCACTAGAGCAGCAACTGATTTGCCGTTTCATGAAGTATCCCTTCTTGCCCTTGCCCTTCTTGAAACTAGTGGTTTCACCGACCATCAACAATTGATGCTCCTTCTTGATTTCTACTTTCACGGTGTCAAACATCGCGAATACCTCAAGGATCATCATATCTATCCCTGATATGTTATAGTTCATCACGAAGCTCTAGCAGCTTGGTGTCAATGACTTTGAAGAAACATCACTATCTCATCTGGAAGATCAACTCCCACTCGATTCAAGTGATTGTTGCACTCAGACAATCTGAGCACAAGCTCAACGATTGAGCTTTTCTCCCTTAGTTTGCCGGCTAAGAAAATCGTCAGAGGTCTTATACCTCTTGACGTGGGCACGAGCCTGAAATCCCAATTTCAGCCCTCGAAACATCTCATATGTTCCGCGACGTTTCAAAAACGTCTTTGGTGCCTCTACTCTAAACCATTTAACTGAACTATCACATAGTTATCAAAACGTGTATGTCCGATGTTCGCAACATCCACAGACGACGTTTGGGGTTCTGCACACTGAGCGGTGCATTAAGGACATAAGGTTTCTACTGATTGCATAATCGCTACTATCAACTTTCAACTATATTTTCTCTAGGAACATATCTAAAACAGTAGAACTAAAGCGCGAGCTAATGACATAATTTGCAAAGAACTTTTGACTATGTTCAGGATAATTAAGTTCATCTCATGAACTTCCACTCAGATGGACATCCCTCTAGTCATCTAAGTGATTACATGATCCGAGTCAACTAGGCCGTGTCCGATCATCACGTAAGACAGACTAGTCATCATAGGTGAACATCTTCATGTTGATCGTATCCTCCATACGACTCATGCTCGACCTTTCGGTCTCTTGTGTTCCGAGGCCATGTTTGTACATGCTAGGCTCGTCAAGTTAACCTAAGTGTTTCGCGTGTGTAAATCTGGCTTACACCCATTGTATGTGAACGTAAGAATCTATCACACCCGATCATCACGTGGTGCTTCAAAACGACGAACTTTCGCAATGGTGCACAGTTAGGGGGAACACTTTCTTGAAATTTTAATGAGGGATCATCTTATTTACTACCGTCGTTCTAAGCAAATAAGATGTATAAACATGATAAACATCACATGCAATCAAATAGTGACATGATATGGCCAATATCATATTGCTCCTTTTGATCTCCATCTTCGGGGCTCCATGATCATCATCGTCACCGGCATGACACCATGATCTCCATCATCATGATCTCCATCCTCCATGAAGTTGTCTCGCCAACTCATTACTTCTACTACTATGGCTACCGGTTAGCAATAAAATAAAGTAATTACATGGCGTTGTTCAATGACACGCAGGTCATACAATAAATAAAACAACTCCTATGGCTCCTGCCGGTTGTCATACTCATCGACATGCAAGTCGTGATTCCTATTACAAGAACATGATCAATCTCATACATCACATATCATTCATCACATTCTTCTTGGCCATATCACATCACATAGCATACCCTGCAAAAACAAGTTAGACGTCCTCTAATTGTTGTTTGCATGTTTTACGTGGCTGCTATGGGTTTCTAGCAAGAACGTTTCTTACCTACGCAAAACCATAACGTGATATGCCAATTGCTATTTACCCTTCATAAGGACCCTTTTCATCGAATCCGTTCCGACTAGTGGGGGAGACTGGCACCCGCTAGCCACCTTATGCACCAAGTGCATGTCAGTCGGTGGAACCTGTCTCACTTTAAGAGTACGTGTAAGGTCGGTCCGGGCCGCTTCATCCCACAATACCGTCGAAACAAGATTGGACTAGTAACGGTAAGCATATTGAACAAGATCAACGCCCACAAATACTTTGTGTTCTACTCGTGCATAGAATCTACGCAATAGACCTAGCTCATGATGCCACTGTTGGGGAACGTAGCAGAAATTCAAAATTTTCCTACGTGTCACCAAGATCTATCTATGGAGAAACCAGCAACGAGGGGAAGGAGAGTGCATCTACATACCCTTGTAGATCGCTAAGCGGAAGCGTTCAAGAGAACGGGGTTGAAGGAGTCGTACTCGTCGTGATCCAAATCACCGGAGATCCTAGTGCCAAACGGACGGCACCTCCGCATTCAACACACGTACAACCCGGTGACGTCTCCCATGCCTTGATCCAGCAAGGAGAGAGGGAGAGGTTGAGGAAGACTCCATCCAGCAGCAGCACAACGGCATGGGGGTGATGGAGGAGCGTGGCAATCCTGCAGGGCTTCGCCAAGCACCGCAAGAGAGGAGAAGGGAGAGAGGTAGGGCTGCACCTGGGAGAGGTGAAACTCATCTGTTGGCAGCCCCAAAACCCCTCAAGTATATATAGGGCGAGAGGGGGGGGGGCTGCGCCCCCACCTAGGGTTCCACCCCTAGGGGTGGCGGCCAGCCCAAAACCATCTAGGGTGGCGGCCAAGGGGGGGGGAGAGGGGAAACTTTCCCCCAAGTTAGGTGGGTGCGCCCCCTCCCCCAACCCTAGGCGCCTTGGGCCCTTGTGGGGGGGCGCACCAGCCCACCTGGGGCTGGTCCCCTCCCACACTTGGCCCATGCAGCCCTCCGGGGCCGGTGGCCCCACTTGGTGGACCCCCGGGACTCTCCCGGTGGTCCCGGTACATTACTTATAAAACCCGAAACTTTTCCGGTGACCAAAACAGGACTTCCCATATATAAATCTTTACCTCCGGACCATTCCGGAACTCCTCGTGACGTCCGGGATCTCATCCGGGACTCCGAACAACATTCGGTAACCACATACAAACTTCCTTTATAACCCTAGCGTCATCGAACCTTAAGTGTGTAGACCCTACGGGTTCGGGAACCATGCAGACATGACCTAGACGTTCTCCGGCCAATAACCAACAGTGGGATCTGGATACCCATGTTGGCTCCCACATGTTCCATGATGATCTCATCGGATGAACCACGATGTCAAGGACTCAATCAATCCCGTATACAATTCCCTTTGTCTAACGGTATTGTACTTGCCCGAGATTCGATCGTCGGTATACCGATACCTTGTTCAATCTTGTTACCGGCAAGTCTCTTTACTCGTTCCGTAAAACATCATCCCGTGATCAACCCCTTGTTCACATTGTGCACATTATGATGATGTCCTACCGAGTGGACCCAGAGATACCTCTCCGTTTACACGGAGTGACAAATCCCAGTCTCGATTCGTGCCAACCCAACAGACACTTTCGGAGACACCTGTAGTGCACCTTTATAGCCACCCAGTTACGTTGTGACGTTTGGTACACACAAAGCATTCCTACGGTATCCGGGAGTTGCACAATCTCATGGTCTAAGGAAATGATACTTGACATTAGAAAAGCTTTAGCATATGAACTACGATCTTTGTGCTAGGCTTAGGATTGGGTCTTGTCCATCACATCATTCTACTAATGATGTGATCCCGTTATCAATGACATCCAATGTCCATGGTTAGGAAACCGTAACCATCTTTTGATCAACAAGCTAGTCAATAGAGGCTTGCTAGGGACATGGTGTTGTCTATGTATCCACACATGTATCTGAGTTTCCTATCAATACAATTATAGCATGGATAATAAACGATTATCATGAACAAGGAAATATAATAATAACTAATTTATTATTGCCTCTAGGGCATATTTCCAACATACATCCCCTCTGTGTAGACCCGATGCGTCCGTTTCCCCCCTCCAGGTGCCGGTGGAGGCGCCGTCCATGAGGGGGGCCACGCCTCGAAGACGCGTGCCGGGCGTTTGCAACCCCCACAACACTTTCAGACTTGTGAGAAGCCGCGTACCCAAGATTGGCGGCATGCTAGCCTCCGGAGGCCACTGGCCATAGTCGTAGACATGCGAAGGGAAACCCGCGTAGAGGGAAATGTTCGGATACTTCTCCATCACCAAAAATTATGAAAAATTACCATGATTCCCATAGCACATGTGCCCATGTAATGTAAAAAACTCATGATTTTATCGCGATCCGAGTATTTAATAATATTCACGCCATACCGTAACCGCAGAACGTCTGCTACTGTGTCATCGCCATCCGTGAGGGGGGCCACACCCCGGAGACGCGTGCCGCCTCTTCGGACATGCGACAACACCACCCCGCATGTATGAGGGCCCGGTGCGATGCTCCGGTGGCAATGCTACCCTCCCAGGGCCCCCGTCCCGACTAACCCTGGAGCGGTTGGCCACGAGAAATAGCCCTTTGACTTCCCACGGACGGGCTTTGACCAGTGGACCTCTCCACCCGGTTGTGTCAGGTCAGCCCAGAGGGACACCTGGGAGAACCATCCGGGCCAAACCCATAGCTACATCCCCTCCGTGTAGACCCGACACGTCCGTTTCCTCTCCCCAGGTGCCGGCGGCGGCGCTGTCCGTGAGGGGGGCCACGCCCCAGAGACGTGTGCTGGGCGTTTGCAACCGCCACAACACTTTCAGACTTGTGAGAAGCCACGTACGCAAGATTGGTGGCATGCTAGCCCCTGGAGGCCGTCGGCCCAGTCGTAGACATGCGAAGGGCAATCTGCGTAGAGGGAAGTGTTCGGATACTTGTCCATCACCAAAAAATATGAAAAAATACCATCATTCCTATAGCACATGTGCCCACGTCGTGTAAAAAACTCATGATTTTATCGCGATCCGAGTATTTAATAATATTCACGCTGCACCGTTACCGCAGAACGTCTACTACTATGTCATCGCCGTCCGTGAGGGGAGCCACACTCCGGAGACGTGTGCTGCCTCTTCGGACATGCCAAAACACTACCCCGCATGTATGAGGGCCCGGTGCACTGCTTCGGTGGCATTGCTACCCTCCCATGCCGGTGTACAAAAGTACGGGCTCTCCTTTTAACCCCTTTAGTTTTGCACGGGTAGTCAGAGCCGCACCCGCAGCCACACTTAGCAACGCAGAGGAGGGAAGCCGGAGGGAAACCGAAGCACAAGGCCAACAAGAACAACGCCAAGACCAAGAAGCACTAAAGAGTAGAGAGGCGAGGTGGACTCCCCCCGGTAAGACCCTTGCCGGGGCGTCCTCCGCGGCCCCAGCAAGAGCCTTGCCGGGGCAACTTGCCCAACGCCAGCAGAGCAAGCCACCCTTGAGCCCAAGGGTTCCAAACACCGTCAACAACTACATTGGAACCAGGGCTCGGGAGGCACCTCTGTGGTGGCATGCAGATCTTTGTCAAGATCATGAACACACGAGATCAGATAAAGACTAGAAGACGACGACCCTCGGCGGGATCCTAGCCAAGGAAATCCACAAGACCCCCGGCAAGGTCCTTGCCGGGGATGACTACAACGCCACGACAAGACCCTTGCCAGGGCCCCGGCAAGACTCTTGCCAAGGGCATCAGCAGGGCCAGAGCCAGGCCCGCACCAGCCAAGACTCCCCCACCGTCCCCATGCAGCTGCTAGCTCAACCAGCTGGGCAGGCACCTGCGTGGCGACGAGTGACCTCTACACCGACTCAGAAAGCACCTGCGTGGTGGCATGCGACACTTCGTGAAGGCCCTGCCACCGCGCCACCTCAGCAGCCTGCCTGCCTACATGGCGCTGCACACATCGCTGGCCTGGGCATGTGTCGAAGCGAGGCGGAGTGGCGACGGACGGGACGGGCCTCGTTCCCGTCCCCGATAAAGCTGATGGACACCTAAGTAGTGCATTTAATGCACTTTGTCCCGTAATGTCGGGCGATAAGCTCGCGCACTATACACCTTTCCACCTCCTGTGTGCCACTGTGGCGACCCCTTTTGCCTATAAAAGGAGGCCCAAGGCATACTAGAGAAGGATTCGGCTCCTTGGAACTACGCAGCCACCGTAGCTAGTTCAAGAGCTCAAGAACACTCTAAAATACATACCAAAGCAGGACTAGGGTATTACGCATCCTCGCGGCCCGAATCTGGGTAAACAATCTTTGTGCTAGCTCCTAAACCTACTCTTCTCACGACCCCGCGCCCGCCAACCATAGAAGGGATTCCAGTGATCCCATAGGTGTCCTTTCCCCAACATCTTTGGCGCGCCATGTAGGGGGGCGCAGTTGTGAGAATCTGGTCTAGCAGTTAGCCTAGCGGTTCTTCATCGCCATGGCTCCCCAGAAGAAGATGGCCAAGAGAACGGCACCTCCTACAAGCACGAAGGTCGCCAGTGCGGCGACAGGAAAGCTAAGTGATGTCGAACTTTAAATATTTCCTTTTTATATAAGGTTATTCCCCTCGAAGATCTTGTTCTTTGTATGGAAAACCTGCACGCAATGGGGCCATTCCACTATTGGCAACGCCCTTACTCTATTTCGAGTCCGCTCAACAACTTAAGCGGCCGCGTCGAGAGCGGCAAGGTAGCCTTCCGCAATTGGCAACGCTCTCGATTCTGACTCGAGTCAAGCTCAACAGTTCGAGCGGCCGCGTTGAGGGCGGTAAGGTGGTTCGCCTGGTAGCAAGCATACCCGGCAGGCTATTGGGGATCCGTCCTCAAGGCGCCGTGGCCTGGGTTACGCGCCGACAAGCCTACCCGATCCACGTAGGGTGGACATACAAAGGGGGATCAAACAGGGAAATAACAGGCATCATTTCCAAAAGTACTGTAGAGTTATATTACATCAATTGTTCCTGCGGTTCTAACTAAAGATAAAAATTATCTTGGTCATGAACCTGCAGCGGCGATGAGAAACGGGGTGCCTAGTCCCAGTGCTGGCCCTCTACTCTCTGGATTCCATCGATGCCACTGATGATGGGCTCGATACGCTCCCTGAGTGGCACGAGGTCCACATCCTCCGGTAAGCTCTCCAGCGTAGTGTCGAAGTCGAGGTTGGGATTCTAGTCTGCCACCTTGGTGAGAACCTTGGTCATGGCACCCCAGCAAAGCCTCCGGGCCTCATTGGCCAGGAAAGTCACCCTGGTGGAGTAGAAATGCTCCAGGGCTCCAAGAACACCCTCGAAGAATAGGGTCAGCTTGGCGTTGGGGCTCACGTTGCGCTCCGGGGTGTACATCACATTTGGCATCCCCATGGTGGCCAGCTGCATGGTGATCTTGCCGGCGACGTCTTCGAGGTGACCGATCCAGCAGTTCTCGCCGTCCACAAAGTCCTTGTGGTTGGCAGCTTCGTTCTTCCGCTACTGCTTCTCAGCCTCCAGATCCCTGGCCAGGGTCTCCTCCCGGGCCTTGGCCTCCGAAAGCATCTTCTCAAGACCCTCCAGCTTCAACTTCAGGTCTTTGATGGAGTCGTTGGCCTTGGAGAGCTGCTCAGCCTTGTCGAGGACTGCGCCCTGCGCGTCCACCAGGGCACCATTGAGTGTGTCCTTATCCTTGGCCAGCTTCAGGGCCTGATCCTTCAGCCCATCCCACTCCACCTCCAGCTCTTTCACCTTGCCGGCGTGAGCCAGAGCCTGGGCATCGAGTGCCTCCTTGTGCCTCTGCTCCAGCTCCTGGGTCCGCTGCATGACAAGCTTCTCCCCCTCCTCTTCCTGCCACGGAGCGTTGCGGCGAGCCTCTCCTCGCGCACGGCAAGGTCCTCCTCCTGGGAGTTTAGCGTAGCCTGCTGCTGGTGCCGAGCGGCCTTGGCCTGAGCGGCCTCCTGCTTCGCCAGTTCCTGGGCCTTCTCGATGTCGGCCTGCTTCATGACGAGTGCCAGGTCGCACTCAGCCAGCGCGTCCTGGGCGGCCTTCAGGTCCTTGTGGGCCTGGCAGAACCAAGCCTGTGCCTCGGCGACACGCCCCTTGAGGTCCGCCTCCGCCTTGTCCACCACCGCCATCCTGGACTTGGCCTTGTCCAGGCGGGCATGGTGAAGCGCCTGGAGCTTCTGGAAGTTGGCGCCCATGGCCTGGAGGAGCCGCTCTTCCTGGGAACCGCCGCCACCGGTGCTCGGCTCGTCAACGGCCTCAAGCCCCACGGCGGAGAGCACTTCATCATCGAACACCTCCCCTTCGACGGGCGCCCCGGTGCTCGCCGTCCCTGGGAGGTGGAAGAACATGTCGTCGCTCACCCTCAGGTACCTGCCTAAGCCAGAGGCAATGGAGGAGGAAGGTTGGTCGTCAACCACCTCCTCCTCGGCAGCGGCCTTGCCGGCCTCCTCGGCAGCAGCCTTGCCGGACTCCCCGGCAGGCCCCTTGGCGGCGTCCTCAGCAGCACCCTTGGCGGCCTCCTCGGTGGTGATCTTCTCGGCCTCCGCTGCGCCATCCTTGGCGACATCCTTGATGACGGTGTCTATGTCCTCCCGGTCCGCCGAGGGAGGGTCTGGATATCGAGAAGGGGATGAGATGCAGCCAAGACCAAGATTCAAAGAAGAAAAGAGCAGGGACGGAAGGCGAGTGACTTACCCGTGCCGGGCTGGGAAGCAGAGGCCTCCTCCCCGCCAACATCTGGCGCCGAGGCGAAGCCACCATCACCCGAGTTTTCCTCCTCCTCCTCCTCCGTGTTCATGGGCTCGATGCTTGGCGCCCTTGTCGGGGACGCCCCTCAGGCTTGCGTGGTCGATCGGGGCAGCGTGTTGGGTGTAGCCCTTAGTGGCTCCTCCTGCTGCTGTCCTCCTCCTGCAACCACGGCAAGGTCAGCGCCAAGGGATCATACCCCTAACGCGCGTCGACGAGGGGTGAGTGATGAGCTTACGCTGGGGGCTATGCCGGGGGCTGCTGTCCGGGCTACTCAACACCACCAGCGGTGTACCGGAAGTACCTGCCAAGGGCTGGCCGCTCGCCGAAGCCCTGGCCCTCTTCACCCACTAGGACAGTGTCTCCGCATCCCTGCAAAGAAGAAGAACAGATCGAGATAAGCGGCACATATTAAGGAGACGGAGATGACAAAAGGAAACAAGATACTTACTCATCCTCCACCTCCTCTTCTGCTGCCTTCCTCTTCCTCCTCGGGCTCAGGACCCAAAGTCAAAAAGGACCTCCGCGTCGACGTCTGGCGGAGGAGGGGAAGAAGGTGGAGTCTGAACATGCTTGGACGAAGAAGAGGCAATTGCTTCCTTCTCCGCCACCGCGGGCTTCACCAACTTCCTCGCCGCCGTGGCCCTCGTATGGCGCGCAAACCCCTCCTGGGTCTGCTGCAGTTGTGCAGCCCTGCTGGGCCAGACCGGCTCACCAGATTTGGCCTTCCAAATGACTCGCCCTCTCCCCATGGCTGGGGGATTGACAGCCTCGGCCTCCTCCAACGATGGCTCGTCGACCACATCCTCGATGAGAGGGGCCCCAGTGCCGGCGCTGCTGGCCTCCCCAGCGGACTCCACCCACCGGGCCAGCTCCTTTTCCCCTACGGCCGCCACGGCCTTGTCCTCCATGCCGCTGGCACTGCAGCCTCTTTGGCGAGCTCCGCCTCCGCCGCCCTCGCGGCGATGTAGTCCAGCTCCGCCTGGGTGGTGTCCTGGACAAGTCACGGTTCGGCACGGACGTACTTCTCCTCCAAGGTGTCAAAAAACTCCTGCACCTGATTCGCTGACGGCTCGGCCCAAGTTGGGACAAGGCCATGCGCGTTGAACTCCGGCATCGTGGCGATGATGTCGTTTCGGCGCGAGTTGTTGCTCAGCGGGACCATCCTCGCCAACAACCCAAACAAGGGCCCCTTGGCGACCTTGCCGGCCTTCGCGGCCTTGTCGGACCGCTCGACCTTGCTGTCACGGTTCACGTCGAGCTGGAAGAGCCACGGGCAGAAGTGGGCGTGCCCCATCACCGTGAGGTTGAGGTCCAGGCCAGGGCGAAGCCTCATGATATCGGCCGCATTCATGAAGAGCCAGATCGGCCTCCCCTTGTTGTGCAGCGGAGCAATTCGGCGGCGGATGAAATCCGCTCGATCATCTCAAGGGTGTGCCCGGCCTCAGTGAGACGAAGAATCCTCGTGGTGGCGATCGTGAGCTTCTTGTCGTTGATATCGACATCACTCCAATCGTTTCTGCGGACTGGTGGCGCGTGGTGGACCCGGCAAAAGTCCAATGGATCTTTCTCTTCAATCCAGCACCACCGGCCCCGCCACTCCTCCCACCTCTCCTTTTGGGCGCCGTCCGGATATGTCTTTTTCTCCTGGGTCCTTGGGATCCAGGCGACACAATCGGAAATGGTGCCCCCCTTTTGGATGCGAGGGAAGAAGTAGTGGCGGAAGAGCGTTGTGTTGGGATGCACTCCGGCGAATCCCTCACAGAGATGAGCGAAAAGGGCCATGCACACCACAGCATTCAGAGTAAAATCCAGAAGGCGGAAGCCATAGGTGTGCATGACATCGTTGAAGAAATCGGATAAAGGGGGACAGACCCCGCAGGAGAAGTAACCGACAAAAAATGGGTACCGATTCGGGCCGGCTTTGGCGAAGGCAGCGGGGATGACGCGCGTGGACGGATGCCCAATCGTCTCGCTCCCCGTCTTGCACCCCCACAGGTGCTTGAATTAGTCCCGGAGTTTGACCGCATCGACCGTCGACGAGAAGTAGGCATGCTGCGTCCGCCGCACCACCAACTCGCTCTCCGACGGCTACTTCTCCCCGGCGTCCTTGGCCACTCCCTTGCCTCTGCTGGTCTTGGGTGCCATGGCGGCTACGGGAGGCGACGAATGGAGGATGGCGAAGGCGCGGCAGCGGCGAGCGAAGGCAAGATCTTGAGAAGGAGGAAGAAGGGGATAGCTATTCCGAGATTGGGGAAAGCATGGAGGGTAAATGAGCAGTGCGCCCGCTGTTATTCCTTTTATGGGGAAGGCGCGGGCCGCCTCTTTTCCCATTAACTGCGATGTGATGCATGCGTGCGGGAACCACCCCATGCATGACCCCCGTGTCACACACGACTCTTCACGTCGCGTGTTCAACGCGGATCATGGGGAAGCGCAGCGGACGAAAAGTTACTGCGGTAAAATCCGCCCCACCTACCCGCGCACCGTTCTGGGCCTAGCCCAACAACACGTAGCGCTTATGTGTGGCCCAGGCCCGGGGGCTCCAGTCGGTGTACAAAAGTAGGGGGTCTCCTTTTGACCCCTGAGGGAGTCCTGGACTAGGGGGTGTCCGGACAGCCGAACTATCATCGTCGGCCGGACTCCAAGACTATGAAGATACAAGATTGAAGACTTCGTCCCGTGTCCGGATGGGACTTTCCTTGGCATGGAAGGCAAGCTTGGCGATACGGATATGTAGATCTCCTACCATTGTAACCGACTCTGTGTAACCCTAGCCCTCTCCGGTGTCTATATAAACCGGATGGCTTTAGTCCGTAGGACGAACAACAATCATACCATAGGCTAGCTTCTAGGGTTTAGCCTCCTTGATCTCGTGGTAGATCTACTCTTGTAATACCCACATCATCAATATCAATCAAGCAGGACATAGGGTTTTACCTCCATCAAGAGGGCCCGAACCTGGGTAAAACATCGTGTCCCTTGTTTCCTGTTACCATCTGCCTAGACGCACAGTTCGGGACCCCCTACCCGAGATCCGCCGGTTTTGACACCGACATTGGTGCTCTCATTGAGAGTTCCTCTGTGTCGTCACCAATAGGCTCGATGGTTTCTTCGATCATCAACAACGACGCAGTCCAGGGTGAGACTTTTCTCCCCGGACAGATCTTCGTATTCGGCGGCTTCGCACTGCAGGCCAATTCGCTTGGCCATCTGGAGCAGATCGAAAGCTACGCCCCTGGCCGTCAGGTCAGATTTGGAAGTTTGAACTTCACGGCTGACATCCGCGGAGACTTGATCTTTGATGGATTCGAGCCACAGCCAAGCGCGCCGCACTGTCAGATGGGCATGATTTAGCTCTGCAGCCGGACAGTGCCCTGGAGGCCGCACACCAGCCCGCTCCGACCCTCGATTTAGAGCCGGCTGCGCAGATCGAGGACGGATGGTTAGACACCGCCTCGGGGGCTGCAACCTCTACGGCGATGGAGCCGAACACTGACCTTGTCCCTTGTGAAGCTCGTGACTCCGAGGTGCCGGACTCCTTGCCAGACTCCGAACCTCCCACGCCCCCTTCAACCGAATCCGATTGGACGCGGATCATGGAGTTCACCGCTGCGGACATCTTTCGACACTCACCTTTTGGCGACATTTTGAGTTCGCTAAAGTATCTCTCATTATCAGGAGAGCCCTGGCCGGACTGCGGTCAGGACGGTTGGGATGCGGTCGACGAAGAAATTCAAGGCCCACCTACCACCCATTTAGTAGCCATTGTCGACGATTTAACCGACATGCTAGACCTCGACTCCGAAGACATCAACGGTATGGACGACGACGTCGGAGACGACCAAGAACCAGCGCCTACTGGGCACTGGAAAGCCACCTCAACGCACGACGTATACATGGTGGATACTCCAAAGGGAAGCGATAACGAGGAACAACGGGACGTGGCGAAGGACAACTCCCCTGACAAACAACCAAAATGGCGACGCAAGCGCCGCCCGAAGTCCCGCCTCGATAACAACGACATCCATACCGACCCAGCCTTAGAGCAGGGCGAAGCCGTGGAAGACGAACATGCCACCAAGCAACCATCCGAACAGGATGAACCGGACAAGCAACCCATCCTCGGCGAAAACAACAGTCCAGATGATCTCACGCCGGACACATCACCGGATCATAAGAACCTTCATAAAAGGCTCGTCGCCACTGCAAGAAGTATGAAGAAGCAAAAGCGGAAGCTCAAAACAGGGGAAGACGCACTCAGAATAAGATGGAGCAAAGTACTCAATACCGCAGATAAATACGGCAATAGTCACCAAACAAAGAGCTACCCGAAGCGCAAGCTGTTGCCCGAATTTGACGAGGAGGCCGTAGAGCCCCCACAGTCAAAGAAGAAAGAGGCCGCCTGGCCGGATAGACGACCAGATGACAGGCTAAGAGCGGCAAGCGGCGCCGCACACCAGCCGGCACACGATCCACATAAGGATCCTCGCAAAAGTATGGCCCGGTCAGGTCCATCTATGGGCCAAAAAAGAAGACTCAAGGGAGCAACACAACCCGCCGAGTGTTTGAAAACGACACACCTAAATACAGGGGCGCCGCACACCCGCTATGTTTCACCGATGAGGTACTGGATCATGAATTTCCAGCGGGATTCAAACCCGTCCTCATAGAGGCATATGACGGAACAACAGACCCCGGAGTCTGGATTGAGGATTATATCCTACACATACATATGGCCAGAGGAGACGATCTCCATGCCATAAAATACCTAGCCCTCAAGCTCAAAGGGCCAGCTCGGCATTGGCTCAAAAGCCTCCAAGAAAATACCATTGGAAGTTGGGAAGAGCTCGAGGATGCGTTTCGAGCAAATTTTTAGGGGACTTATGTCCGCCCTCCGGAAGCAGACGATTTAAGTCACACAACTCAACAGCCCGGAGAGTCAGCATGCAAATTCTGGAATAGGTTCCTCACCAAAAAGAACCAAATAGTCGACTGTCCGGACGCCGAAGCCTTAGCAGCTTTTAAACATAACGTCCGAGACGAATGGCTCGCGAGACACCTGGTCAGGAAAAGCCAAGAACAATGACCGCGCTAACAAGCCTCATGACCCGCTTTTGCGCGGGGGAAGATAGCTGGCTAGCAAGATGCAGTACCAGCGACCCAAGTATATCCGAGGTCAGGGATGGAAATGGGAAATCACGACGCAGAAAAGATCAGCGCCGGAATAAAGAAAATGGCCCAAATAGCACGGCGGTCAACGCCAGATTCAAAAGCTCTCGGCCGAATAATAAAACACTGCCTCTTAAGGACAACTGTGATGAGCTATCCAACCTAAATAAAATCTTGGATAGGATGTGTCAAATCCATAGTACCCCCGGGAAGCCTGCAAACCATACCCACAGAGATTGTTGGGTCTTCAAGCAGTCCAGCCGACTTAACGCCGAAAACAAGGGGCTCGACACACCAAGCGAAGACGACGAATCCCACAAGCAGCACACCGGGAAACAGAAGACTTTCCCATTAGAAGTCAAAATAGTGAACTCACTTCATGTGATAACAAGGAAAAATAGTGCGGCACCTGCTAAAACACGCGCCGCACGATCCACCCCAGCAGAGTCCCGAAATTGGATGTTTAAACCAATTACTTTCGACCATCAGGATTACTCCAGAAGTGTTCAAAACGCAGGAGGGACTTCTTTGGTATTGGATCCCATAATCAATGGACTACAATTCACACAAGTCCTAATGGATGGCGGCAGCGATATAAACCTGCTATACCAGGACACCATCCGCAGAATGGGGATAGACCCTAACAAAATTCACCGTAGCAGCACTTCTTTCAAAGGAGTGACGCCAGGCCTTTACGCCAATTGTACAGGCTCTGTACTGCTAGAGGTTGTGTTCGGTTCATCCGACAACCTCCGTCGCGAAAAGCTCACTTTCCATATCGCCCCATTCAAAAGTAGCCATCAAGCACTACTGGGACGCGAAGCTTTCGCCCGCTTTAACGCAGTACCGCATTACGCGTCTCTTATGCTTAAACTGACCGGTCCACGTGGCATCATCTCATTAAAGGGTAATTCCAAGTGTTCCTCGACCACGGAAAACGTGAGACTGCCTTGACAGCCACACACTAATCCGACCTTGCTGGTCAAAAGCCCCTAAAAACAAGTCATTCAGACCTCGGACACGGTTAGGCGAGTCCGGCATAAATAAACAAGGGGCTTCCCAGCTGCATACCTCTTTACAAGGGGCTGCACGTCTAAATGATGAGAGCCAATAAAGCTCAACTTTATTCATCTTCCAAATCATACTTTATTTTAAATACATCTTTTGCACGATATTTTTTCCAAACTAAGTTCTTCTCTTTTACAGATGAAGCACGTGCCACACCCGTCCAGGATACAGCACAACGGAGACACAGGCGCAGACGTGCAGCAGGGACCCGTTGCAAGGATTCTTTTCAGATTAAGACCCTGCGTAAACCTTTCTTACTGTCTCTTGTTGATACGCATCCCCCGGTTTACTACCATAACCGAGGAGGAGGCTGTCGTTTTGGCATCGGCCGCGTCAGAAGTTCTCGCCCGTACCTGGACACTAGGGGCTTAGGGCATTGTTCTACCCGGTATCATAAAGACTGAATACCTCAGGGAGTGTTCGGCGTCTCGAGTTAGGCCTTATATGCATCAGCTCCGAATCATGTCTTTGGTCAAATGTTGGGTTTGCCCGGCTCCTGTGTTTTGCTGCCTTACATTCTGCTCCATCGGCTAACGCGGCACTAGGAGAACTACTGCGATTGTGCCCCGGTTCGGCCGGGCGAGCACCTCAGTAGAGAAAGCCGAAAACTGACTGTCATGATATAGCGAGAGACTGGTCAACCACTCGATCGACTACTGGAATGTTTAGAATTCCTCCGCTTTGACGAAGGACCGCTTCCCGGTCAGGCACATATGCGCCCCGAGTTCAGAGAGCGCGGTGCCTCTAGGGGCTATATAGTAGCCCCACCATCGAGCTCCTATGGCTAAGTGAAAGTGATAAAGCATTATAGTCCGGTTGCCTAGTTTGCTATGCTATCACCTCCTTCAAAGGACCAAGACGTTGGATTAAGTGTGAAAAAGCACTTTTTTTGCAAACACCCCCGCACCATGTGCGTGGGGGCTGAAGCCAAAGACTGCCATCTTTCAGGTTATACACACATATACGGTCACACAGGAGATAGTTCAGTAATTGAACGCACAAGTATAAAAAGCTGTTACATTATAAATATGATCCCACAAATCATATATGTCATTTGAACATAACATCTTTCGAGCACTGCGACTCTATTAAACGAGCGCCCTGCAGGACTTCCTCAAAATAGTGCTCGGCGGGTAATCGGCTTTTGTCCGAACCTCGGGATGCAACATCGGTAGCATCCATCTCCGCCCAGTATGTCTTAACACGGGCGAGAGCCATCCGTGCACCCTCTATGCATGCCGACCGCTGCATCGCCTCGATATGTGGCACCGCCTCAAGGAATTGCTGCAACAAACCAAAATAACTCTTCGGCTTGGGCCTTTCTGGCCACAGATGAGCCACCACATCCGTCATGGCAAGTCCGGACAATCTATTCAGCTCAGCCCACTCAACCAACCGATCGGACAACGGAAGCGGACGCTCCGGACTATGGAATTGAGACCAGAAAAGCTCTTCCATTTCGTGATCCTTCTGGCTTCGGAAGTGCACGACTGCGTCCGCCGCACTCGCCGCCAAATCCAGATAAGGATCCTTCGCACCACACAATTGGCCCAAGTGAGCATACTTCGGATCCGTGAACTTCCTACGCAGCAGAAAGGGTTTTCCAGCCGCAATGTCTCCGGCCTGACGTAGTTCCTCCTTCATAGCCCGCATCACGCAACGAGCATCCTTGGCTTCGGCGGTGGCCTTCTTCAGGTCCTCTTGTTCCGCTCGGCGTTCTCTTTCAAGAACCTCATAGCGGTCAGTAGCATCTTTTAATTTCATGGCCGTTCCGGCCATCTCCTCCCTGCTTCGTCAGTGAGCAGCCTTTTCGGCTTTTAATTCCTCCGCTGCCTTCGAGGCAGCCGCATCACTTCTCCTGGCTTGCTCCTTGGCTCGAGCAAGCTTTGCTTGAAGGTTTTCCATAGCAGCGGCACCATCTGCATCAAGCGTACTAATTGTAAGGAACGGGCATTAGCTCCCTCACTAGGTGACCGCGGAGAAACCACCTACCTTGTGACTCGTCAAGTCGTTTATTGACCAGCGTGATGTCTGCATCCGCAACATCAAGTTGCCGCTTCAGCTCGGCAACTCCATCAGTTCGGCTGGCCACCGAACGTTCCGCCACCTGCATAGGAAAGGCGATATTCTATAACTGAGACTATGATCCTCGGCATGCTGTCGCTTTCGACAGCATCCCAAGTCTCAGGGGCTACTATCTATACAGGGCACATTCCATGTGCAAAACTGTCAAAAGGTATGTCATTTTTGCGTACCTCAAACCCCGTCAGGAAACTTCCGATGGCCTCATGCAACCCGCTCTCGGCGGATGAGATCCTTTCAATCACCATACTCATTAAAGTGCGGTGATCTTCTGAGATAGACGCCCTCTCGAGCAAATCCTGCAGCTCCACCGGCCGTACTCCAGTGGGTGCCGAACTCCCCGGCCCCGCCGGATTTGGGGAGACCCTCCGTGACGACACCTCAGGATCGTCCGCCCCGCCCGACGGGGCGGCAGATGGAGGCGTTTCGCTCTCCATCATCTCTGGACGAAGGTCCCCCGAAGATGAGCTCTGCTGAGAAGGGCTGAGATCCGAACTACAAGGTGAAAACTTCGGTTACCCTCAGAAATAAAGTAGGAATGTCCCCTATTACAAAACTTCCCCTTTTTTACTTACGGCTCGCTGGAGGGCTGATTCCTTTGGGGAGACTATGCGGCCGGGGCTCTTCCTGGCATAGGACCTTCCGGTGCAGATTTCTTTCCCCGCTTTGAGGCCTTGGCCTTCGGGTCTTTGGAAGCGGTCCTCTTCTCCCCCTGAAGGGGGGGATTCTCGATTCCCCCCTTACTGAAAGCCTCCTTGGCAGAGGTGGTAGTTTCCCTGTGTCCCCCTTCACCATCCTCCGAGGGTGCAACTTCCAACATTTTGATTAATACAGGATCCGGCGTTGTCTCAGGGAGGGGGGCCGAACACTGTATCAGTTTTGCTTGCACTATCCACTCCTGTCCAAGGGATAGCTGGTTAAAAGGCAAACCCATGATAGATGAATGGACAATGTGTCCGGACACAGGGCTACTTACTTGAGAATCCGGGCGATTGCAGCTTAGGCCAGCGTCCTCGGTCAAGTCCGGACGCATCTCTTGCGATCCGAAGAACAGTTTGTACATCTCCACGGGTGTCAAACCCATGAAGTGTTGGAGAGCTCGTGGTCCCTCCGGATTAAATTCCCATAGGCGGAGAGGGCGACGTTTGCAGGGCAGAAGGCGCCGAATCAGCATAACCTGTGTCACTACGACCAGATTGATCTCCCTTTCTTGGAGGTATCGAATCCGGCCCTGCAAAAGGGGGACATCTTTGGACGGCCCCCAGTCAAGCCCTTTGTTGACCCATGACATCAGCCGTTGTGGAGGGCCCGGGCGAAAGGCGGGCGGCGGCCTCTGCCTGCTGCCCCTGGGAGTGGTGATATAGAACCACTCCTGTTGCCATAAGCCGAGCTCCTCCTGAAAAGAGCCCTCCAGCCATGGAGTATCGGCCCTCTTACTTATAACCGCCCCGCCACACTTTGCCTGACGCCCCTCAATCATCTTCGGCTCCACGTTGAAGGTTTTGAGCCACAAGCCGAAGTGAGGGGTAGTGCGGAGGAAGGCTTCGCAGACGACAATGAAAGATGAGATGTGGAGGATGGACTCTAGAGCCAGATCGTGGAATTCCATCCCATAGTAAAACATGAGCCCCCTCACGAAGGGATCCATCGGGAAGCCTAAACCCCGACGGAAGTGAGACACGAACACGACGCTCTCGCCGGGCTCGGGAGTAGGAATAACTTGCCCTCGGGCAGGAAACCTATGCGAAATCTCGTAGGTTAAGTACCTGGCACCTCTCAGCTTTAGCACGTCCTCTTCCGTGACGGAGGAAGGCATCCACCGGCCTCGTAGGTCGGAGCCAGACATTGTCGAAGGTCGAAAGTACCCGAATCTGGAGCCCTGGGTGTTGGAACTCGGGGCGAGGGGCGGATTCGATTGAGGATTGGAGAAAAAGAACGGGCCTTGGTCTCATTATAAAGAGGAAGAATACCAAGAGCCGTCCCCGTGACCGTATGGAACCCGCCTTCGATGGAGGGGGCGTGGTAATGGGCACGGTTGGGTTACCCACGTCCGTATTGATGGGAATCCCGGAATAAGGGGAACACGATCTCTGCTTCGACAAGACGTGCCAAGGAAACCGCTTCGCTAGACGCGCGGAGGTGGTATAATAAAAACGATTCGAGTAAAGGCTTGGCTGTGGTATGACGCCACGCCACAAAATACGTCAGCAGATTGAACTTGTGTAAATTTTCTCTACGGTGGTATGTGGAATTTATTTTGCAGAGCCGGACACTATCCTGGTGTTCACAATCTTCTACAAATTATTCGGAGGAGGAACCCGCCTTGCAATGCCAAAGACAATATGCGCGCCGGACTCATCGTCATTGAAGCCTAGTTCAGGGGCTACTGAGGGAGTCCCGGACTAGGGGGTGTCCGGACAGCCGAACTATCATCGTCGGCCGGACTCCAAGACTATGAAGATACAATATTGAAGACTTCGTCCCGTGTCCGGATGGGACTTTCCTTGGCGTGGAAGGCAAGCTTGGCGATACGGATATGTAGATCTCCTACCATTGTAACCGACTCTGTGTAACCCTAGCCCTCTCCGGTGTCTATATAAACCGGATGGCTTTAGTCCGTAGGACGAACAACAATCATACCATAGGCTAGCTTCTAGGGTTTAGCCTCCTTGATCTCGTGGCAGATCTACTCTTGTAATACCCACATCATCAATATCAATCAAGCAGGACATAGGGTTTTACCTCCATCAAGAGGGCCCAAACCTGGGTAAAACATCGTGTCCCTTATTTCCTGTTACCATCCGCCTAGACGCACAGTTCCGGACCCCCTACCCGAGATCCGCCAATTTTGACAACGACAACCCCTTTACTTGTGCAGAAGCAGTCAGAGCCGCACCCGCAGCCACACTTAACAAGGCAGAGGAGGGAAGCCGGAGGGAAACTGAAGCACAAGGCCAACAAGAACAACGCCAAGACCAAGAAGCACTAAAGAGCAGAGAGGCGAGGTGGACTCCCCCCGGTAAGACCCTTGCCGGGGCGGCCTCCGCGGCCTCGGCAAGAGCCTTGCCGGGGCAACTTGCCCAACGCCAACAGAGCAAGCCACCCTTGAGCCCAAGGGTTCCAAACATCGTCAACAACTACATTGGAACCAGTGCTCAGGAGGCACCTCCGTGGTGGCATGCAGATCTTTTTCAAGATCATGAACACACGATGTCAGATAAAGACCAGAAGACGACGACCCTCGGCGAGATCCCTAGCCGAGGAAATCCACAAGACCCCCGACAAGGTCCTTGCCGGGGATTTCCACGACGCCACAGCAAGACCCTTGTCGGGGCCTCGGCAAGACTCTTGCTGAAAGCACAAGTGCTCCCTGGGTGGTTTTGGTAATTAATGTCAACATATCTCTTGTTGGACTAACACTTTTACCTAGTATGTTTCAGACAAGTTCAACAGTGGAGTGGCATGGACTAAAGGATGTGGAAACCCCTTCTAGATCCTAAGGACAAAGTATTGGCTCAAGCTTCAAGATCAAGACTCTGCATTTTATGTTTTAGTGATCCAAGATCACATTGAGTCTATAGGAAAAGCCAATACTATCAAGAAGGGATGGGGTGTTGCTTAATGAGTTTCTTGCTCCACAGTGCTTACTGATATGCTCCAAAGCCCTCAACTACTTTCCCACATCCACATATGACCTAAACCTAAAGTCAAACTCGGCCCCACCGATTCTTTCTATCCGGCGCCACCGAGTTCAGATGTCATAGCCACTGCCACAAACCCTAGGCAAACCGGTCTCACCGATAGGGATCTCGGTCTCACCGAGATGGGATTGTAATCTCTCTGTATGTCCATTACCAAAATCGGTCTCACCGAGTTTGAGCAATCGGTACTACCGGGATTACAATGCAAATTCTCTGGTTAGCTTATTACCAAAATCGGTCCCACCGAGTTTGTGTAATCGGTTTCACCGAGTTTGCCTGACCAACTCTCTGGTTAGCTTATTACCAAAATCGGTCTCATCGAGTTTGTGTAATCGGTCTCACCGAGATTACGTTATGCCCTAACCCTAACCATATCGGTCCTACCGAGTTGCATATCGGTCCCACCGAAAACCCTAACGGTCACATTGTTTACTAAATCGGTCTGACCGAGTTTGTTGATTCGGTCCCACCGAGATTGGTAAATTGTGTGTAACGGTTAGATTTTGTGTGGAGGCTATATATACCCCTCCACCTCCTCTTCATTCATAGAGAGGGCCATCAGAACAAGCCTACACTTCCAGCATACTATTTCTGAGAGAGAACTACCTACTCATGTGTTGAGGCCAAGATATTCCATTCCTACCATATGAATCTTGATCTCTAGCCTTCCCCAAGTTGCTTTCCACTCAAATCTTATTTCCACCAGATCCAAATCCTATGAGAGAGAGTTGAGTGTTGGGGAGACTATCATTTGAAGCACAAGAGCAAGGAGTTCATCAACACACCATTTGTTACTTCTTGGAGAGTGGTGTCTCCTAGATTGGCTAGGTGTCACTTGGGAGCCCCTGACAAGATTGTGGAGTTGAACCAAGGAGTTTGTAAGGGCAAGGAGATCGCCTACTTCGTGAAGATCTACCGCTAGTGAGGCAAGTCCTTCGTGGGCGACGGCCATGGTGGGATAGACAAGGTTGCTTCTTCGTGGACCCTTCTTGGGTGGAGCCCTGCGTGGACTCACGTAACCGTTACCCTTCGTGGGTTGAAGTCTCCATCAACATGGATGTACGATAGCACCACCTATCGGAACCACGACAAAAACATCCATGTCTCCAATTGCGTTTGAAATCTCCAAACCCTTCCCTTTACATTCTTGCAAGTTGCATGCTTTACTTTCCGCTGATCATATACTCTTTGCATGCTTGCTTGAATTGTGTGAAGATTGCTTGACTTGTGCTAAGATAGCTAAAATCTGCCAAAGACTAAAATTGGGAAAAGGCATAGTTTTTAATTGGTCAAGTAGTCTAATCACCCCCCTCTAGACTTACTTCTCAAGATCCTACAAGTGGTATCAGAGCATTGGTCTCCATTGCTTTGGTTTAATCACCATTGGAGGAAGATGGATGAGTCTACTTTGGGGAGTCTTAGTCATAGAGTGCCTATACTTGATGGAGAGTATTTTCATGAGTGGAAAAATGAGATTCTTGCGATTTTCAATCAATATCATTTGAACAAGTACATTGCTAGTCCTTGTGCACCTTATGTTGTTCCTATGCATCCTACCCTTGATGAGTCGATTGCCATGATTAGAAATGTTAGAACTGTTAATCTCATCACTAGAGGCTTGCCTAGAAATTTGATTAGAAATCTGCCTACTCTTGAGTGTGCCTACACTATATGGAAATTTATTGAGGAACGATTTCCTAATTATTCCTTGAAAAATCTGGATGAAATTCTTCATAAGTCTATTGCATTGAGTAAGATGAATTCCAATGATCCTATGTTTAGCAACTGTCTATTTGAACTTACAAATCTTATGCGTGCCAAAGGAAATGTTGGAATTATTAGCGATATCATATCTGAAGCTACTAGACTTCATAGAGGAGATTATTGTCAAACTCATACTAATGAATCACCCTCACTAGGAATTGATCCACCACATGACGATGTTGAACATGGATACTATGATGAGGATGATGATGATGACTTTGATCTTGATGATGCAATGAGACACTTTGGTCTTATGGCTAGGGCTGGAATTCGAGCCGAGTCGAGCCAGCTCGGCTCGACTTGCTAGAGCTCGTTTCATTAACGAGCTAGCTCGACTCGACTTGTTACTATAACGAGCTCAAACCCAAGATTGGCTCGACTCGTATAACTCGCGAGCTGGCTCGTTTAGCTTGTTAAGCTCGTTAAAGATATAAACATAAAGCCCTCAAATATGATAAAATGATTATGTATATATTAAACATATATATCACTAAACAATTGTAATTTCCTTGTAACTCATGAGTCTTCTAGGAGCCTAGGCCTTCAACGGCTGGGCCTTGGGTTGTGCGCCTGGGACGTAGGTTGTTTAGTGGCTGATCTTTCTTTGTATTGGGAGTGGCTGTTCTATTGTATCGAGCCTAACGAGTTACACGAGTACTCGTGAGATTGGCTCGTTTAACTTGGTCTATAAACGATCTTAAACTAAAGCTCGGCTCGACTCGTTATTCTTCGAGTTCTAGTCGATTCGAGCCGAGTCACGAGCTACTTGTTTAGCTCGCGAGCTTCGAGCTTTTTTTCCAGCCCTACTTATGGAAAATCTTCGGGGATATATGGCAGGAGGAAAGGAATGGATTCTCGATAGTGGGTGTACCAATCACATGACCGGAGATAAAGACATGTTTCGTGAGCTTGCCGAAAATGATGATCCTCGAAAGTATGTCACTTTTGGTGACAACTCTAAAGGTAAGGTGGTTGGCCTCGGTAAGGTGGCCATCTCACATGATAGCTCCATTCAGAATGTTATGCTCGTTGAATCTCTTGGCTACAACTTACTTTCAATATCTAGACTTGCTGATTTCGGTTTCAATGTCCTATTTACTGAAGTAGATTGCCAAGTGTTTTGTAGAGACAATCATAAAATGGTCTTTACCGGAATACGTAGAGGTGATCTTTACATTGTTGATTTCACTAAAAAGGCTCAACCTAGAACTTGCTTCATTGCTAAATCCTCTAAAGGTTGGTTATGGCATAGACGACTAGGTCACGTTGGCATGAGAAACCTTGACAAGCTTATTAAAGGGAATCATATCCTTGGTGTTAGCGATGTCATATTTGATAAGGATAGACTTTGCAGTGCTTGCCAAGCAGGTAAACAGGTTGGAGGAAGGCATCCCGTGAAGAACATCATGACCACAAGGAGGCCACTAGAGCTACTTCACATGGATCTCTTTGGTCCCAACGCTTACAAAAGTCTCGGTGGAAATTCTTTTGGTCTAGTTATAGTTGATGATTTTTCAAGATTTACGTGGGTGTTCTTTCTCGATGACAAATCGCAGGTCCAAAAGATCTTCAAAAACTTCGCGAGGAAGGCTCAAAATCAGTTTGAAGTGAAGATCAAGAAGGTTCGCAGCGACAACAGAACGGAGTTCAAGTACACAAGTGTGGACACCTTTCTTGACGAAGAAGGGATTTCACATGAGTTCTCGGCTACGTACACACCTCAACAAAATGGAGTTGTTGAGAGGAAGAACCGGACGCTCATCAAAATGGCGAGAACGATGCTTGATGAGTACAAGACGCCGAAGCACTTTTGGCCAGAAGCGGTTGAGACAGCTTGTCATGCAACAAATCACTTGTATCTTCACAAGCTACTCGACAAGACGGGATACGAGCTCCTCACCGATAACAAACCCCAAGTTGGATACTTTCGAGTATTCGGCTCAAAGTGCTACATTCTTGATAAGCATCGTCGTTCTAAATTTGCTCCTAAGTCTCATGAAGGTTTCCTACTTGGTTATGGCTCAAACTCTCACACATACCGTGTCTACAACAATTTCACCCGAAAGGTTGAAGAAACGGTAGATGTGAAGTTTGATGAATCTAACGGCTTGCAAGTAGAGCAATTGCCAATTGATGTAGGAGACAAAGATCCCTCGGAAGCAATACAAGACTTGTCTATTGGCAAGATTCGTCCAACGGAGGTGAAGGAGAGTACCTCATCCGTTCAAGTGGAAGCTTCTACTTCACTACAAGGTGAACCAAGAGTTGATACGGAAGAATCCACAAGCGGGACACACCACGATGAAGAAAACAAGGAAGTACACCAAGAACGTCAACAACCTCCTTCTCCACCACGACAAGAGAACGACAACACCAATAATGAAGAAGGCCAAGAAGAAGAAGAACAAGATGAAGAAGATGTTCAACCAAGGCCCAAGCAAAACCTTTCACAAGTTTGAGCAAGAATTGCTAAAGCCAATCCTGTCGAGCAAATCTGCAATGATATCCAAACGGGGAGAATTACTCGCTCTAAAACTCGTTTAGCTAACTTTTGTGAAAACTATTCATTCATCTCTAGCATTGAACCTATGAAGGTTGAAGAAGCATTGGAAGATCCGAATTGGACAAATGACATGCCTGAAGAGCTACACAACTTTGAGAGAAATAAAGTTTGGACATTGGTTGAGAAGCCTGACGACAACCACAACATCATCGGTACCAAATGGGTGTTTCGCAACAAGCAAGATGAAGATGGACAAGTAGTTCGCAACAAAGCACGTCTCTTTGCCCAAGGTTACACACAAGTCGAAGGTATGGACTATGGTGAGACTTATGCTCCCATTGCTAGACTTGAGTCCATTCGCATCTTACTTGCCTATGCTAATCACTATGATATCACCTTGTACCAAATGGACATTAAAAGTGCTTTTCTAAATGGTGAAATAGATGAGGAAGTTTATGTTAAACAACCTCCCAGCTTTATCAATCCTAAGAAACCCAATCATGTCTACAAACTTTGCAAAGCTCTTTATGGTCTTAAACAAGCTCCTAGAGCTTGGTATAAATGCTTAACCAAGTTCCTTATTAAAAAGGCTTTGAAATTGGTAAAATTGATTCTACACTTTTTACTAAAAGGGTTAATGGAGAATTATTTGCATGCCAGATTTTATGTTGATGATATTATATTCGGATCAACTAACCCTCATTTTAGTGAGAAGTTTGGAAAGCTAATGTCGGAGAAGTTTGAGATGTCAATGACGAGTGAACTCAAATTCTTTCTTGGGTTGCAAATCAAGCAAACTAAGGAAGGTACTTTTGTCTCTCAAAAGAAGTACACTAAGGACTTATTCAAGAAGTTCAATATGCAAGAATGCAAAGGTATGTCTACACCCATGCCTACTAGTGGACATCTTGATTTGACCAAAGATGGTGAACCGGTTGATCAAAAGGTTTATCGCTCTATGATTGGTTCATTGTTATACCTTTGTGCTTCACGTCCCGATATTATGCTAAGTGTGTGCATGTGTGCAAGATATCAAGCTGCTCCTAAAGAATGTCATCTTAAGGCTGTGAAAAGGATAGTGTGATACTTAAATCACACACCAAATTTTGGCATTTGGTATCCTAAGAGGGCCTCTTTCGATCTTGTTGGCTACTCCGACTCGGACTATGCTGGAGACAAGGTTGATAGAAAGTCCACTTCGGGTACTTGTCAATTCCTTGGTAGATCACTTGTGTCTTGGTCTTCCAAGAAACAAAACTCGATATCCTTATCCACCGCCGAAGAGGAATACATTGCCGCTGGTTCATGTTGTGCTCAATTACTTTGGATGACCCAAACTCTTAAAGATTATGGGATATATGTGAAACATGTTCCATTACTTTGTGACAATGAAAGTGCTATCAAAATTGCTCATAATCATGTGCAACATTCTTGAACTAAGCATATTGAAGTTCGTCATCATTTCATTCGAGATCATGTTGCTAAGGGTGACATTAATCTTAAGCATGTTCGCACCGAAAAGCAATTAGTAGATATTTTCACTAAACCACTTGATGAGAAAGTGTTTTGCAGGTTAAGAGGAGAACTGAACATCATTGATGCTTCAAACTTGGAGTAGAAACTCCATTGGATACATGCAAGACATGAACTTATGACTAATTCTTGATATTTCTCTTATGATGATAATCTTATGTCTTGGATATATTTGCATCTTGCATGTCATCTAACTCATGTAGGTACTTGGTTGAATCAAATTCCATGAGATTGTAACCTACTCATATCTTGAGCAATCTCTACATCACCAAGTCTCTACACTATGGTGGTTGAAGACAAGGAAGCACGGAACCATTCGAACATATCCTTTGACAAATTCTATGTTGAGTTTCATGATTGTCATTTTTCGATACACAAGTGCTCTTCCTTGCAAAAACTAACCCATGTTGGAAGATGAACTCAAATTCCAAGTGGTGCTCCCAACTCTTGATGAGCTACATCAACCTTGAGCAACCTACACAAGTTCAACTACATGATCAACACCACCACCCGAGGTATGTTATTCCATCTTAGAGAAGCTTTACTCCGAGTCATGAGTTAAAGCAACTCGACAAGATGTGAATGCATCAAGATGCTTAAACAAAAAATGGTAACCCCATTTTGAGCTTAAACGACGAGTATGACCTATGGTCAAGTGATCTCACTTGACTCCTAAGTCAATATACTCTAACATAGGTGACTTTGTCGCCGACCATCTCTAGATGAAGTTCTCTTGTGTTCCTTTTTGTGCTCTTGCATTTGTCTCATGCATATTTGTTTCCCCTTTCAAAAAAACTTCATCTAGATTTCTTTCTTTTCTGTTCGTTCTGCATTTTCTGCATCCAATTCATTGCATATCATTCAGTTAATTCCTTGCAAATCTTTGTGAGATCTTACTAGTCTAGTGAGCTGAGGTGACAAGTGTTTTCTCTGTGATGAACTCGGTCTCACCAGGTTGTTGATTTCGGTCCAACCGAAACCTTTCGGTGCAACTGAATCATACCACTTGGTGCCACCGACTTCACAACAGGAAAAACATTTTGCCACTTATTCATCTTTACTTATGATCCAGCTCCACTCAACGAATCTTGTCCTCTACAAGCATCACATTTTTTATCAGTGCTTTGTGTTGTGACTCAAGGACCAAACCCATTCATGACAAATTCCAGAAGTCCCTTCTTGGAAATTGATGTCAAAGGGGGAGAGAGAGATCACATCAAAGCTTATCACTTCCAAAGGGAGAGAGAGTATCACCTCCACAGGGGAAGAAAGAGATCTCCAGGGGAAGAGAATACTCAAGAAGAAAGTAATTCTCAAGGATCCCAGATGCTTGGTGTTCAAGAGGAGAGATGCCACATGTCTCCTTGAGGGGAAAGACATGTTCATATGTGCTTGTTTGCATTAGCTCTGTTCATTTGTTTCTTTGAGCTCTGACTTATGTTCCCTATCTTCTCCCAGTATCCCATACTAGATTCAGGGGGAGCAAGACATCTAAGGGATAGAAATCATTTAAATTCATTGCATATCTTTACCTTTGGGGACATGTCTAATCCAATGTGGTGCCTAGTACTCACTCTTTACATGTCATCCCAGTCTTGGTATTCTTGTGGTTTCTTCTGTTTGCTCTGGCTAGTATGTGTATCTGTGTTATCTAACCTTGTTTACGCAGGTTCATTCCATCCTAAGCCAACTCAAGACCATAAGGTAAGTATATGCATCACAATCATGTGTATGAGGAATTCTTGCTGATGTACATACTGTTTGCAAGAAGGACTCATGAGCATGAAGGTATTCTTTTTAATATTCTTTGCTCTGATGCATATGGCCAAGATACATGTAACACATTGCCTACTCTATCATGGTTACGCTCTCACATGCTTCTATATTCCATATTCACATGATTGCATACATGTAGGGGGAGCCTATGCTTGTTACATGTCTTTCCAAAGCTTTGCTTCCTATTCTCTTTATCTTTAACTAAAGCATTGATGTATGTTGTCATCAATTACCAAAAAGGGGGAGATTGAAAGCACAAGTGCTCCCTGGGTGGTTTTGGTAATTAATGTCAACATATCTCTTGTTGGACTAACACTTTTACCTAGTATGTTTCAGACAAGTTCAACAGTGGAGTGGCATGGACTAAAGGATGTGGAAACCCCTTCTAGATGCTAAGGACAAAGGATTGGCTCAAGATTCAAGATCAAGACTCTGCATTTTATGTTTTAGTGATCCAAGATCACATTGAGTCTATAGGAAAAGCCAATACTATCAAGAAGGGATGAGGTGTTGCTTAATGAGTTTCTTGCTCCACAGTGCTTATTGATATGCTCCAAAGCCCTCAACTACTTTCCCACATCCACACATGACCTAAACCTAAAGTCAAACTCGGCCCCACCAATTCTTTCTATCCGGCGCCACCGAGTTCAGATGTCATAGCCACTGCCACAAACCCTAGGCAAATCGGTGTCACCGATAGGGATCTCGGTCTCACCGAGATGGGATTGTAATCTCTCTGTATGTCCATTACCAAAATCGGTCTCACCGAGTTTGAGCAATCGGTACTGCCGAGATTACAATGCAAACTCTCTGGTTAGCTTATTACCAAAATCAGTCCCACCGAGTTTGTGTAATCGGTCTCACCGAGTTTGCCTGACCAACTCTGTGGTTAGCTTATTACCAAAATCGGTCTCACCGAGTTTGTGTAATCAGTCTCACCGAGATTACGTTATGCCCTAACCCTAACCATATCGGTCCTACCGAGTTGCATATCGGTCCCACCGAAAACCCTAACGGTCACATTGTTTACTAAATCGGTCTGACCGAGTTTGTTGATTCGGTCCCACCGAGATTGGTAAATTGTGTGTAACGGTTAGATTTTGTGTGGAGGCTATGTATACCCCTCCACCTCCTCTTCATTCGTAGAGAGAGCCATCAGAACAAGCCTACACTTCCAGCATCCTATTTCTGAGAGAGAACTACCTACTCATGTGTTGAGGCCAAGATGTTCCATTCCTACCATATGAATCTTGATCTCTAGCCATCCCCAAGTTGCTTTCCACTCAAATCTTCTTTCCACCAGATCCTAATCCTATGAGAGAGAGTTGAGTGTTGGGGAGACTATCATTTGAAGCACAAGAGCAAGGAGTTCATCAACACACCATTTGTTACTTCTTGGAGAGTGGTGTCTCCTAGATTGGCTAGGTGTCACTTGGGAGCCTCCGACAAGATTGTGGAGTTGAACCAAGGAGTTTGTAAGGGCAAGGAGATCGCCTACTTCGTGAAGATCTACCGCTAGTGAGGCAAGTCCTTCATGGGCGACGGCCATGGTGGGATAGACAAGGTTGCTTCTTCGTGGACCCTTCTCGGGTGGAGCCCTCCGTGGACTCGCGCAACCGTTACCCTTCGTGGGTTGAAGTCTCCATCAACGTGGATGTACGATAGCACCACCTATTGGAACCCCGACAAAAACATCCGTGTCTCCAATTGCGTTTGAAATCTCCAAACCCTTCCCTTTACATTCTTGCAAGTTGCATGCTTTACTTTCCGCTGCTCATATACTCTTTGCATGCTTGCTTGAATTGTGTGAAGATTGCTTGACTTGTGCTAAGATAGCTAAAATCTGCCAAAGAATAAAATTGGGAAAAGGCATAGTTTTTAATTGGTCAAGTAGTCTAATCACCCCCCTCTAGACTTACTTCTCAAGATCCTACACTTGCCAAGGGCATCAGCAGGACCACAGCTAGGCCCGCACCAGCCAAGACTCCACCGCCATCCCCATGCAGCTGCTAGCTCAACCAGCTGGGCAGGCATCTGCGTGGCGACGAGCGGCCTCTACACCGACTCAGCAAGCACCTGCGTGGTGGCATGCGACCCTTCGTGAAGGCCCTGCCATGGCGCCACCTCAGCAGCCTGCCTGCCTACATGGCGTTGCACACATCGCTGGCCTGGGCACGTGTCGAAGCGAGGCGGAGCGGCGACGGGCGGGATGAGCCTCGTTCCCGTCCCCGATAAAGCTCATGGACACCTAAGTAGCGCATTTAATGCACTTTCTCCCGTAATGCCGGGCTTTAAGCTCACGCACTGTACACCTTTCCACCTCCTGTGTGCCACTGTGGCGATCCCTTTTGCCTATAAAAGGAGGCCCGAGGCATAGTGGAGAAGGATTCGGCTCTTTGGAACTACGCAGCCGCCGTAGCTAGTTCAAGAGCTCAAGAACACTCTGAAACACACTAAAGCAGGATTAGGGTATTACGCATCCTCGCGGCCCGAACCTGGGTAAACGATCTTTGTGCTAGCTCCTAAACCTGCTCTTCTCATGACCCCGCGCCCGCCAACCATAGAAGGGATTCCAATGATCCCATAGGTATCGTTTCCCCGACACCCCAGGGCCCTCGTCCCGCCTAACCCTAGAGCGGTTGACCACGAGATCTAGCCCTTTGACTTTCCACGGATGGGCTTTGACCAATGGACTTCTCCATCTAGGTTGTGTCAGGTCAGCCCAGAGGGACACCTGGGAGCAACATCCGGGCCAAACCCACAGCTACATCCCCTCCGTGTAGACCCGACGCATCCGTTTCCCGCCTCTAGGTGCCGGCGGCGGCGCCGTCCGTGAGTGGGGCCACGCCCCGGAGATGCGTGCCGCCTCTTCGTACATGCCACAACACCACCCGGTCGTTGTAGGTCATCCCATAGAAACACTTGGGAGCAACGTCCCCTTAGTATAGACCCGATGCAGCTGTTTCCGCCCTCCAGGTGTCGGCGGCGGCGCCGTCCGTGAGGGGGGTACACCGCGGACATGAGGGGTGTCACACTCCGGAGACGGGTGCCGGGCGTTTGCAACCGCCACAAAACTTCTGTCGGCATAGTTGTTTTTGATTTTAATAAAATATAAGGACCTATATTCAAAAGAACATGACAACACATTATTAACGTGCTCGAAAAAAATACAAACTATATATATATATATATATATATATATATATATATATATATATATATATATATATATTCATAATCTATGGAAAAAAATAAAAATTACATATATATTCATATGTATGTTTATATTCGCACATGCTACATGTCAGTTAATATAATAATGCATTAAAAAGCATTAAAAATTATATATGAAAAAAAAATCTAACTATGCCGATGGCATTGCCGTCGGCATAGAGATGACCTGGGTTTAGGTGGGCGGCGTGCCGCGGATCACTGACGTGGCGGATATGCCGACGGCATGTGCTGGACGGTGCGCCCCGGATCGGTGACGTGGCATGCGGAACTATGCCGACGGCCGCCCGTCTCCACCATCGGCATAGCTCCGACGACATTAGCCGCCCGTCACGAGCGGGGTCGCCGGGCCCACGAGTATGCCGACGGCCAGTGTATGCCGACGGCAGCTGTCGGCGTGCACGTAGCTAGGCCGACGGCCGTTCTGTGCCGACGGGTGCCGTCGGCTTAGCTCCGGGTAGCCCGACGGCCTGGACCTGGCTGTCGGCATAGCTCTGAATAGGCCGACGGGGGCCGTCGGGGTAGCACCCTTTTCCGGTAGTGCGGTCGCGACATGCTTGTCAAACCCGCAACTTGCTATGTGGGCGGGACCTCGCTTACGCGTCGCGCCGACGGAATAGGCGGCAAGGGCGGGTCGGCTCTCGCCTGCTATCCCGGCGTCCTGATGAGACGGACTCGTGGTGTGTAGGGGAGATCAGCGGGAGAGGCTGCAAGCAGAGATGAGGGAGTAAAGCAAGAAGAAAAGGACTTCCGCAGTTGCGCTAGCGAGTCTCGTTGACGTACGTAGGGAGACTGGGAGTAGGGAGACTGGGAGAGTTGAAGGTGACTGTGAAAACGAAACATTTGCTAGGATGGGGCCTTTTTGAGAAAAAACGAAAAGAAAAGGACATTTGCAAAGTAAAATTCCCACCACACCCCACCTAACATTTTATTCTTCCGACCCAATGTTTTTTAAGGCTTTTATCTTGTTATTTTTTTTCACTTCTTTGAAAAGAGTGTCTATTCTATCTGATAACCATCGAGGAAGCAGTACAAACGTCATCTAAGATCATAGATCATGCATAAATTTGATAAATTTATGAGATGTGCTCCCTCTTTTTTTTAAATCAACTAAAAAAGAAATCACATTCAAATGGCTTAGTTTGTTTCAAGATTTTATGTTTTGTGAAAATGGCAATCCATTTTTTAGTAGTGAAAAAATAACCAACCTAGTACTCCCTCCGTAAAGAAATATAAGAGCGTTTAGATCATTAAAGTAGTGATCTAAACACACTTATATTTGTTTACGGAGGGAGTAACTTTTAATGTGAGATAATGCTATTTTACATAGAGCTATTTTCTCATGTAGAAAAAATGTTAATGAATGTTCACCAGCTCTTAGCTGTGTAAAGCATTCAGTAGGTGTGGGTGTTCTCAAAAGAAAAGGGAGGAAAAAGAACATCTAAAAAACATATTCTGATTTTAGAAAAAGAAACAATAAGGAACAATGAAAGGGGTTTTCCGGAATGTAAGAGGATTAGGTAAAGATCACAAGAAAAGATATGTAAGAGAGATGATTATGGATCACAAACTTGACTTTATTGATATCTCTGAAACCATCAAACATGACTTTACTAACAATGAACTGCACAACGTATGTGGGGGAGAAATTTTGAGTGGTGTTAGATACCACCCAGGGGGTAAGATATATATACATTAAGTGGTTGTCCCTGATTGATTCAACTCACTCCTGACTGACCGACTCTCGTGTCGCTCCCGAGCGAGCGACCAGGGAGTGCCCTAGCAGCCGCCGCCGCCAGCAGATCTCCCGCCAGCGCCTCGATCGCCGTTGTCGCCGCCGGCATGCGTCACGGCTGCGACAGGCTCGCCGCCCTAAGGGTGGTGAGGTTCCCGGCCATGCGGGCAAGTCTCATGGCGGCGCATCTCCTGCCTGGGAGTCGTCGGCCTTCTCTCACCTGGAGACGTTTCGGGGCGCAGCGCTGCTCTGCTCCGGCAATAGCGGGTCCGGGCGGCTTGGCTTCATCTCCGTGTTGTGGCGGATTTGGAGCGAATGCGGCCATCGCTGCTTTCGACGCTGGCGGAGATTGGTTTCCCTGGCCCTGCACTAGTAGAAAAAGGACCTAATATGAGACACATTAGTGTCGGTTTGATTTTGAGCCGACACTAATGTGTCCATTAGTGCCGGTTCCAACGGCTAGCCGGCCGTTCTCATTAGTACCGGTTCGTGGCGAACCTTTAGCACCGGTTCGTGCCACGAACCGGTACTAAAGAGAGTGGTGGCAGGGTGTTGTCAGTATGGGGCCCCTCCAGCACCTTTAGTACCGGTTCGTGCCACGAACCGGTACTAAAGGACGATGTACATAAACCCTTGGTCCACCCGAGCCACTCTGTTCTTCCTCTTTCCCCTCACTTCCTCTGTTCTTCCCCTCTCTTCCTCGAGCTCCTCACAAATTTTGCTCAAAATTTGTCAAGATTTGAAGGCCCCCGTCCATTCAAATGATCACAAATGTTAGCAACTTTGTCCTTTCAACTCTCATTGCTAGATTAGCTCTTGCAATGCTTTGTATAGTGATAAATTTGGAAGGAATTATATTTGCTAGTATTTGATTTATATGCAATTTGAGGTCAAAAATAACACTTAGTTTGCATATGTAGGTGTGGTTTACTTAGTGCCTTCTAAATCTCCGTCATAACCACCGTCGATCGCCCGCACCGTCCCGTCGCCGGCACCACCTTGTGGTGAGGCTCTTGTTCATGAATGTTTTACATTACCAAATTGATGTTTGTGTGATTTGGATATATAGTTACTCGTATAATTATCTTACCCGTACGTTGTTTGTTATACATAGTGCCATGGTTTTGATATCCGTCCCCGTCGGCCCTCGTCCTTGTTATGATTCGGATGTGGTATATTCTCTTTTAATACTAGTTGTTGCATTTCGTGTTTATGACAAATTATGCTCATCAAGTTGACATAGATATTTTTATCTAGGAGGTATGTGAACCGGAAATTCCAACCGACCCTATTGTCGAGAGGTTAAATTTAATTGGAAGAGAAAACAAGTATTTGAAAGAAAAATTGAAAAGAATTGAGGGGGAGAAGATGGAATTGGAGTTGCATGTTGTCGATGTCGTCGATGATCACAAGATCAAGATGGAGAAAATGAGGTTGAAAATTAGAAAGATTAGAAAATATGCCATTGATAGTGTGGCTTGGTATCATTATGTTGTTGGATCAATTGTTACCTTAGTTGCGGTCTTCATCGCATTTGTTGTTGCATTTAAATTCTTTAGCTAGAGAGTTATTTGTATGTTGCATTTAATTAAGTGTTGTATATGAACTTTGTGTATGAACTTTATGTATGAACTTGTATTAATTTGGTCTATTCGGTGTTGTGTAATGAAGATGAGCCGACAATGGATGTATGATGACCGATGCTCTCCCGAGTTCATTAATGGCGTGCATACTTTTCTGCTTGCCGCTGAGGCAAACAAGCGGGCGGATGGTTTTATGCCTTGTCCATGTGCTGGCTGTAAGAATGGTCACAGTTACTCTACGTCAAGAACCATTCACGTCCACCTATTTGAGTCCGGTTTCATGCCCCACTATAATGTTTGGACCAAGCACGGAGAAATAGGGGTTATGATGGAAGACAATGAAGAAGAAGAGGATGACGGCGGCTATCCTGGCCATGGGTTCCCTGAATACGATGATACAACAATGGGGGAAGAAGTTGAGCCGGCAATGCAGGAAGAAGCTGAAGAAGAGGCATCAGATGAGCCCGCTGATGATCTAGGTCGAGCCATTGCCGATGCAAAGAGAAACTGCGCAAGTGATTTGGAGAGGACGAAGTTGCAGCGCATGTTAGAGGATCACAAGAAATTGTTGTACCCGAATTGTGAAGCTGACAAAAAAAAGTTGGGCACCACACTTGAATTGCTGCAATGGAAGGCAGAGAATGGTGTATCTGACAAGGGATTTGGAAAGTTGCTGGTAATGATAAAGAATATGCTTCCAAAGGACAACGAATTGCCCGAGAGTACGTATGAAGCAAAGAAGGATGTCTGCCCTCTAGGGTTAGAGGTGCAAAAGATACATGCATGCCCTAATGACTGCATCCTCTACCGCGGTGAGTACGAGGATTTGAACGCTTGCCCGGTATGCGGTGCATTGCGTTATAAGATCAATCGCGATGACCCTGGTGATGTCGAGGGTGAGCGCCCCAGGAAGAAGATTCCTGCCAAGGTGATGTGGTGTGCTCCTATAATACCACGATTGAAACGTTTGTTCCAAAACAAAGAGCATGTGAAGGCGATGCGGTGGCACGCAGAAGATCATAAGAAAGACGGAAAGTTGAGAGTACCCGCTGACGGTTCGCAGTGGAGAAAAATCAAGAGAAAGTACTGGGAGGAGTTTGCAGGTGACCCAAGGAACGTATGGTTTGGTCTAAGCGCAGATGGCATTAATCCTTTTGGGGAGCAGAGGAGCAACCATAGAACGTGGCCTGTGACTCTATGTTTGTATAACCTTCCTCCTTGGTTGTGCATGAAGCGGAAGTTCATTATGATGTCAGTGCTCATCCAAGGCCCTAAGCAACCCGACAACTACATTGATGTGTACCTAAGGCCATTAGTTGAAGAACTCTTACAACTGTGGAATGGAACAGGTGTACGTGCGTGGGATGAGCACATGGGGGAAGAATTTAACCTAAAGGCGTTGCTGTTCGTGACCATCAATGATTGGCCTGCTCTCAGTAACCTTTCAAGACAGACAAACAAGGGATACCGCGGATGCACGCACTGTTTGGATGATACCGACAGTATATATTTGAATAGTTCTAAGAAGAATGTGTACCTGGGACATCATCGATTTCTACCGAGCAGGCATCCCGTAAGAAAGAAAGGCAAGCATTTCAAAGGTGAGGCGGATCACCGGACGAAGCCTCGCCACCGTACTGGTGCTGATGTACATGATATGGTCAAAGATTTGGAGGTAATCTTTGAAAAGGGTCCTGGCGAACAACCTGTTCCGAAGGACGCTGACGGACACGCACCCATGTGGAAGAAGAAATCTATATTTTGGGACCTGCCATATTGGAAAGACCTAGAGGACCGCTTCGCAATCGACGTGATGCACGTGACGAAGAATCTTTGCGTGACCCTGCTTGACTTTTTGGGCGTGTATGGGAAGACAAAAGATACACCAGAGGCACGGGAGGACCAGCAACGTATGCACGGAAAAGATGGCATACATCAGGGTCAGGCCAGCTACGCTCTTACCAAAGAAGAGAAGGAAATCTTCTAAAAATGCCTGCTCAGCATGAAGGTACCGTCTGGCTTCTTGTCGAATATAAAGGGAATAATAAATATGGCAGAGAAAAAGTTCCAGAACCTAAAGTCTCATGACTGCCACGTGATTATGACGCAACTCCTTCCGGTTGCATTGAGGGGGCTTCTACCGGAAAACGTTCGATTAGCCATTGTGAAGCTATGTGCATTCCTCAATGCAATCTCTTAGAAGGTAATCGATCCAGAAATCATACCAAGGTTACAGAATGATTTGGTGCAATGTCTTGTCAGTTTTGAGTTGGTGTTCCCACCATCCTTCTTCAACATGATGACGCACGTCCTAGTTCACCTTTGCGAAGAGATTAACGTTTTGGGTCCTGTATTTCTACACAATATGTTCCCCTTTGAAAGGTTCATGGGAGTCTTGAAGAAATATGTTCATAACCGTGGTAGGCCAGAAGGAAGCATCTCAAAGGGCCATGAAAATGAGGAGGTCATTGAGTTTTGTATTGACTTTATTCCTGACCTTAAGCCGATTGGTGTTCCTGAATCGCGGCATAAGGGCAGACTGGAAGGAAAAGGCACGCTAGGAGGGCATCAAATAATATGTATGGACGGGCATTCTCTCACTAAAGCACACTACACAGTTCTACAGAATTCCGCCTTGGTGGCTCCGTATATGGAGGAACACAAGAATTTTCTATAGTCCAAACACCCGGAGAAGTCTGACGACTGGATTACACGCGAACAAACGAGGACTTCCGCCGGTTGGTTGCAGAAACGTGCCCTGAATGATGGCGATATTCAAAATGACGTGTACTCGCTGTCCCAGTTACCATCTTCGAATATAATGACTTTCAAAGGGTACCAGATAAATGGGAATACATTTTACACGATCGCCCAAGATAAGAAGAGCACCAACCAAAACAGTGGTGTCCGCTTTGATGCAACAACCAACACGGGAAAGGAAACATATTATGGTTACATAGAGGACATATGGGAACTTAACTATGGATCAGGTGATTTGAAGGTCCCTTTGTTTCGGTGCAAATGGGTCAATATGACACGAGGCAGGGTAACGGAAGACCCGCAGTACAGAATGACAACAGTGGATCTCAACAATCTTGCGTATGCAGACGAACCATTCGTCCTAGCCAATGATGTGGCGCTGGTTTTTTATGTGAAAGACATGTCTACCAGGCCGAGAAAAAGAAAAGATAAGGAAGCGAATGGATCATACGATGAGCCAAAGCGCCACATAGTTCTTTCAGGAAAAAGAAACATCGTGGGAGTGGATGACAAGACAGACATGTCAGAAGATTATGAAAATTTTGATGAAATTGCTCCATTCACAGTGAATATTGACCTGAGCATCCAGTTAAATGATGAAGATTTTCCATGGCTACGGCGCAAAGGGACACACACGAAGAAAAAGTTTCACACCCAAAGATCTGGGATGTGATCGGCTTCACTATCATCACTTTCTCACTGCTAGAAAAAGGGCTATAGATGGGATTGACACTAATGGCGCACCAGACAAGTGGTGCGCCATTAGTATATACTAATGGCGCACCACCTTCTGATGTGCCATTAGAGTTGAAACTACTAATGGCGCACCTGGCACACGGTGCGCCATTAGTATCAAAAAATATTTTTGAACTAGTGCGCCTGTCCAAACATACTAATGGCGCATCCATAGGTAGTGCGCCATTACTAGTTGTAACTAGTAATGGCGCACCTGCCAGAGAGTGTGCCACTAATGTTGTTTTTTTATTATTTTTTTATTCCTTTTTTTGCAAAACTACTAATGTACTTATGGCGCACCGAGGGGTGGTGCGCCATTAGTATTGTGCGCCCCTACTTCTTACCGATCCCCTCTCTCCCTCGCCCTCGCCCGCGATCCCCTTCCCCGATCTCCTCTCCCGACGCCACCGTCGCCCCGCCCCGACACCACCGTCGCCCCGCCGCCCTCGACGCCACCGTCGCCCCGCCGCCCCGACACCACCGTCGCCCCACCGCCCTCGACGCCGCCCCGACACCACCGTCGCCACGCCGCCCCGACACCACCGTCCGTCGCCCCGCCGCCCCGAACCAGGGAGCGGAAGCGCGGCCTCCGTCGTCGTAGCAGAAGCAGCGATCCCCATCGCCAGCAGCCCAAGAAAGGTTCCCCTCCCCTCCCTCCCTCCCTCCCTCCCCTACGCCTCCTCACGCGTGGCTCTACGGATCGGTGATCTTTATCGTTTCGTTTTTGTGCTGGATCGATTTAGTTGCTGTGATTGATTTCGTTGATAGTTTAGTTCCCGATATCTCTAGTCCGGTAGCTACTCTTTGGATCTCAAGTAAGCCTCGTGTTCTTGCTTGCAGAATCGTTGACATATACTATATGCTGGTCCTTGCTCAAGATTTGTATAGAGGAGGAATTGAAACATACTGTGTTTAAATAAAACATGATATAGTTGGAGCCAGAGCCCTATATGGACCTTACTGGTTCTTGCTGAAGATTTATTGTACTTTCTACTAACGGTATAACTTTTGTGATATGTATTGTTATGTTGGTAAAATAGACAACCTAGATTTACACGCAGGATCTCTAATCCAGAGAGGAGGGAGTATAAGATAGCAAATTTACTTGGAATAAAATAGGGGCTGTTAATTGTAGTTTTGTTTTGGTCTGCAATTGCATATACGGACATTTATTTAATTACCACAAGATCTAAACCAGGATAAGAGCAAAGAGTAATCAGATCTGAACTGAAACTAGCTAGGAGCAGAGCACATTTGTGTAGAAGCAGAGTGCATGAAATATGGGGCTTTTCTGGATGCTGCTGTTCTTGGTAGGATGAACAAGTGGCACCTTGTAGGGTCTTGATTGGTTATGTTGCAAACTGAATATGTAGCTGCTAGGACCCAGTTTCCAATCTAGTCTGTAGTAGTGACATGCAAGTTTAGCACATACTGCTTGTAGTGGGTAGTAGTGGAATGCTATTTTAGATGGTCTATTACTATGTAGGACCTTAATTGGTGGAGTCTCAACGCTGAACTGGGTAGTAGTTAGGAGTCAATTTCTTTAATCCTAGTGTAGCTGCTCTCTTAATACTTGTCTGTAGGTTCTTAATTGTTGGTGTCTCAAAAACTGAATATGTTTTCATAGCATAACTTGAGGGATAGTTTGTTTAGTAAAGTGCGAATTTAGCTATCCCTTACTATATAGATGATTGATCTTTGTCGAAAAATATGTGGATGATTGATAGTACGCTTCCTGTTTCTGCACACAGTGCACTCTGTTATGAACTATATGTATGCTGCACTTTCTTCGTCCGAGTGCATCGATGTAGACGTTTTCCTGCTTGTTGTTGGGAGTGAAAATAAGAACCTCTTCTCCCTGGTTAGCAGTAAATACTACATGCGCAATGCCTGCTGTTTTCTCTTCTGAAATTTATGAATGCCAGTGGATCAACATCTATGTGCCATAAATTGCATTTTCCCTTTTTGCTTGTTGAGGAAACATGTTTTCCATTTACTTGTTTGGCTCATGCTGTTCTTGCTAGGATAACAAAATGGTACCATGTAGGCTCCTGATTGCTGGTATCTGAAAACTGAATTTGTAGCAGTTAGAACTCAGTTTCCAATGTGTTGAAGCAGAGCACATTTGTGTTGAAGCAGAGTGCATGAAAGATAAACTGGTTCCTAGCAGCTACATATTCAGTTTGCAACTTTACTTCCCATCTTAAGGCAAGCCCCATTTTTACTGTTCTTTGTTAGCAGAGCTGCTTGTTTCTAAGAACTTTGATACTATTTGGATCAAAGTTAAATGAGCACATAGATGACAAAAAAAAGTTCAGATTGTATAGCGATGCCGACGTATGTCGTGTACAAGGGTAAGGTTCCCGGAGTCTACGATGACTGGGAGGAGTGTCGGAGACAGGTTCACCGATTCAGCGGTAACAGTTACAAAGGGTACACCACTAGGGCCGAGGCCGAATCTAGATACGCCCGCTATCTAGCGGGAGAGGGGAGGGAGCGTTGGAGGAACCGGATGAAGACGAGTTTCACCGTGATGATGCTCATCGTGATGACCGCAGCTCTCTTCTATGTGATGGTAGTTTAGATGATCGATATCGACTTGTAATGTGAAGACAAACTCGCTACTCGCGGTCTCGAGACTTGTAGTATAATGTTCTATCTTTGTTCGGTCTTTTCAATTCGGAGACTAATATGATGAATAGTATTCAAAGACTAATCTTCTATTGTATTCGATGAATCTGTTATTGATGTGTGCTGTCTATATTTTGTCAAATTATACATTTTGTAATCTGTGCAAAAAAACAGGAAAAAAATAAAAAAAACCTAATATTCATACTAATGGCGCATCACATGACAGTGCGCCATTAGTATGACAAAGCATACTAATGGCGCATCACTGGACAGTGCGCCATTAGTATGCCTCGGTTACTAATGGCGCATCCCTTCGTCGTGCGCCATTAGTATGCCAAAGCACCTGGGTATACATGGCCCTGGGAGGCATACTAATGGCGCACCGTGGCCTATACTAATGGCGCACCAGTGGTGCGCCATTAGTATACCAGATATTAATGGCGCACCAGTGGTGCGCCATTAGTAAAAATTACTAATGGCGTGCTAGTAATGGCGCACCAGTGATGCGCCATTAATGGCCAAATTAGGTGCGCCATTAGTAGCGGTTTTTCTAGTAGTGTCTTCTATGTTTCACACCCAGGAGGGAATGTCTGTAATAGTTAGGGTAGTTAATTATGTGTTTTGGCATTTGAAACGTGAAGAAATTTTATGTGCATACAAATTTTTTTCATGCATTTACTGATTTTTTCCAGCTAAATGACCCTGAAATTGAAAAGCATTTCAAATGAACTCACACAAGATTGAAAGTTGGCATGGTATCATAATTTCATACAAATAGCATGTGCAAAAAAGTAGAGAGGGTTACGGCAAAAACTGGATACACTTCGTGTACAAAATGGACAATCTCTTTCGAAGTATCAGGGTTTCCGACGAAAACTGAACTGTTACAAAAGCATTTCATTTTTTAAATAACTTAAGCATTACCAAATTGAATATAATGATAAAACACACTAATATTAAACATAAAAAAAATCACTGAAAAAGCTTTTTTCAAAGTTAAGTTATTCACAAACTAGTGATTCACACAAATTTCAAATAATTCAAAATTTAAACTATTCAAATTTGAAAACTACCGGCACTAACAGAAAGTTTGTAATTTTTTGTACCTAAAGCAAAAATATTCACAAAGAAACTCTAAATACAGCAAAAAACAACTCAAAAATAAATAAAACAAAAATAAATAAAGCGAAAAAAATTAAGAAAATAAAAAAGCCCGCCTACTGGGCCAAAGCAGCCTGCATACGACTAGGAACACAACCTTTAGTTGGGCCAGGATGCAGGCCCGCAAAGGCCCAGTAAGCCTACTGGGCAGAAGAGGACAAGTAGGCCCAGTAGGCCTGCTTAGGAGAGGAGCTCGAGAGAGCTACCGCACTGGGGCTTATAAACCAGTGCGGTAGCCCCTCGGCTAGCGAGGTGGGACTAAACTTGCGCACCGCCTAGAGCCAGCACACCCCCTTTAGTACCGGGTCGTGGCTCCAACCGGTACTAAAGACCCCCCCTCCTTTAGTACCGGTTGGAGCCACAACCCGGTACTAAAGGGGGTGCGCTTCCCGCCGCTTGGCCTGGCCAAAACAAACCTTTAGTACCAGTTGGTGGCTCCAACCGGTACTAAAGGTCCATCATATATATACAACACTTGAAAAAAATTCAGTTTCCCTCTGTTTCCTCCCTCCGTCGCGCCGTCCTGCCCCGATCGACGCCGTCCCCGTCGACGTCGCCGCCCCCGCCCCTCGTCGCCGACCCCGGCCGTCCCCGCCCCTCGTTGCCACCCCCGTCGACGTCGCCGCCCCATCCGTCCCCGTCCCCGTCGCCGCGCCCCGCTCCGCCCCGTCCCGTCGC
>NC_041393.1:656000542-656005917 GCF_002162155.2 Triticum dicoccoides
ACACACACACACACTACACACACACACACACACACTACACACACACACACTACACACACACACACTACACACACACACACACACATTAGTTTGTTTGTTATAAATTTTTCTGTTTTTTAGTTATAGAAATGTTAAAAATTTTTCTGTTTTTTAGTTATATAAATATTAGAAATGTTAGTTATATAGAAATGTTATAAATGTTTTCTGTTTTTTAGTTATAGAAATGTTAGCAATTTTTCTGTTTTTTAGTTATATAAATATTAGAATTGTTATAGAAATGCTAGTTATATAATCAGGAAATTTTAGAATTAGTTTTAGTTAGATGAATTAGATTAATGTCAAATTGTTAGAATTTGCATATATATAGAATTTTAGTTATCACAATCCAATCATTTAAAAAATGTTACTTTTTGCGGGCATATAGTATTTGTTCTCGACGATATGCCCGGCCCGCATCCTCGCCGTCGACCCGTTCGCGATGACGTCCTGCTTCAGGGGACCCATGGGGGACTGGGCTCCGCCGGGCTGGCACTGGGAGGTACTACCTGGAGGGGCGTGCCGCTTGGTGAGGAACCCGACCTCGGGTCCCGTCGTCGACCCTGATCTTCTTTGGTGGCATTCGCGTGGGACACATTCGGTGCAGAGGCAGCCGGCCCCGCTGGAGGTGGTGCATCGCCGTGTTAGGGAGGAAGATGAGCACGTCCATCGCTACATGGCTGCTATGGACAACGTCAGGTTCTCCACTACTTGGCGGGTTCTTTGGGCAGATGACCGGAGATATGATCCTGTGATGGTTCCTTCTCTTTGGGTGTGCACCGCCCGCGCCTCAAGAACCGCGAGTGGCGCCCTAGATTCTTCTGTAGTATTCGATCTTTATTAGGTACCTAGCCAGTGATGTATTCGATATATAATATTCAAGACGATGTATTCGAGATTATATATATTAAGGCGATGATGTATTCGAGATTATATATTCGATACGATGTATTCGAGATTCAGTTTTTCCTTATTGATTAATTGCATCCATGCATTGTAATTTGAATACTAAATTGTTTTATATTTCTTCTGTATTAATTAGTAGAGTAAAAGCTATGGCGGACAATACCGGCAGAGAGAGAGAAGAGGAATTGTTCGACATCATACGCAGCCCTCATAGGCTAGATGATCTGAATGAAGATGACGGCTCCCAATATCTGAACAATACCGGAGAGGGTGATGAAAAGATATTCGATCTCGACGACCGAGCTGATGAAGTCATGAACTATGATTATGATGCACAGACAATGTTTGTGATGACACAGACAATGCTGATCTTCAAATAACAAAGACTACCGGCGAGGTATATTTATATAAGCATGCATCCTGGTGATCATCACATGTTTTTTTATTAAAGATATATTAACGAATCGATCTTTCTTCTTTCAGCCCTCCGGATCGAGCAAATCTGCTTCTTCAGACAACAACACAAAGCGAGGCCCAGGCAGATTGTTGAAGGATGGTGTAAAGTACCACATCGAATCCACCAGACTTAGTGGCGAACCCCTCATGCCTAAGAACATTGCGGACAAGTGGACTCGTCAGTGCAGAGCTCTTGTGAAGGACAAACTCCCGATCTCCATTCAAGAATGGAAAGAGCCAAAGACTAAACGTCCAGGTGTTACTTGGGTCGACGACAGAGCCAAAAAAGACCTGGGGAAATCTCTGATGGAACATTTCACCCTACCAGATCATTTCACTAAACAGATGTGGAGAAAGTCAAGGCCGCTGCTCTTAAGAAGATGGCAATTGCATTCAACACCCACAAGAAAACTGTATGGGCCAACTACCTCGCTAATGAAAGGAAGACTCCATATTTCAAGGGAACACTGGAGAAGCAAAGAGAACACTGGGACGATTTCGTGACCTTCAAGGATTCAGAATTATCTAAGGAACGGTCGATGAAAAACAAGGCAAATGCTGGAAGAAAGACGCAGTTCCATAGGCTGGGTCCAGGTGGCTACGCGGTGGGAATGCCTAAGTGGGATAAGTCTGAGCAAGAGATGGAGGGTGCATGGGTCACTCCGATTACTAGGAGCTGGCCCCCAGGTGCAGAACTTGGTTCTATGCGCATGGGGGGGGCGTTGGACCCAAACACAGGCCTGGTTTCGAAGAAGGCAAGTCTAAAAAGAGCCGAACAAAAGATACTTGACACAATAGAAGAAGCTCGAGCGGGGGTGTTCACGCCCAACAGAGAGAACGACGAGCTTACGCTCGCCCTGGGAAATCCTGAACACCCGGGAAGAACACGAGGCATGGGCGTTATTCCCTGGTATGAGGGCTTTTCGGACTGGAATGACGACTACAGGTCCCGTGCAAGAAAGAAGATGGAGGAGGAGAAGAGGAAGCTGGAGGAGGAGCAGAGGAAGCATGACGCAGAACGCCTTCAAGGCCTAGAAGCAAGGCACGCGGACCTGGCACTCAAATTCCAGCAGCAGCAGCAGCAGATCGACTCACTTAGCCAGGAAAGGGGGTCTCAGCAGCGGCACCAGGAAGCGGATGATCGTCCAGCATTGGATAGCACCATCCCATCCATGCCGAGAAGCAGCGTTGGTTCTACCCCGGGCGACACACTGCTGGATACATACCCTGTGGATGACATCATAGAGAACACTAACTGTGAGCTACACTCCAAAATGAAGAACATATCCATGAACGTGGCGGACGGTGTTGCTTTTCCAGTTACCCCTGAAGCAACCTACCATTGCATCCCGATTCCAGAGGGCTATGCTCGTGTCATGGTTGATGAAGTGGTGCACCCATATTCGGGGCTAACGCTTGACATTCCTGGAGGTGAAGACGAGCGCACACTGGGAGAGGCCATACATCGTATCATCCTATGGAGAAAGGATTGCATCATCTTTCGAAGTCCACCGACACCGCATCATCTACCGACTCCTCCTCGAAGTCCGCCACCGAGTCAGCAGACTCCCGCTCCTCCAAGTCCACGAACGCGTGATACGACTCCTCCTGGAAGTCCGCCACCTCCTCCAAGTCCCCGAACGCGTGAGCTGACTCCTCCGGTTTCAAGTCCGGCACAACGTCATGCCACTTCTCCGGTTTCAAGTCCGGCACCGTGTAAGGCCACACCTCCTGCTTCAAGTCCGACACATCGTCAGGCCACTTCTCCTGGTCCAACTCCACGTCAGCCGTCTTCGCTGTCTCAGCAATCGCAAAAGAGACATGCCGCAACTTTGGTGTGTAGCGGTACGAGTCGAGGTAGTTCAGGAAGTACAGGCGGAGACAAGCGATATAAATATGGTCCAAGCCTCGCTCCTCTTCCTCAGAGGCCTTACGACATGACTAAGGAGCAAAACACAACCATAGTGCAAGCCCAAGTGGACGCCCATTCTGGACCGAAACCGGCACCGCCGCCAAAGGAGAAAGTGCCTAAGAAAGTAATTGACCACTTCATTCGTATGGCTAGAGAACCAGCTCCCAAGCCTGTTGACTCGGACTATGAGCGCCAAATCAGGAAACTACATCGAGAACGGCTAAAGAAGGAAGCGAGCTCGAGCTCGAGCCAACAAGTAGCTAGCAAAAAATGCGGGAAAACCGTTCCCTAGTTGGGAGAACAGGCGGCGCAAGCGATCCCCCCGCTTGTTGTGCCAACAACACATGAGAGGAGTAGTACGTGCGCCAAATATTATTGTGGGCAAACCGTTAGCGTTCCCCAGCATGGCGATGTGGTAATAATGGAGGATCATATAATGTAGGCTCAAATGTTCAATATCTCTGTTGGACAACTCCTCAAAATCGAGCCCATGACTACGCTTAGAGAATCGGAAATAGCATGGAAATATGTCCGGGGCCAACCTTTGGTCCATCCAGACAAGGTCAAGAACCTCCCAACGAGAATGTATCAATTGCATCGATGGTACATGAACATTACCAAGAATTCCAATCGAGAGTCCCTCATGGTGAATGTCAAGCATGAGCATTATTACGATGAAAAAGCTCTGGCCATTGAGTATCCAGAACTATTTCAGTTATACAATCAAGACGCACTCAACAAGTCTATCGTCAGTTGCTATTGTCTGTAAGTGATTTCTTTCTGTAATTTAAGTCTCAAGCTAGTTATGTAGTGATAATTTTGATCAATCTTTACATATAATTATCCTCACTATATTCTTTTTCTGTGGTATTATATGCAGGATAAAGATGTATGAAATGAAAAAAGCTGGATGTTATGGCGTTGGGTTCATTGACCCACATACCATTAATGAGGACATATGGCAGATTGAATGTTGTCGAGATGATGTAGAGGAAAGCATGCTGGAGTTCTTGAAGCGCCTCAATAGCAATGAAGATATACTACTTCCTTACAACTTCCTGTGAGTCACACTGTCTTGTACTACAAATTCTGTTTTTGCTTACTAGCTAGCTAGATGTTAATAATTAAGTGTATACGGTTTACGGTAGTTGATTAATTTTATGCACATGCCCGCTTAATTAAGACATGTAAACGTGTGCGCATGCAGTTGGCACTGGGTCTTGATAGACATTAAAGTTGACGAAGAAAAAGTTGAATTACTGGACTCACTACTTAAAGAAGAAAGTGACTACACCATCGTGAAGGGGATAGTCAACAGGTAATTTCAATCATTATTAACTATATATATCTCGGCCTATTAATTATTAGTTCGTCATTTCCTGATATGAACTATTTAATAACCCCTTTATTAATTTTCTTTGCCGGCGGGCAGGGCATGGGCAAAGTTCATCAAGGTGACTCTGCTAAGTGGCCAAAAAAGTTGTTTTGGCATCGACCCAAGGTAAGTAATTAAGTAGTACTAGCTAGCTACCATCTCTTTAATTCTTGTTTCAATATTATTAATTAATTATCATGCTTGATTAATCATTATCTGATATAATTCCATTCTCGTAAAGGCCCTGAAGCAGGCGTCGGGGAATAATCTGTGTGCATTCTACGTTTGCGAGAACATTCGCATGATGGCGTCCGAAAGGAGCAGATCTGATAGACAGGACTGGGTACGTTTGTCAGAACACTATTCACACCATTATCGATATCTAGTCACACAACTAATACACATGCATATTGATCTTCTTCTTAACAGTTCAGAGAGGTGTGGGATAAGCTCCTACCATCGGACCGCATACTAGCACTTCAATAGGAGATAGCCGGATTTTTGCTCGACCAGGTCATAGATCCCAAAGGAGAATACTATTACCCGCTACCGCCCCCATGAACCACTTGTCATCGTGCTCCGGAGGCACCAAAGGCAACATATGTAGGAGAAATTGTATATGTATATACATGTGTATGTGTGAATAATTAATGGTGTTGGTTTGTGAGACATTCGATGATATATATATAT
>NC_041393.1:656006097-656022254 GCF_002162155.2 Triticum dicoccoides
TACTAATGCCCTACGCGCACCCCGGGCCTGGCTCGTGCCACGTGGTGGCACTTTAGCGCCGGTTCGTGACGAACCGGTACTAAAGGGGGGGGCTTTAGTCCCCACTCTTTAGTGCCGGTTGTCAAACCGGCACTAAAGGCCGTTACGAACCGGCACTAAAGCCCGGTTCTGCACTAGTGCTATGGAGGGCAGGGTCCCGCAGAGCACCTGCGCGGCGGTTCAGCAGATCGACCTTGAATCCTGCTCGATACAGAGACGGTGAAGAGCGTGTTTGGGATTCATCCTAGCGGCTCTTCCGGCATGAGGCGGTGGTGTGGCAGCCCTCCCTCCATGCTCTAATGGTGGCACTCTCCGGCAGTGGGTGAAGTGTCAGGTTGCACCACGGTGGCAGTGCGACTGTGGATGATCGCCGGATCTGGGCGGCCAGCTCCGGAGCTTTGAAGGTGGTCCTGCAAATGCACAGGTTGTCAGTTGGATGTTCTTGGGGTGGATTCAGGTGAAAACCTAGTCTTCGGACGGTGGCCAGAGCCGGTGATGGTGACGCCCTTGGCGTCGTTTCCTTCATGAAGGCACCATCGAGGTGAAGCTCCCAACTCGATCGGATGATGGCGGTGCTCTTGTGTCGTTTCCTCCTTGGGGGCGTCATTCATAGAGGTGTGCATTGGCTTGAGGGACCAGTGGATGGTTTTAGCGGCGGAGCTGCGTTTTATGTCACACATCGACAATATGGAGTCTCGGCGGCGTGGTGCAGCAGGGTCTCAATGACGGATGTATGATGATGGACGCGCGTAGGAAGGTGGCGTTGTCTGGCGCCATGGTGGCGTCGACGACAGGCCTGACAAGGTAGATGTGTCAGTATCTCCTCTGAAGATGGACCGGTGGAAGACGGTGGTGGCTGATACGTCTCCAACGTATGCATATATTTTTATTGTTCCATGCTATTATATTATCAATCTTGGATGTTTTATATAAATTTACAAGCAATTTTGTATCATTTTTAGGGACTAACCTATTAACTTAGTGCCTAGTGCTAGTTACTGTTTTTTTTGCTTTTTTGACTTTGCATAATATCAATACCAAACGAATTGCAAATGCCACGAATTTTTTTGGAGATTTTTTGCTGGCAATGAGAGACCCTGGAAACTTCTGGAGGGAACGAGAAGATGAAGGAGTGGCCCACTAAGCACCAGGGCGTGCTAGGGGCCTCTGGCGCGCCCTGGTGGGTAGTGGGGCCCACAATCCTCCGTTGACCTACCTCCGCCTCTATAAATACTCTAAAATCACAAAGCCTACCAGGGAGTCCACGAAATAATTTTTTCGCCGCCGCAAGTTTCAGAACCACGAGATCCAATCTAGAGGCCTTTTCCGGCACTCTGCCGGAGGGGGAAACAATCACGAAGGGGTTCTTCATCTTCTTTGTCGCCCCTCCGATGATGCGTGAGTAGTTAACACAGACCTATGGGTCCATAGTTAGTAGCTACATGGCTTCTTCTCTCTTTTTGATCTTCAATACAATGTTCTCCTCGTTGTTTTTGAATATCTATTCAATGTAATGACTTTTCGCACTATGTTTGTTGTGATCCGATGAATTGTGAGTTTATGATCAGATCTATTTGGTTGGGGCCTCTGGCTTTAGATGTTAGGCTTTGGTGCGAGGTCCGTTTGGTATTCGGCTCGGACATTTGACACCCCTTCATCAAGTGGATAAGAGTAGTGACAAATATTCCCAAGATGGTGACTTCAGACTTACTGATGTATTACTTTGTATGGTCTTTGTGAATAATTAATAAAATGACTGCATGCATCATCCAGATGAGGCCAGAGGTCATCCTCCTTTTCTAAAAAAATAATATAATACACACACACACACACACATTGACAAAGGTATTTTATTTTAGTTAAGTCCACAAAACTTTATAGTATCTAATATTTATGCATGACAATAGCAAGTAGAGACTCCTTTTTCATCCTTCTTATAAGAATGCTTTTCCCGGTCCAGAGAAATTCTGGCTTACATATGGAAAATGCCTTCAGCTTGAAGCTACCAGTGCACCCTCCTTGAGTAAATCAATTTTCCATGCGGTACTGTTATTCAGCTGATGTTTGTTGAGAGGAATGATAAACTAAACATTTTATATGAGAATATATATCTTTTTAATAATGCAGACTAACTTAAGGAATTCCTCGATTTTTAATAGATTTATTAAAAAAATGCAGACTACCTTCCGTAGTTTCATATTTTTACTAGATTTATTTAAGAATGCGATTTAACTCGTGGAATTCTCCGGTTTTTACATGATTTATTTAAGAATGCAAACTACCTACCCTAGTTTCAAATTTTTACTTGATTTATTTAAGAATATAGATTAACTCGGAATTCTCTGACCATTACTATACTTATTTAAGAATGCAGATTAACTCCCCTAGTTTCAGATTTTTACTAGATTTATTTAAGAATGCAGATTAGGTTGTGAAATATCCTGAATTTTATTAGATTTCTTCAAGAATGCAGACTACCTCCGTAGTTTTAGATTTTTACTAGATTTATTTAAGAATGCAACTTAACTGTCGGAATTCCCCTAATTTTATCATTTTATTTAAGACTGAATTTTGACCCCCAAAATTCTTCGATATTACCAGGTTTATTTAAGAATGCAGACTATCTTCTGCAGTTTCAGATTTTGACTAGATTTATTTAAGAATGAAGATTTACTCCTAAATTCCTTGATTTCTACTACATTTATTTACTTAAGAAGACTACCCCACGTATTTTCATATTTTTACTAGATTTATATAAAATGTGGGTTAACTTCTAGAATTCCCTGTGTTTTTTACTAGATTTGTTTGCTAATACAAACTACCTCCCATAGTTTCAGATTTTACTAGATTTATTTTAAAATGCAAATTAACTCCCAGAATTTAACGATTTTTACTATATTTATCTAAGAATGCAGATTAACTTCCGAATACCATGATTTTTACTAGATTTATTTAAGAATGCAAACTACCTTTCTTTGCCATTTTAGATTTTTACTAGATTTATTTAAGAATGCAGTTAACTCCTGGAATTCACCGATTTTTGCTACATTTATTTAAGAATGCTGAGTACCTCCCATAGTTTCATATTTGTAATATATTTATTTAAGAATGCAAATTAACACCAGAATTCCCTAAAATTGACTATATTTGTTTAAGAATGCAAAATTCCCCATGATTTACTAGATTTATTTAAGAATGCAAACTAAATCCAGGAATTCCATATTTTCACTAGATTTACGTAAGAATGCAGACTAATCCCAATCTTCCAATTTACAAAGGCAAAAATTGATTGATGTGGTATATAAACTATTCGAGTTGTTGGGCTGCAGCATCAAATTCAGAAAAATGATGGTAAAGCATGGACAAGGTTATGGAAGCACAAATTACTAGGGTAAGAGGATGGAAATTTTAATTTGTAAGGACGACAAATCCTGACGAAATACTGAACAGAGACGGAGTTGCCTAACTAAATTTGACATCCTCGACCTGCCATCCAACGAACGTTCGCCGGTTAAGCCGGTCATTTTCCATGGCCCTCTTCCCACTACCCCCGGTCTGCGGCCGTCAACGCCAACCGCCGGCGCGAGCTTGCGACTTCCCCTCCTCCCGCTGCGTCGGCCTCTACCTCCGTACCTACTCCCCGGGTACCATCTGCCTCCTCTCTTTGACCGCGGCGCCGCCCCCGCCATAGTCTCTCTCCCCGGCCGCCGATTGCACTGGATAAGCAGGGTCCGGCTCGTCGGGGCCCAAATCCGGCCGGCGGAGCACCGATCTGGCCGGATTGATCCTTTTAGCTGACGCCGGGAGGACCAACCAATCGACCTCCCGCGCGCCGTCCCGTGCCCTCGCAAGCAAGGCCGCGACCAGGGCTAGCCGTGGCCCTCGTCGTCTCCTGTGCCGGTGCGACTCGCAAGCAAGGCCGCGACCAGAAGCACGTCCAGCGGAGGCATCTACTCCACTGGCGCGGTGAGTCATCCTGTGCTGCCTCCATTAGACGGCCTAACTCTGCATACCTCGGCTGTACGCCTGTACTAATCTGCAATCGTTCCCGCGCAGAAACGCTGAAACTTCAGCTGTAATCGCTCTCCAGACTTTCGCCATGGAAAATGCCTGCACAAACCTCAACCAGGTGGCCCGCTCGGTGCGGCTGCTCAACATCGACGGCTTCAGCTTGACCGCAGGCATGGGCGGCGACTACTGCCTCAAGTCCATATGGACCGTCGATGGGTACGAGCTGGAAGTCCTTATCTATCCGGGCACCACATGGGTGGCTCTGAAACTCGTCTTTCTCAGTGAAGCCCGCACACAGTGGGGTGTGAGGGCGAGCATGGCCTGTCAGCTGGTAGATCTCAGCAGGGAGCTTGAGCCGTATCACGAGTATGCCGTGTCAGAAACCTTCTATCATCCCCAGGACTTCGGGGCACTGGTCTTCATGGACAGAAATAAGATACCATCTGGTTATATCAAGGATGATATGTTGACACTGCGATGCGCGATCACCGTACTCAAGGAGTTACCAGTGCCAACCATCCCAGCTGAAGAAGTGATCGCCCAACCATCCACCAACTTGCGCGAGCACCTCGGCGAACTCCTGCAGAGCGAGATGGGAGCCGATGTCACACTTCTTGTGTGCGACGAGCCGTTTGCTGCACACAGGTGCATACTGGCCTCACGGTCTCCGGTTTTCAAGGCCCAGTTCTTCGGAGACATGAAGGAGAAGTGCTCGGCACGCGTGGAGATCAAGGACATGGAGGCGGCGGTGTTCAGGGCCATGCTGCACTTCATCTACACTGACATGGTGCCTGAGCTTGATCGGCCGCTCGAGGAGGTGACCACGATGGCTCAACATTTGCTTGTGGCCGCTGACATGTATGGACTTGAGAGGCTCAAGCTGATTTGTGAAATAAAGCTCTGTGGTTGCATCACTGTGGACACCGCAGCGACCACTCTTGCTTTGGCGGAGCAGCACGATTGCTCGAAGCTCAAGGCCAAATGTGTCGAGTTCATCGTCAGCACGCCTGCTGTTCTTGAGGCTGTGTTGGCGACAGATGGGTATAAGCACCTTGAAGAAAGCTGCCCTTTGGTCCTGACTGAGCTTCTCAAGTCTGTCCATGTGAGTAAGAGTTGAAGGGTAGCATAGTGCTAGGCCTCCAAGAATTGAAAATGCATAGTCTCTGTTTGTGCTTGCATCCATGTGTGCTGTACGTAGTAAAAACTATGTCTGAATTTACCTAAAATGGAAAACTATGCGCATCTATATATGTTATGTTATGAGCAACTTAATGCTTTCATTGCTCCTCCAATTTCGATGTAATTTAGTACAATGTCGTCCAAGATTTGGTTGCATGCTTGTCAATATTAGTACAAGGGGATAAATAAAGTTGGATGATTCAGAGTGTGTTTAGTTTCGTACATGATTTGGTCAGCCGCTGCTACATAATCCAGGTCTTCTGTATGCTGGGAGTTCTTTTGAACATCTTTATTCTCACATCAAATAAAATGATTCCTGTTTATAGGAATCAAACCTGAACCAACCTTTTGGTGTCTGGTATGTATAATTGTATACTTTCCACAACATCCTGCAATATCCTTATGATTTTGAAATATTTGTGGAGCTATAATGGAGTTAGATATTTGAATATTCTGTGATGCCCTTTTTTGGTAATTTTTAAGCATGCAAGGTTTGTGTCTATTTTGGTGTCTTGTCCATGTTTTGGTCCCTCTGTAATCAGGTCCATCTAGACTGCTTCAAATCCTAAAATCTTCAAACATTCAAGAGTTTGATCCATGTTATGGAAGCACAATAGCTGTTCTCGTTATTTTACATGTTCCTCTCGGTTATTATATAGGATGTCTCCACAAACAGTTCACCTTTGATGACAATATTCTTCTCTGGCATGCATCAATTTGTACCAGTACTATAAGCTACAAGTTACCAGTAATGTAACTGCTAAATCAACTCAGAAGCACATGCTCCGGGCTCACAAAAATATTTTTCATTCTTTAAGAAAAGTCAAAATATGACACATGTAGATGACAGAGTAAAGTTTTGGAAAGCTCATAAAGCTGCTTCTTCAGCTCATTCCTGTTTATTCTCTTCAGGTCATTCCTGTTTATTCTATGCAAACTAGAAACCAATGCATTTTCTAACAAAATGTTGCAGATTCATAGTTCCCTCTAATATCTGCATCTGACATTTTCTCGTTGCAAATTGTTTCATTATCCGTCTTCTTATAAGCTTATCTGATACATAACCAGTGTGTGCAGGGCTTGGCAAGAACCTTGTTTCTAGTGTTGTTAAAAAGTTTTTTTCGATAAAGGGCAAGTTTAGTGTTTGTTTGGATGCCTTATCCAGGTATGGACTCTTCCTGATCAGGTCCACTTGAACAAGCCTTGACTGTTCGAAAGTCGATGATCTCCAAACTCTAGGAATACTAGTTAGGTACACGTGCATTGCACGCTTGAGATTTGGCAACCAAATTATGAATAAATACCACACTATAGCATGTAACCTTTGAGTCATATATGCATGATGTAGATGTTCGTTTAATTCTTATAGTTCATCTCATTCAAAATCAATTAGTTTTATAAAAAAAATTAATCTGTTTTAAGATTCATGGAATTGTGCGTTGTAAAGCATAAAGTAATAATGGCAATTCATTTAGAAAAAAAGTTTGGGCAATTATGATACGGAAGATTCTAGAACAAAGGAGAAGTGCTTGTGTTTTAAGGTTTGTGCATTATGCTTAAGTTCAACCATGGAGTCTTCTAGATTGTACATGTGGCAGAATCTGGTGGAATGTAGATGATATCCAACGGCCATTAGTGCTCGGATTTGCCATCTCTGCACCGTCGGATTGGCTTCATCCAACGACCATCTTTCAAAGTTATTCGCACACTATGTAGGGGTATAGATAATTGATGGTATGGCAGCCATGCAACTTCATTATTTGTAAATGCTATGTGTAAGCAGCTCATTTGCAGCTTATAGTTTTTGTCATCTTTAGAAATGACATATGTGATGCATCGACTCTTATTACAAGAAGCCAGAAATTTTATTATGAACAAAATTCCATATTTTTATCTTGTTTACTTTTCCGGTACCTTTGTGCTATAGATCGTAACCGGGGATGCCAGTTGGCAACAAGAAGCATGCATATCACTATGGTTAAAGTAGACTCTATATTAAGTTCAAGTGGAAAATTCCAGTATATTGTGCAGGCTTTGTGGGTTAGCCGGCCTGCATTTGTTTTGTAACGGTACATATATAAATTGCATAATGTGAAATTATTTCAAGGCGACGGTAGAAAAGTAGGGTAATAGGTGTGGGGATCCAAGACATTTTGTAGGTTGTCTCTGAATGTAGTGTCTCAGCTATGAGACAGTGTTGGGTGCGAATAAGGCCCTTGGGCCCTGACTTTGTGCCAGTGGCATTCTTTTAGGCATACGAGTTTGTGTTGTCACGGCCTTCTTCTTTTCTTGAGAGCTGTCATTCTCTTTGATCTAGTATATAAAATGGAAAGCCCTATTCTTTCCTACTAAGTGCTGGAGCAACGATGCCGGCCATGGTTTTGATCGATTTGCAAACGAATAACTTTTTGTGCCGTCTCATGGTGTAGATGAGTTTCAGTCTCTGCATGATTGTAGTTTGTTAGAACCTGACCTTGTAAGTTGGTGAGTTTGTTTATTTTGTATCTTAAGCACACTGTTAAACTGGGGCCTGATGCAATTTGTATAAGCACATGACCCGGTGTAGTTTTCAGTAATCTACAGACCTGATAAGCAGTAGAGACAGGGTAAGTGTCAGCATGTGGTGTAGCTTGACATGGATCCAGGTACTGCTGCATCGGCAGCAAGGTTGTACAAGGGTGAGGTGCATCGTGCTGCAACCTAACATACCCAACTATTCACTCTGAAAGAATAGAAAGAAAAAGGAAGGCTCCCGATTATTCAGCCAAATCCTCTGTCTCCGCTCTGGTTTTTAGTTTTTACCTCTGTTTTCTTCTCCGACGACTTCAGTTAATCTGCCTGTGTATCCATTGGATCCCACCGGCTAAGCTAGTTCGTGTGAGATTGGGGAGACCTTACATAGTTGACTGTTCGTGTTGCTTTCCTTGATGATTATCAGATAATATATGTAGAGTACCTAAAAAAACTAGAGTAGTACTCCCTCCGTTCCCAAATACTTGTCTTTTTAGGCATTTCAAATGGACTCAACATACGGATGTATGTAGACATATTTTAAAGTGTAGATTCACTCATTTTGCGCCGTATGTAGTCACTTGTTGAAATCTCTAGAAAGACAAGTATTTAGGAACGGAGGGAGTAGAAAATAAAGCAGTTAGGCAGAATAAATGGTCAGATCAGGTGGTGGGGAATTTTTCTTTGTTAAATGTCCCTTTCTTTGCATACTTTCTCATTTCAAGGGGCCCTGCTCGAGTGAATATTTTCATGTTTCCACTCGTCTCACCCAGTCACCTTCCACTCATCAACGCGAGTCGCTGGTGTAGTCTTCTTTATTCTTGCTGGGTGAACACTCTTATCTTCTCCCTCTGTAACCTCTCTCTTCTCTCTCTTTACTCCCCCTTCCTCTGTGTCCAGAGCTAGCCTGCCTCACTCTCTTCGTCTCCTCTGTCGTCGGCGTGAGGCCGAAGCAAGGCCCGCCCACGTAGCAGGGACACGAAGCACGTCGCCAGCGGACTGGTTCTGCTCTGGTGCCTGGTGGCACAGCGAGTCGTCCTTCGCCTCCTTGCGCGGTGAGTTTTTTTTTATATTGATATTGGAAGAGAAGTGCTAAATTGTACTGATCCACAACCATTCCCAGGCAGACTCATTTGATTTCACTCTTAGGCGAAGCTTCGACTGTGACCACTCTCAGGTCTTCGCCATGGAAAAGGCTTGCACAAACCTCACCGACGTCGTGCGCTCGGTGCGGCTGCTCAAGATTAAGGGCTATAGCTTGACAAGGGACATCAGCAGCGACCATTGCTTTAAATCCAGATGGAATGTCGATGGGTACGAGTGGGAAATCCGTATATATCCAAGGTCCCGGGAGGCCAATCATGTCAACGGAAGATGCGTGGCTCTGCATCTTATCTTCCTCAGTGAAGCCCGCATGGGGGCTGTGAGAACGACTCTGCGCTGCTGCTTGGTAGATCCGAGAGGAATATTTAAGCCATCTAGAGAAGATCGTCGGTCTCTAACATTCAGGAAGCCCCAGGACACCTCGTACACGGTGATTCTGATGGAAAAAGATGAGTTTGAAGCATCGGGTTATGTCAAGGATGATTTTTTTACCGTGCAATGCACCCTTGACGTTCTCAAGGAACTACCAGATGCAACAGCCCCACTTAAAGAACTGCATCTGCCATCGTCTAACTTGCACCTGCAATTTGCTCAACTCCTTCAGAGCGAGACCGGAGCGGACGTCACATTTCTCGTGTCCGGTGAATCCTTCGCTGCGCACAAGCTCATCCTCGCTGCAAGGTCCCCTGTCTTCATGGCCGAGTTCTTTGGAAACATGAAGGAGAAGCGCTCGCAGAGTGTGGAGATCGAGGACATGGAGGCTGAGGTGTTCAAGGCCCTTCTTCAGTTCATCTACACCGACGCTGTGCCGGAATTCAGACAGCAGGCGGAGGTGGACGCGGAGGCCGTCTACACCGACTCTGTTCCAGAGTTCGAACATCAGCATGAGGAGGTGGATGCGGAGGCGGCAACGGTGATGGCTCAGCATCTGCTTGCTGCTGCTGACAGGTACGGACTGGACAGGCTGAAGCTCATCTGCGCCCGCGAGCTCTCTGGTGGCATCAACGTCGACACGGCAGCGACAGCTTTGGCTTTAGCCGAGCAGCACAACTGCCCGGAGCTCAAGGCGAGGTGTGTTGATTTCATTATCAGAACCTCTGCCACTCTTGATGCCGTGTTGGCGACGGAGGGGTTTAAGCACCTCGAGGCAAGCTGCCCACTGGTAGTGGTTGACCTTCTCAAGTCCGCGCGTCGGAGAAAAACTTGAAGCATATCTTGGCGTCACGGGGCCAAGATTTGATGGTCCATGGTATTGTATCTGTTTGAAGTTTAGTACTGTACTACCATATGCCGTCTTTCAATAAAAATTAAAACCTGCCTATGTACATCTGTATATGCTCTGGGCATCTATTTACTTACATTTCCACTTCCTTTGATGTAATTTTGTGCTAAATGGTGCTGGTTGATGGATGTCGGGAAGCATTTCTACTCCCTCGTAAGGGAGCCGCATTGAGTTTATATTGATTGGGGCTCAAGGCCAAGCTTGGAGTACAAGTTGGGAACCTACCGATCCCTTGGATTCGGTGGTTTAGATATGCTACGGGATAATAGAGAGAGAGAGGGGTTTAGTTGAGATTACTACACGTATTATACACAAACTCTAACACCCTCCCTTAATCTCAACTGTCCTAGATTGATATTCCTCTTGAACTCTTCAAATGGCCGAGCAGGCAATGCCTTGGTGAACCCGTCTGCCAATTGATCTTTTGATAAAATGAATCTGATATCCAGTTTCTTCTCTGCAACTCTTTCTCTTACGAAGTGAAAGTCAATTTCAATGTGCTTAGTTCGACCATGAAAGACTGGGTTAGCAGAGAGATAGGTGGCTCCCAAGTTATCACACCAAAGACATGAGACACGGTGTTGTTTAACACCTAACTCATTAAGCAATGATTCAACCCAGATAATCTCAGCAGTTGCATTTGCTAGTGACTTGTACTCAGCCTCAATACTTGATCTTGACACTGTAGCTTGTTTTCTAGCACTCCAAGAAATAAGATTAGAACCAAAGAATATAGCAAATCCTCCAGTTGATCCCCTATCATCACTACATCCTGCCCAATCAGCATCAGAAAAAGCACTCACAAGAGTAGATCTAGAGCGTCTGAATTGTAACCCAAGACTCATAGTGTGTCTGATATACCTGACAATCCTTTTTACAGATGTCCAATGTATAGAAGTAGGTGCATGCAAATACTGACAAACCTTATTGACTGCATGATATATCTGATCTTGTAAGTGTCAGGTATTGCAAGGCTCCTACAACACTCCTGTATCTTGTGCTTTCTTCTTCCTTGAGTGGCTCACCTTCAAAGGATGAAAGTTTTTCTGAAGGAGACAATGGAGTGGGTGAAGGCTTACAGTCCTTCATCCCCATACGAGCTAGGAGCTCGGTAGCATACTTTTCCTGGTTCAAAATTATACCATCTAGAATCTTCTTAACTTCAATGTCCAAGAAGAAGTGCAAATCACCAAGATCCTTCAAGGCAAACTTTGATCTCAAATCATGCAAAAGGGCATTAGTTGCATCTTGTGAAGAACTTGCAACTATAATATCATCAGCATATATCAACACAAATATGACTGTGTTTGCCTTGTTATAAATAAAGAGTGATGTGTCAGCTTTGGATGCAAAAAAACCAAGACACCTCAGCTGAGAGCTTAACCTTGAGTACCATGCTCTTGGGGCCTGTTTTAGGCCATAAAGTGCCTTGTCAAGCTTGCACACATAATGAGGTATTTTCTTATCTGCATACCCAGGTGGTTGTTTCATATAAACCTCCTCTTTCAGAACACCATGCAAAAACGCATTCTGAACGTCTAGCTGCCTCAAGCTCCATCCCCTGGACATAGCAATAGATAGCACAAGCCTAATAGTTGTGGCCTTGACAACAGGACTAAATGTATCCTCATAATCTAATCTATACTTTTGTTTGAAACCTTTTGCAACTAACCGTGCCTTGTACCTGTCAATTGAGTCATCTTCATTCTTTTTAATTCTGTACACCCACTTACAATCAATGATATTTTTACCTCTCTGTGCAGGTACAAGATGCCATGTCTTGTTCCTCATAAGTGCTGAATATTCTTCATCCATTGCCTGCTTTCACCTCAAATCTCCAAGTGCATCTTCTACTTTTGTTGGTTCTCCTGCAATACACATCATGCCATAATGTATTGTACCATCAGTTCGAACCTCTGGATTTTTATACCTTTTTGTAGGCGAGTTGTAACACGCGACGTCATCACTGGTTGAGGTTGAGCGAGTTGTTGCATAGGAGAGGGCATAGGAGTCTCTGTCGCAGAAGATCCCGAGGATGCACCAGATTCACTGCTTTGCACAGGAGATCTAATCCCAGATTCTGTGACCTGCTGTGTGGCTGCACTTGTACTCGTGGAACTTGGTGCCACAAAATCGCTCATCACAGGAGATCCCGCATGCAACTGCATGCGCACACGCGGGCTCAATCCCGAGCCGACCAACGACTGTTGCGCGGTCGCTGTCGCCTGCCTGTGCGTGGGATGCAGAGCTGGCGCGCTGCCTGGCGACATGGCAGTTTGCTGCTAGCCCGCAGCATGCGTGCAATTCGGTGCGGATCCCTGCGCCGATCCCGAGGGATCCTGCCGCGCTGGCGTCGCAGGCTGCAGCGGATCCTCCTCGTGTTCAGCGTCGGCTTCGTCTTCTTCTTCCACATGCAATATGCCTTCATTTTGTACCGGATTTTGATCATTTTCAACTCCGTTTTCTTTTGCATTTTCACCATGGACCTGCGCACGAATAGATGCAATACCAGAACTGGTTGAACAATCATAATGGTAAGTACAATTGTCGCCCCCTTGATCAAAGGACCGGAGATTAGGAGGAAGAAGAAGAATTTCTTGTTTTAGACAGGCTTCGACGTTTGGAAGAAGAGACTCAAATGGGAAGACAGACTCGTCAAACACAACATCTCGTGATATATAGACCCTGCCAGAAGTGACATCTAAACACTTGTCTCCTTTGTGGAGAGGACTATACCCCAGAAAAACACATTTCTTGGAACGAAAAGCAAGCTTGCGTGTATTGTATGGTTGTAGGTTGGGCCAACATGCACAACCAAACACTCGAAGAGATTTATAATCTGGAGTGGTGGCAAAGAGATGTGTGGTAGGTGTTTCAAAATTGATGACTTTGCTAGGCAGCAAGTTGATGAGATATGTAGCAGTGAGGAATGCCTCATCCCAAAACTTTAGTTGCATAGATGCATTGGCAAGTAGGGCAAGACCTACTTCTACAACATGACGATGCTTTCTCTCTGCAGAACCATTCTGTTGGTGTGCATGTGGGCATGCAACATGATGAGAAATGCCAAGTTGCTGAAAAAAGGAATTCAACTTCCTGTATTCACCCTCCCCAAACAGTTTGCATAGCAATAATAATCTTAGTGTTCAGTTTTCTCTCAACAAGATTTTTAAAATTGGAGAAGACTTGAAGCACTTCAGACCTTTTCTTAAGAAGATAGATCCAAGTAAATTTTCTAAAATCATCAATAAAGCTTACATAATATGAGTATCTACCAACTGAAGTGGGAGTTGGTCCCCATACATCTGAGAATACAAGTTGTAGGGGTGAAGTGGAGATGCTAGTAGACACAGGATATGGTAGCTGATGACTTTTAGCTTGTTGACATGGATCATAAACTGACTCAATACAAGTTATAGGGGTGCAGTGGAGATGCTAGTAGACACGGTTTATTTTCACTAAGCACACGTTTAACTATAATTGACGAAGGATGACCTAATCTGCTATGCCACTTTGATGATAAAGGCTTGATAGCCACAAAAGCTTGTTTATTCGATGACGATGATGAAGACGATATGAGTGGGTAAAGTCCTCCCACACATCTGCCCCTAAGAAGTATTCTCCTCGTGGCCAGGTCCTTGACAAGAAAGAAATAAGGATAAAATTCAATGAGGACATGGTTATCATGAGTAAATCGATGAACAGATAGAAGACTTTTTGAAGTTTCAGGAACATGAAGGATTTTTTTTAGATGTAAATTTTTATTAGGGGTTCTAACAATTGAATGACCAATATGATAAACTTGCATACCAGAACCACTCGCAGTGTGCACTTGATCATGTCCGTGATACTTGTCCCGGATAGTCAGCTTGTCCAGCTCTCCGGTGATGTGGTGAGTGGCGCCGGTGTCCGCATACCAGTTTGTGTCGACACCGTAGGAGTCGGTGACCATGTTGGCCTCCTTATCCTCGTGCTCATATTCATCATATCTGCGCCAGCAGTCACGGGCACCCCCTGGATGGTGCTTGTGACAGATCTGACACTCTGGATAGTCACGAGCCTGCTGCTGCCATTACTGCTGTGGGCGGCCGCGACTGCCGCTGCCACTGTTGCCGCCAGATGGACTCGGGGAGGAGCGCCTGCCTCGGCCACGGCCTCTGCTGTAGCCGCGCCCGCGTCCTTTGTACGCCATGTTTGCTGAACAGTTGAAACCAGCATCGACGCCGTCGCCCAGCATCTCCATCCGCTGATCGAACGCCGCGATCTGGGCGAAGAGGTCATCAACTGAGATCGTCGCCTTGACTGCGCCGATGGCCGCCACAACAGCATCATAGTCCCTGTCAAGACCAGCAAGCACGTAATTGACCATCTCTGGATCAGAGACAGGGCGACCCGCCGCGGCGAGTTCATCCGCCAAGTTCTTCATCATGGCGATGTAGGAGGTGCTCGACATGGAGCCCTTCTTGGTATTGGTGATGGCAATCCGCAGATTTGTGATGCGAGATTGGGACTGCGAGGCAAAAATAGTGGTAATAGCAGTACAAAGATCGAAAGTTGTCTCCTTACTCGTGACTTGGGCGAGAATCTCTTTTCACAGAGAATTCAGGAGATGACTCAGGACCTGCTGGTCCTTCGAGATCCATTGTGCATACAAAGGGTTTGGCACCTCTGCCGTGGTTTTGTCCGCCTGCTGCTGCTACACTATCTTCGGTGGCGCAGCGTCGGATCCATCCAGGAGGCCGGTGACTTGCGCTCCTCGCAGTCCCGACATGACCTGGGTCCTCCATAGGATGTAGTTGGTTCTGGTGAGTTTCTCGGCTTGTGGAGCACCAAGGTTGATGATGATGGTGGCCGAGGAGGACATGGTGATGTGGTGATTGCGATCTAGCAATTGTGGTGGTGATCGATTGTGGTGGTCATCGAGGGAGAAGCTTTTCTGGCTAGCTAGATGGGAAGAGGTTGGCTCTGTATACCATGTAAGGAAGCGTTTCTACTCCCTCATAAGGGAGCCGCATTGAGTTTATATTGATTGGGGCTCAAGGCCAAGCTTGGAGTACAAGTTGGGAACCTACCGATCCCTTGGATTGGGTGGTTTAGATATGCTACGGGATAATAGAGAGAGGGGGGTTTAGTTGAGATTACAACACGTATTATACACAAACTCTAACAATGGAAATCATCGACAAGGTGATACTGACATGAATATGAGCAAACACGATTGCATCATCTAGCTGCTGCCACAAAGTGTTGTGTGTTTCACTATGAGTATACTGGGAATTCTTATGAACACCTTGTCATTGAAATTGGGAATAAAATTCAGAAAATCCCATCTACTCCCTTCGTTCCTAAATATAAGTCTTAATATAAATCCCACCTGGCCACGTTCCTTGGAGACATGATAGAGAAGGGCTCGCCAAGTGTGGAGATCAAGGACATGGAGGTTGTGGTATTCAAGGCTCTGCTCCACTTGGTCTACACCGACTATGTTCCAAAATTCAAACGGCAGGAGCAGCCAGAGGCGGTGACTTTGATGGTTCAACATCTGCTTGGCGCTACTGACATGTATGGACTGGATTTCAATTAAACCTTCACTACTAGGAAAAGGGCTATAGATAGGATTGATACTAATGGCGCACCTGGTAAGCAGTGCACCACTACTATATACTAATGGCGCACCGGCCGGAGGTGCACCATTAGTGTGGAAGACACTAATGGCGCACCAGGCACACGGTGCGCCACTAGTATTGATTTTTTTTTCATTTTTCCATACACTCTAATGGAGCATGGTGCCAAAGTGCGCCATTACTAGTTCTACCAAGTAATGGCGCACCTTGTAAGCAGTGCGCCATTAGTATATAATTTTTTTTTTACTTTTTTGCAAAACTGCTAATGGCGCACCATGTATATTTTCATGGACACTTTTTGATCTCGATCTCGATCCCACCCGCACCCTCCCCCGCTAGCTCCACCGCCGCCGACGACCCACCACAACCCTCCGCCGCTCCACCGCCGCCGACGAGCATCCGGCCCC
>NC_041393.1:656022732-656031837 GCF_002162155.2 Triticum dicoccoides
CCACTGCCGCCAACGGGCACCCCCCGCACCCTCCCCCGCTCCACCGCCGCCGCGATGATATTTCCAAGTAACAAATTTGAACATATTTTTAAAAAAATCATTACTGTTTTTATAAAAAAATATTACTGTTATGATTTAAACAAGTTTGAACATATTTAAAATTTTAAACACAAATAAATATAAAAACAACATTTAAAATGCATAAAAAAATATTGGGGAGCCTGGGAATCAAACCCAGCACCTCCTGGTGTGTGTGTTGCGTGCTGACCAATCGGGCTAGTGGGTGGGTTCTGTTGTAGATAGGGTTAGCTTGTAGATAGGGCTAGTGGGCTAGATTAAAACAAAATTCTAATGGCGCACCGGGCGCTGGTGCGCCATTAGAATAGTCGTACTTATGGCGCACGAGGTGGTGGTGCGCCATTAGAATAGTCGTACACTAATTAAATCCCCAATCTCTCTAATCTCTCCCCTGCCTCATCGATCTCACCCGCTGCCCCCCGTGTTCGCCGTCCCCCTCGCCATCCCCCTCGCCTCCTTCGCCGTCCCCAAGCCGAGCCCCGAAGCTGCGCCCCCGCCCGCCTCCTCCTCTCTTCTCCCGCGACCTCCCCCCTACCCCCTCTCAACCGCCCTGTCCCCTCAGCGCCGCCCGCCGTCTCCCCGAACCCTAGCTCCGCCGGCGTCGGGGACGACCACCTCGTCGGCCTCACCAGGCCGCAGGCCCTCAAGCCCCACGTCGTCCTCGGCCTCGCCCTCTCCACCGGCGGCGCCCCTTCCTCCGCCCCTGCAGCGCAGCAGCAGTAGTAAACAGCCTGCAGGTAAGATGATGATGGTTTTCCATGAGGTTATCGAGGAGCTGCCGGCCTGTGTTCATTCTGGTGGGGAGAATGCAGTAGATGATCTTTTTTTTGGCCTGCATTGCGCTCCGCTGCTATGAACTTTTGAAAGGACCACGCGACGGAAGCCACTGCAAGCTATTGTGTGTTTCTTTGAATGTTGTGTTTCTTTCAGTTCTTTATCCATTCTTCGTTCCTGCTGAATGTCATGCTAATTTAGTTTGTTTTTGTTTTGCACATCGGTAGGCAAAGCCTAGTGTTTGTTTCAGACATTTACTGAAACTGAACCAAGGAAATTTGGATTTCATAGTTACAGTTGCAGGAAAAGGTCATATTATGAGTGAAATATATTTAAAATGTCTATTTAGTTCTATTTTCCGATATAACCTTGTAAGTAGAAACATGTATAACTCAAGTAAACCATACATCTAGTTAATATTGCACATGCAGCAATGTTAAGTCTTACTATGAACCTAGCAATAAAAATGATGAAGCTCCTGTCAATTTTTGACATATCTTAAGTTCTTAACAAGACATGTTTGTCGTCTTTTAGCTAGTGTGATGAGATTTTGGTACCTGTACATTCCTTGTACCAACTTAGGCAAATAATAATTTATTTGTTTTTGTGACAGTTGGTTGAGCACATCTTCTAGCCTCTTGTGAATACATCTGGGACAACGCTTCACATCAGTCAGGTATATACTGCTTCAGTTTTGAGTGAAATCCTCTGCCATAGCCCCTGCCCTAGATGAAGTGAGCTATATATGTGTATGATGATCCTTCTTTCCTAAAAGTGAGATTTTTATTCAAAGTAAATGAACATTTTACTGCTAGTGTACTGATAGTGTAATCTAGCTATTGTACTGATATTTCTGTTTCTTTGAACATTTTATTATCAATAAAAATGATGTACTGCTGCTTTCAGTTAATTCAAATTAGCTAAAACCTTTTACTGTCAAATAGTGCTAATGTTTACTCTATGAAATAAACTACTCCATGTCAAATAAACCTTGCTAGGTGAATCTTGTTTGCATTAGGAGTAGTTGCTGGAAATTTACTGAATTTTGTTATGTGCCCCGAGAGGTCCTTGAGTTTGCCGGAATGTCGATTAACTTCCGTTCCGGCAAATTCGGGTACTCCATATGTCCTATTTTCAGCAAAGGTAATGCTGAAATTTTCTGTGAATTTTAGCATTACTTTGCTAAAAATAGGACATATGGGGTACTTGCGACTAATGCCTGTTATCATGCATGGGTACTAATTGGTCTCTTCTGCTGCTTATCAGAGATGGCGGGAAGCAGCCACCGCCGATCTGCGACACCGCAGTACGAGTTGGATGCTTCCGAGTTCTTCACTATCGTACTTGAGGCTTCAGTATCATCCATGACGCAGGTATATAAAACAAGAGATCTCCCCTTCACCCATCTCATTATGATATCTGTTGTTTGCTACATCACTCATTGTCCTAAACTGCAGAGGCCGCCTGACAGTTTTATGAACATGCTGATGGGTGAAGATCCGCCAAATAATGTGAAGCTGCGACAGGCCGGCAGCGGGTTTCACAGGCAGTGGGATGTGCAGTTGGTGATCAAGAAGGGCCACATGTACTTGTCTCGTGGGTGGGAGAAGTTCTACCGTGCCTACGACCTACAGCTGGGGTACTTCCTTCTCTTCAGGTACGACGACGAAGCCAACATGCTCATCGTGAAGGTGTTCAACAAGACTATGTGTCGCATGCGCTACGCTGCCGATGATGATGCCGGTACGTTCTGCCTCTTCTTATTCCTCTACATTTGGCTTTGTCTCACATCGATTGTTAACGGTCATTGTTGCATTTTGGACAGGTAATGGGAGCAGCAGCAGCGACACTGGCTACAGCCAAAGCAGCAGTGACTATGGCTGTAGCAAAAGCAGCAGCGATTCTGGCTGTAGTGAAAGCAGCAGCGATTCTGGCTGTAGCGAAAGCAGCAGCGATTTTGGCAGCAGCATAGACAACAAGAAGGATGCTCCGGACTGGAGTGCGGGAGAAGAGGAGCAGAGTGAGGATGAGGAGCTACAGGATGACGATGGGCATCAGGCTGAGGATGACCTAGCGCTGGTGGTGGCTGACCAAGGGCAAAAGATGGTGGTGGCTGACCATGGGCAAGAGATGGAGGTGGCTGAGGATGACCTAGTGATGGTCGTGCCTGAAGGTGGCCTCGCGATGGTGGTGGTGCCTGACAATGACCACGCACCGGTGGTGGCGCCGGCGATCCCACAGCTGGGTGACATGACCACGCCAATTGTGGTAGAAGACTACATCCCACTGCCTCCACTGCCTCCACCGCCTCGCCGCTCTAGGCGCATCAGGGAGAGGAAGGAGAAGAAGGAGAAGAACAATGCATGAGAACTGAACTTTGTCAGGTATGTCAGATCTCCTATAGGTTAGCTATCCAAAATGTTATATATATACTTAGTTACCTATGTTATCTCTAATATGCTTAGCTTCCTACAGGTTAGCTTCATTTTTACCTAAGTTGGCTCTAATATATTAATTTAGAGCTTATATGCTTAGTTTCCTATAGGTTAGCTCCAAAATAACTTACGTTAGCACAAAATGATCAAGTTTACATAATGAGCTTATAGTCTTCTTCTTATTCTTCTTCTTTTCCAAAACTCTTCTTATTCTTCTTCCAGTGTTCTTCTTCTTCTAGTATTCTTCTAGTCTTATTCTTTTTCTTCTTCTAACTTCTTGTTTATCATTTTGCAGATTTGATTTAATTGACGAAAGCTTGCATGGATGGAGTGCTTCTTTTCCATTTGTGTTTTTATTTTGTATCAATGTGAAACTTTTGTGAATTGATGGATAACAGTGTTGGATGAACAATGTGAAACTTTTGTAATATGTAACGACGGAACTATGTGTTGGCTATGTATGTATATATGATGAAACTTGTGTGTTGGATATGATTGTTATATGGATGCTTGTTGTATATATATGTGTTGAATATCTCATATGTGAAATAGTGACCTGAGATTAAGAAAACAAAATTGTTACTAATGGCACACTACCATGTGGTGCGCTATAAGTATAGCAGATAATAGTGGCGCACTGTCGGCAATACTAATGGCGCACTACATGGTGCGCCATTAGAATACCAGATTCTAATAGCGCACCAGTGGTGCGCCATTAGTAAAAATTTCTAGTGGCGTGATACTAATGGCGCACTGGTAATGCGCCATTAGTAGGCAAAACCAGTGCGCCATTAGTAGGCCTTTCCCTAGTAGTGCTTGTCAAGCATGCTTGTCTAGTACTCCTACTTTGTGCCTGTATTTCAATCAAACAAAAACTTGTTGTGCTTATGTACATCTGTGTATGTTGTGAGTAACTATTTCCTTGCATTTCACCTTCACTATGTTGTAATTTTTTGCTAAATGGTTATTGTTAGACTGTATATGTATACGTAGACTTGTTTATACGTAGACTTGTGTATACACCTTGTACTTGTACCCTTTGGTACTTATATATAATGAGATAGCCGCACCCCCCTAAGGGTGTCGAGCAGTTGCCCAATATTTTGGTTTAACATGGTATCAGAGCTAGGGTTTTCTTGTGTCTTCCGCTGCACCTCCTAGCGCCGCCGCCGCGATGTCCTCCTCCAACCCCGCCGCCGCCCCAGCTACCTCCTACCGCCGTCGCGCCGATCGCCCCCTCGTCACCATTCCTCGCGTCGCCCCCGCTCGCCACAGCCTGGCGGCAGCCTTCGCTGCCCGCGGGCCCTCTGGTCGAGCAAGGCGGGCAGGAGCAGGGCGGGCAGGGCCATCTGCAGTCGCCGATCGCCGCCAGCGGCGCTACTCCCTCGACCATCGCCTTGGCGCCGCCGCCTTTTCGCGGCCCTGCGCCGACTGCCTATGGGGTGGCTCCCCCTCTGCCCTACGGCGCCCCTCCGCCCTATAGCGCCCCTCAACCCTATGGCGCGCCCCAGCCCTACGCCCCGCGGTACGGCGCCCCTACATCAACCTATGGCGCTGCGCCACCGCTGCCCCCTGCCTGGCGGGCATCACCCTATGGGGCGACGCTTCCGTCGTCTCAGGTGGCTCCGTCGCATCTACAGCCCTATGGGGCGGCTTACGGTGCTGCGCCCGCTGTGCCCTCGGGAATCCCGCACGGTCTGGTCAATGCCCCTGTTGCTCCTGGCTATGACGCGTCTTTGGCGCTTGCTCCTCATGTTGATGCTCCGATGATGGGCCTTCATGCGCCATCGACACATGCTCCTGCAGGTTATGCTCCGGCGCCATCGCCGTTTTACTTCTCGCATCTCCTTCCGATGAAGCTTACGCCGGACAACTACTTGTCGTGGCGGGCGCAGGTGCTACCCCTCCTACGGAGTCGCTACTTGGAGGGCTATGTTGATGGCTCCATCCCGTGTCCGACACCGTATCATCCGGCTCATCATGTGTGGGTGGCTCAAGACCAGGCGATACTTTCTGCCATTCAGTCCTCGCTCACTCCGAGTGTATCGTCGCTTGTCATCTTCGCCGTGACATCTCGAGATGCTTGGTATGCGCTTCACAACAGTTTTGCCTCTCAGTCTCAGGCGCGTGCTCATTCTATCCGCACTGAGTTGGGGGAGACCAAGCTTGACGGCCTCACTATCACGGAGTACTTCAATAAGATGTCCGGTCTTGCCGATACGTTGGCCTCAATTGGCCAGCCCCTTGGAGATGAGGATTTCACCACCCATGTGCTCAATGGACTCGATGATGACTATGATAATCTTATTGAGAACGTCCATGGTCGCGAGGCGCCTCTCCCGCCACGGGAACTGTACGTGCGTCTTCTTGGTCGCGAACAGCGCATCAAAGCGCGTCGAACTGCTCCGAGTTTTTCCTCCGCTAACGCCGCGACCCGTGGCAAATCACAGAAGCCGTCGCTCCCTGCCAAGCCGGCGGCTCCATCTCATACTTTGCGGGGCACCGCGCCATCCATCACAGGCGGATCACGGCCGGTGGCTTGCTGCCCCTTTTGCGGCGCTCAGCAGGCCTGCCAACTGTGTGGTATTGAGCGCCACATAGCGTCTCACTGTCATCGCCGCTACAAGCAAGATTTCCTTGGCCTAGGCAACAATGTCAAGGGGAATGAAAAACAGGCGGCCGCTACGGTAGTGAGTCATGAGCACGGACGTACTCCATCCTACTCGATTGATCCTACATGGTACATGGACACGGGAGCTACGAACCACCTCACCAACGACATGGGCAAGCTTTCCACTCAGGAGCCATATCGCGGCCATGATTAGGTGCACACTGCCAACGGAGCAGGTATGCGCATCTCCCATGTTGGTCAGGCATCCCTTCTTGCACACAATTCACGAAAACTGCATCTTTCTAATATTCTTCGTATTCCCACTGCTTCCCGTAGTTTGTTGTCTGTTCCACAACTTACTCATGACAATAATGTCCTTGTTGAATTTCACCCTTTTCGTTTCTTATCAAGGATCGGGACACAAGGGCCGTTCTGCTTAGCGGTCGTCTTCGTCGTGGCTTGTATGCACTTGACGCGCCGATCGCACCTCCCATGCAGTTTTCTCCTCAGGCGTTCAGTGGTGTTCGTGTCTCACCTACACATTGGCATGCACGACTTGGTCATCCTGCTGCTCCCATAGTCCTTCATGTGTTGCATCATCATGAACTACCGGTTGTGTCAAATAAAACTGCTGAAACTATTTGTGATGCCTGTCAGCTGGGCAAGAGTCACCAACTCCCATTTTCAGAGTCTAGTCGTGTTGTGAAACATCCTCTTGAACTTGTGTTTTCCGATGTATGGGGTCATGCCCAAATGTCTGTCAGTGGCCACAATTATTATGTCAGTTTCATTGATGCTTATAGTCGGTTTACTTGGCTTTATCTTATTAAGAAAAAATCTGATGTGTTTGATGTGTTTATATAGTCCCAAGAACATGTTGAGCGTCTCCTTAGCCAGAAAATTATTCATGTCCAAAGCGACTGGGGGGGGGTGAATATCACAACCTCAACTCGTTCTTTAACAAACTTGAGATTGCACATCGTGTATCTTGTCCTCATACACATCTGCAGAATGAGACTGCTAAACATAAGCATCGTCATCTTGTAGAAACTGGCATTACTTTATTAGCTCATGCCTCCGTACCTTTTAGGTTCTGGAGTGATGCTTTCTCCATTGCCTGTTTTTTGATCAATAGGCTGCCCTCACGACTACTGAATATGAAAACTCCGCTTGAACTCTTGCTCGATGAAATCCCAGACTACACCTTTCTCAAAGTCTTCGGGTGTGCATGTTGACCTCATTTGCGTCCGTATAACAAACATAAGCTAGAGTTTCGGTCGAAAAAGTGTGTTTTTCTTGGGTATAGTTCCCTTCACAAAGGGTACAAATGCCTACATGTTCCCACCAATCGCGTTTACATTTCTCGTGACGTTGTATTTGATGAGAATGTGTTTCCCTTTCATGCACTTCCGAACACCTCTATCACTCCTATGCCAGACGTTTCTTCTACCACACCTACGCCTGATCAATTTGTGGATGTTGCAAATGCTCCTGTGTTGCTTCCTAACCATGCTGCAGGTGTTGGACGTGGTGCTCGTCTTGAGCTCCTTGAGGAACATGCACCAACACACGCTCCGAATCCGGAGGATGATCGCGTGCATGGGGCATGCATACCGGGCAGTACCCAGCAACCCGCGGGAGCTGCACCCGCAGCCGCCTCGCGGGCATCGCCCTCGCCCGCCTCGCGTGCATCGCCCTCGCCCGCAGCCGCCTCGCAGGCATCACCCTCGCCCGCCTTGTGGGCGTCGCCCGAGCCTGCTTCACAGGTGGTTTCTCCTGGGCCGGCCACTTCCTCTCCTGGCCCAGGAGCTGTCTCATGCGCGCCGGCTTCGGCTCCTGATGGGTCGGCCTCGCCGGGCCCAACACCGCCCGCCTCTCCAGCGCCAAATGGCTCTGGCGTGAGCCTGGGCGACTCGGCCTCGCCTCTGTCGTCACCTGCATCAAGCCCTACGCAGCAACCACAGCTGCTGCTCCTCGACCTCGCACACGCAGCCATACAGGTGTCTTTCAGCCTAAGATCTGAACCAATGGGACTGTAGCATGGCTCGCCGCGTGCATGGCTCATGCTGCTGAGGATCCCACTGCTGAGCCTCGCCATTTTCAGGCTGCACTAGGCATTCCTCGCTGGCGTGCCGCGATGGAACAGGAGTTTCAAGCGTTGCTGAAGAACGACACCTGGCAGCTTGTTCCCCCAGTATCTGGGGTCAATATCATTGATTCTAAGTGGGTGTTTAAAGTTAAAAGACACGCTGATGGCTCCATCGAGCATTACAAAGCAAGGCTAGTGGCTAAGGGCTTCAAACAGAGGTATGATCTTGATTATGAAGACACGTTCAGTCCAATTATCAAGCCCACTACCATTCGTTTGCTGTTGTCTCTTTCTCTTACTCGAGGATGGTTTCTCCGTCAACTTGATGTGCAGAACACTTTCTTGCATGGAGTCCTGGAGGAGGAGGTTTATATGCGTCAGCCGCCAGGGTTTGTGGATCCTGCACGTCCTCATCATCTCTGCCGTCTTTTTAAGGCGCTCTATGGGCTTAAGCAGGCTCCCCGTGCCTGGCACGCACGTCTTGGCTCGGTTTTGATGGCGCTTGGGTTTATTCCCTCCACTGCTGACACATCGCTGTTTCTTCTTCAGCGTCCTGAGGTTACGATGTACTTACTGGTCTATGTTGATGATATCATCCTCATCAGTTCCTCAGATGTTGCGGCAGATCATCTTGTGGCTGCGTTGAGTGGTGATTTTGCTGTCAAGGATCTAGGTGCTCTGCACTTCTTCCTTGGTCTGGAGGTTTCACGGTCTTCTGCTGGAGTAACTCTTACTCAGAAGAAGTATTCTCTGGATTTGTTGCGTCGTGCTGGTATGCTGAAGTGTAAACCTGCCAGTACTCCTATGTCTGCCACTAATCGGTTGTCTGCTTTTGATGGAGACCCTCTCTCACCTGATGATGCCACTGAGTACCGCAGTCTTGTTGGAGGCCTGCAGTATCTTACTATCACCAAACCAGATGTCTCTTATGCAGTCAATCGTGTCTGTCAGTTTCTCCATGCACCCAGAACATCTCATTGGTCAGCTGTGAAGCGTATCCTGCATTATATATGTCTCACTGCGTCTTATGGTTTGCTCCTCCAACCTGTGCCGTCTTATGAGATCTCAGCCTTTTCAGATGCAGACTGGGCTGGTAGTCCTGATGACCGGCGATCCAC
>NC_041393.1:656032197-656070481 GCF_002162155.2 Triticum dicoccoides
GGGGTATGCAGTGTTTCTTGGCTCTAACTTGATCGCTTGGAATGCTCGCAAGCAGGCTACAGTGTCTCGCAGCAGTACGGAAGCCGAGTACAAAGCAGTTGCTGATGCGACGGCTGAGATCATTTGGGTTTAATCTTTGTTGAGAGAGTTGCGAGTCCCTTCGGCTCATTCTCCAGTGCTTTGGTGTGATAACATTGGTGCTACATACTTGTCATCTAATCCAGTGTTTCATGCTCGGAATAAACACATTGAGGTTGACTATCACTTCGTTCGAGAGCGTGTTGCACAGAAGCTGCTTAGCATCAAGTTCATATCATCAAAGGATCAACTTGCTGACATATTCACGAAGCCTCTTCCACAACCACAGTTTGTAGGCTGCAGGTGCAATCTTAACTTAGTTTGTACTTCAGGCCACAGTTAAGATTGAGGGAGGGTGTTAGACTGTATATGTATACGTAGACTTGTTTATACATAGACTTGTGTATACACCTTGTACTTGTACCCTTTGGTACTTATATATAATGAGATAGCCACACCCCTAAGGGTGTCGAGCAGTTGCCCAATATTTTGGTTTAACAGTTATTATCAATTTTTTGTTTCTTGATAAAAAGCATTGATAAGGTGATACTGACATGAATGTGAGCAAACATGATTGTGTCATCTAGCTTCTGCCACACATGTGCTGTATGTTTCACTCCGAGTCTTATCAACACCTTGTCAATGAAACTGGTAATAAAGTTCAGAAAATCCCATCTAACACTGTTACGTGCCAATGATATTGGTCTATCTTATGTATGTTACGCAGGCCAACAACTGAATGCCATTGGAGCGTGTGCTTTGTATGATTTCCATGCATGGCACCCTGATTCATGTGTTTTGATATTGTTTCTGGGCATGCAACTGAAGGGAGCCGTGGACGGCGGAATTACGTCTATGTTTGAGCAAGCGATGTTTATGTTCCTTTTGATACCTTGTGCAGGTTGGTGTGTGTCTTCGTGATGAGATCCATGTGGGTGAGCCTTGACTAGTCAGAATGCTTACAAGCCAAATTTCTTCAGGATAGTAACTTATATGCTATAAAAGCTCAATTATTTTTGTGATGGTGAGGTTGCCAAACTAAGCAAAAATATGATCTGCCATCCTAGTTTTGAGAATACAGAGCTACTGTAGTCTAATCCAGATACATGCGGCTCTTACCAACGAACCCAAGAGAGGTCTAATCTTTTCTATCAGAAAACACATTAACTGCGTGTTCGGAAGCTCTCCAATCTCGTAACTCTGCTCCGTGCGAGGAGCTCAGGTCGAGCAGCTCCCTGCAATTGTGCTGGCGCCCCCCCTGCTCCGGGAGCTGCAGTTGGGGAGCGGAGAGGATCCGAACAGGGCCTAAATGAGTGCTATTTTTAGATACAATCGTAAAATTCAATCCATTAATTTCTGCTCGCATATCACCCAGTTGATTCAATATGACCAGCCTCAAACAACGATCCATCCATCGGGTGCTTCACCTCTTCTCCACAATAATAGCAACGCCGAGGATCAGCACTTTCATGCACGCTGTATTGAATCCCACCAACTTCTTCGTCCTCGTCCATGGAGATTATGCATGTCGGCACCCAGCCGCCTGTATCGCAGTCATAAAGCACCTCCGCAAAGAAGAACTCCACCTCTGAGTTCTCTTCTAGAGTGCTCTTCGCCGTGAAATTCAGGTGATAATAGGAACCGTCGTCCATGACTCTCCAGCTGATGATGGGTTTGACGAGCGCGTACTTGATCCCGTCCTTGATCTGCTCCCGCTCCTTGTTGTAGTGCTCCAGCGCGCTGATTGCGAACTCGTCGCACTCTCGGAGACAAACAAAAGATTCAAAACTAGCGTCGTCGGCGTAACCGAAGGAAGAGTCCACCCAGTCTTGGTCGGGGGTATCCGGACTGTACCGATCGCTGCCAGAGTCAGAGTCAGACCCACTGTTTCAAATAGCCCGCTCCGCTATAGCACGCTATAGCGTTTACAAAAGGTCTTCCGCTAAAAGATTTTGGTCCAAACAAATAAACAAACATTTTAAATAGCGCGCTATAGCTCCCCTATAACACGCTATAACATTTGAAAGAGGTCCGACGCTAAGATGCTTAGCGCGCTATTTAAAACTTTGGTCAGACCACAGCTCGTGGCTGGGATCAAAAAGTGGCGATGAAGGAGAATTCGGGTCATCCAGCAGCAACACCTGTTGGGTTGCAGGGCTGCTGGTGGTGGTGGTGGTGGTGGTAGGCGTTAATGGCGTGGAGTCACCATGAGCAGTCGCTGGCGTTTGTCCAACAGAAGAAGCGGGCGAGGAAGGGGGTTTCGGCTCTGGAGAAGAAGGACGGATCCTTCTCTGATACAGCACACGGGGCATCTGATCTTCCCTTGGTTTCGTCAATGGGCGATCCGATCTGAGCAAGACGAACACCAACACGATAGAATCGCCGGCAGGGGGCAAAGGCGGCGCTTTGTAGAGCGGTGGTGGTGCTCCGTGGGCGCGTCTCCTTTTCCGACTAGAATAAAAGGTTAGAGCAAATAGATGATCCAAATGTAAAAGTACCTAACTTTTAGATCGTCTGGGACAAAAAACGCTGCTCCAACACATGGTTCATATGCAAAAAAAATTTGGACCGCGGCCTCCTCGTGATGTAAAATACAACACCGCGCAGTGCATCTGGTCCAAAACCAGACGCCGCCCGCGAACGCCCAACCGCCACTTCCTTTTCTTTCCGCCCGCGCCCGTCCGCCCGCCCGAAGACCAGCCGGCCGGAATCCACCGCCGCGACCGCCCAAAACCTCGCCTTCGGTGCCGCCACCACCCCACATCCCCGCCGCCCCTCCGCCGCCGTCGCCTCCCTCGCCGGTAGCCGGCTCACAGCCGCCCGGACGCCGCCGAATCGGGAGGCAGTCGGCACGGGATTCGGCCCCTCCGGCGGTCCGGCTGCCGCGGTAGGCCTCCGCCGGGTCTTAGGCTGCCGCCGACCTCCTCCTCATCGGCCGTCAGCCTGTCCACGGCCGTTGCGCTGGCCGCACGACCGCTGCACCAAGCCCTCCGCCTGGCTGCCGAACTATTCTTCGCCGTCCGCCCGGCTCCTCTTGTCCGGCCTCCAAGCTCATTTCTTATCACCACCGCCGTCCGGAGCCGACCGCAGCCGTCAGCAGCAGTCAATCCAACCGGCGGGCATCTTCTTCCACCGGCGCACAAGTGTTCGACGGAATTCCCCAAGGTAAAAAAATGATGGAATTCTCCAATACATGCAATATGTGCGACTGTACAGTGGCTGGATAGTGGCTGGACAGCAGTCGCGCGGCTGCTGTTCGGTTTTGGACCATGAATTTGGACCATCTATTAGAGTTGCTCTTTTGGACCATGAATTTGGACCATCTGTTGGAGTTGGCCTTTTTTCGGAGCTCCAAAACACACTTTTTCGCGGTCCAAATTTTGCATCTCCAGTTTTGGACCGCCAAAATTTGGACCATCTATTGGAGATGCTCTTAGTCTGGCACTGGAGAATTTTCTTTTCTGGTGAAATTCTATTTTCAACGAGGCCCACCCTAGTCCTTTTTCCCCTCGAGTCTCCCATCGTCAATGCCAGTCGGGCGAGCACTCTTCTTCCTCCCCTCCTACCCCCTCGCCGCCTCCACCTTTTCCTCGCCGGCCACCTTCCCCGCCGGAATCACCCTGTGCAACGTCTCCTTGTGGCGTTGGTGGCGTCATCCTTTGTCCCCTCCCTCGCCGCCGCTCTCCGCTCGTTGGTACCCAAACCAGGTCACCGTAGCACCAATTTGTCCTGATCCGATTGTCCTCGCCCCTCCTCTGCCGGCCGGCGCCAGGTACTCGCAAACAAGGCCGCACCCAGAAAGCTGGGACCCTTCTTCTCCAGTGTCATGGTGAGCCCCCTTTTTCCTCTTGCTCTGGGAAATGCTCTGAATTATCAAACCCTATAATCGGCAACTTTCCCACGCAGAAACGTTAGAGCATCTCCACCCCCCAGTCGCGCCCCTAGAAGCCCAAATTTCGCTGGTTAGGGCTGAAATTGGCGCCGGCAAACTCAGGACGAACCCAACGCGCTGGGGGCGCTAGGGGAAGGCGTGAAAAAACGGCGGGCCTGCCGAGTCAGTGACCAGCCGCGTCTCATCTTCCTCGCGCCTCGTTTCCCGCGGGGAATCAATGCCTAGGTTGTCGTCGGCCAGCCTTCCATTGTTTCCCCATGGGCGACGCACCATCCACCTCCTGCCACACGCACACACGTCTACCACCCCCCGGCGGCTATAAAAGGCCACCCCTCCTTGCCGGTAGACGCAGTCTCCTTCGCCCGTTGTCCCTCTCTCGTCACCGTCGCCCCATCCCGTCTCACTCCCCCAACACCAGCCACCGATGGGTGAGCGATTCCCCGGCGACGGTGCGACGGCCAACGGCTTCGGCCGCCGCATCCTACACGAGTGGGAGGCCCACCTCCTTCACTAGGCCAACTACCTGGCTCCGCCTAACATGCACGCGCCGGGGCGGTGGAGGCTTAGCACGGGAGGCGTCCAATTCCACCCGCAGCCCGATGTCGACCACCCCGCCTACTTCCACGATGAGATCGAGCGCGTCCGGGCCTCCCTGCCAGAGGAGGTGCGTGTCGTGGATCTAAGTCTGACAGTAGAGTGGGGGGTAGGTATGGAGAGGCAAGGTCCTAGCTATGGAGAGGTTGTAAACACAAGAGATGTACGAGTTCAGGCCCTTCTCGGAGGAAGTAAAAGCCCTACGTCTCGGAGCCCAGAGGCGGTCGAGTGGATTATGTGTATATGAGTTACAGGGTGCCGAACCCTTCTGCCTGTGGAGGGGGGTGGCTTATATAGAGTGCGCCAGGTCCCCAGCCAACCCACGTAATGAAGGGTTTAAGGTACATTAAGACCGGGGCGTTACTGGTAACGCCCCACATAAAGTGTCTTTACTATCATAAAGTCTACTTAATTACAGACCGTTGCAGTGCAGAGTGCCTCTTGACCTTCTGGTGGTCGAGTGAGTCTTCGTGGTCGAGTCCTTCAAGTCAGTCGAGTGAGTCCCTCGTAAGTCGACTGGAAGGTGATCTCTTCTAAGGGTGTCCTCGGGCAGGGTACTTAGATCAGGTCTGTGACCCTACCCTAGGTACGTGACTCCATCAGTGCGCACCGCCCGGAGTACGCCGCTGACATCCACGCCAGCTGGGTGACGTACTTCCAACGCCGCCACGAGGAGCAGCTCGCCTCTACCAACAACGCGCCGGTGAGAGGGCGCCACAACGCCGACGGCCGACGCTTATGGTGTGGCGTCCCCGGGCCGACACTGCACTTCATCCTCGAGCACCTCGAGGACGGAAACTAGCCGCTGCTCCATTACCCGGCGGCCCTGACGCTTGTACCCCACCGGAGCGGCGGCGGCATTTGGCTGCCGCGGCCCTTGGTGGGTGGGTCCTCCTCCTCCTACTCCCACTCGTCCGGATCGCCAGCTCTTGCCAGCGTCAAGACCGAGCCCGTGGAGACACTGCTAGGGTGGCGCACCCGCGGTGTTGCCCTCGTTATCAACAAGGGAGGCCGTGGCTACTCTTCCTCCCGCCTCGTCAAGCCGAAGACGGAGTCGGGGCTAGTGGCCATGAAGAGTGAGCACATTGACTTGGCCGCCCCGCCGACGAGGCCGCACTCAAGTGGGCGCGCGAGGACTACGTCAAACTGGAGATGGAACGCCAGCGCCGCACCCTCGAGGACATCGCCGCCCGGCGCTGCGGCCGTGACGTGGGCGACATCATCATCCTCGAGGACAGTGACGACGATGAAGGAAATATGCCCTAGAGGCAATACTAAAGTTATTATTTATTTCATTATTTCATGATAAATGTTTATTATTCATGCTAGAATTGTATTAACCGGAAACTTAGTACTTGTGTGAATACATAGACAAAACATAGTTTCCCTAGTATGCCTCTACTTAACTAGCTCGTTAATCAAAGATGGTTATGTTTCCTAACCATAGACATGTGTTGTCATTTGATGAACGGGAACACATCATTTAGAGAATGATGTGATGGACATGACCCATCCGTTAGCTTAGCTTTATGATCGTTACAATTTCATTGCTACTTCTCTCTTAATGACTTATACATGTTCCTCAGACTATGAGATTATGCAACTCCCGAATACCGGAGGAACACTTTGTGTGCTACCAAACGTCACAACTTAAATGCGTGATTATAAAGGTGCTCTATAGGTGTCTCCGAAGGTGTTTGTTGGGTTGGCATAGATCGATATTAGGATTTATCACTCCGTGTTTCGGAGAGGTATCTCTGGGCCCTCTCGGTAATACTCATCACTATAAGCCTTGCAAGCATTGTGATTAATGAGTTAGTTGCAGGACGAAGTATTACGGAACGAGTAAAGAGACTTGCCGGTAACGAGATTGAACTAGGTATGATGATACCGACGATCTAATCTCGGGTAAGTAACATACCGATGACAAAGGGAACAACGTATGTTGTTATGCGGTTTCACCGATAAAGATCTTCGTAGAATATGTAGGATCCAATATGAGTATCCAGGTTCCGCTATTGGTGATTGACCGGAGATGTGTATCGGTCATGTCTATATAGTTCTCGAACCCGTAGGATCTGCATGCTTAACGTTCGATGACGATTTCTATTATGAGTTATGTGATTTGATGACCGAAGTTTGTTCAGAGTCCCGGATGAGATCACAGACGTGACGAGGAGTATTTAAATGGTCGATACGTAAATATCGATATATTGGAAGGCTATATTCGAACATCGGAAAGGTTCCAAGTGATTCAGGTATTTTTCAGAGTACCGGAGAGTTACGGGAATTTGCCGGGGGAAGTAATGGGCCTTAATGGGCCATCTGGGAAAGGAGAGAAGGGCCTCAAGGGTTGGCCGCGTGACCCCCCATGGGCTGGTCTGAATTGGACTAGGAGGGGGAGGCGCCCCCCTGCTTACTTCTCCCCTCTTCCTCCTTCCCTCCTTCTCCTACTAGGAATAGGAAAGAGGAGGGGAATCCTACTTGGACTGGGGAGTCCTAGTAGGATTCCCCACACCTGGCGCACCCCCCTTGGGCCGGCCACCTCTTCCCTCCCCTCCTTTATATACGTGGCCAGGGGGCACCCCATAGACACACAATTTGATCTTTTAGCCGTGTGCGGTGCCCCCTGACGAGGTCCTGGATTAAGGGGTCCTCGGATAGCCGGACTACATACTTTGGCCGGACTGTTGGACTATGAAGATACAAGATTGAAGACTTTGTCCCGTGTCCGGGTAGGACTCTCCTTTGCGTGGAAGGCAAGCTTAGCAATTCGGATATGTAGATCTCCTTCTCTGTAACCGACTCTGTGTAACCCTAGCCCCCTCTGGTGTCTATATAAACCAGGGGGTTTAGTCCGTAGGACAACAACAATCATAATCATAGGCTAGCTTCTAGGGTTTAGCCTCTACGATCTCGTGGTAGATCAACTCTTGTAATACTCATATCATCAAGATCAATCAAGCAGGAAGTAGGGTATTACCTCCATCGAGAGGGCCTGAACCTGGGTAAACATCGTGTCCCCCGCCTCCTGTTACCATTAGCCTTAGACGCACAGTTCGGGACCCCCTACCCTAGATCCGTCGGTTTTGACACCGACATTGGTGCTTTCATTGAGAGTTCCACTATGTCGTCACGATAAGGCTTGATGGCTCCTTCAATCATCTTCAATGATGCGGTCCAGGGTGAGCTTCCCGGACAGATCTTCGTATTCGGCGGCTTCGTACTGCGGGCCAACTCGCTTGGCCATCTAGAGCAGATCGATAGCTACGCCCCTAGCCATTAGGTCAGGTTTGGAAGCTTGAACTATACTGCCGACATCCGCGGAGACTTGATCTTCGACGGATTCGAGCCCATGATAGGTGCACCGAACAGTCACGACGAGCATGACTTAGATCTGCCATCAGACAGTGTTCGGGAGATCACGCCTACGGCTGCCCCGGCCTTAATCTGGAGAAAATCGTGCCATCCGAGGACAGGCGGAAGGACCCCGCCACGGAGGCCGCACACTCAACGGCGATAGAGATGAACACTGACTTCACCTCTTATAAGGCCGGTGTCATTGGACCCTCGGACTCGTCTCTGGCCACAGGCTCTGAACCGCGTGCGTCCGTGCCTATCAAATCTGATGGGGCACCGATCATGGAGTTTACCTCCGCGGATATCTTTCAGCACTCTCCATTGGGCGACGTGCTAAATTCATTGAGGTCTCTCTCCTTGTCAGGAGACTCTTGGCCGAACTATGTCTGGCTGGAGTGGGAAGCGGACGACGAAGAAATTCGTTCCCCACCCACCACCCACGTAATAGCCACTGTTGATGACTTAACCGACGTGCTTGACTCTAACTCCGAAGACATTGACGGTGTGGACGACGACGCAGGAGAAGTATAGGAACCACAACCCTCAGGGCGCTGGACAACCACCTCATCATATGACATATACATGGTGGATACCGCCAAAGAAAGCAATGGCGATGAGGCAACGGATGATAATCCCCTTGAGAAGAAATCTAAGCACCGGCGTCATAGGCTCCGCTCTAAGCCCCTCCATAGCAAAAATAGCGATATCGATAGAAGAGATGATAACCATCCGGATGGTGCCGAAGACGAAAACAATCCTGCCCAGCCAGGCTTCGAGCAGGCCGAACGGGAGGATGGGCAACCTAGCCCTAAGGAACAGGCAACAGATGGAGAATCAGAGGGTGACAATTACATGCTCCTCTCCGAAGACGAAGTGAGCCTTGGCGACAAAGAATTCATCGTGCCTAAGGATCTCGTAGAGCAGGAGAGCTTCAAGCATCGGCTTATAGCCACTGCAAAAAGCCTGAAGAAGAAGCAACAATAGCTTCAAGATGATCAAGATATACTAACTGATAGATGGACAAAGGTGCTGGCAGTCGAGGAATATGGAATCGAGCGCCCAACCAAAAGTTACCCAAAGCGCAGGTTGCTACCTCAACTCGAGGCGGAGGCATTAAAGCCCACACTACTAGCGCACGATGCGGCTGACTGGCCACCTCGTGGCCGGGACAAAGCGGCATATAAGCCCGAACTCCAGCCTGCACCCCGTCGCCAATCAAACAATAACACTAAGGCATGGGGCTACATGGAGGACCTGCGAGATGCATTGGAAAAAAGCAGGACAGTCAAGATCGATCTGCGGATCACGGGGGCGTGCCACAATGCGTGACGATGACCGTCACGCCGGATATACTAAAAGCAAATCCGGCCGGGACGAATACAACAGACCAGACTCATTTGAAATACGTCGTGATGTAGCCCGACATAGAGGCGCCGCACACCCCCTATGCTTCACCGATGAAGTAATGGGTCATGAATTCCCAGAAGGGTTCAAACCCGTGAACATCGAATCATATGATGGTACAACAGACCCAGCAGTATGGATTGAAGATTTCCTTCTCCACATTCACATGGCCTGCGGTGATGATCTACATGCCATCAAGTACCTAACACTAAAACTCAAAGGACCGGCTCAACATTGGCTGAATAGCCTGCCGGCAAACTCCATTGGCAGTTGGGAGAACTTGGAAGATGCATTCTTTGACAACTTCTAGGGCACTTATGTGCGACCACCGGATGCTGATGACTTAAGTCACATAACCCAACAGCCCGAAGAGTCAGCCAGGAAATTCTGGACTCGGTTCCTAACTAAAAAGAACCAAATTGTCGACTGTCCGGATGCCAAAGCCTTAGCGTCCTTTAAACATAACATCCGCGACGAATGGCTCGCCCGACACCTCGGCCAAGAGAAGCCGAAGTCCATGGCAGCCCTCATGACACTCATGACCCACTTTTGTGCGAGCGAGGATAGCTGGCTGGCTCGTAGCAACAACACATCAAGAAACTCTGGCAATTCAGATGCCAGAGACAGCAACGGGAAGCCACGACGCAACAGACACAAGCGTCACAACAATGGCGACAACACTGAAGACACGACAGTCAATGACGGATTCAGTGGCTCTAAGTCCGGTCAGCGGAAAAATCCATTCAGAAGAAACAATCTGGGCACGTCCAGTCTGGACCGCATACTCGATCGCTCGTGTCAAATTCATGGCACCCCCGATAAACCAGCCAACCACACCAACAGAGAATGCTGGGTGTTCAAACAGGCTGACAAGTTGAATGCTGAAAACAAGGAAAATGGGCTGCATAGCGATGACGAGGACGAGCCCCGACCGCCGAACACAGGAGGACAGAAGAAATTTCCTCCCTAGGTGAAAATGGTGAATATGATAATACGCAACCCATATTCCTAAGCGGGAACGGAAGCGTGCACTAAGGGACGTTTATGCGATGGAGCCAGTCACCCCAAAGTTCAACCCATGGTCCTCTTGTCTAATCACTTACGATCGCAGGGACCATCCTACCAGTATCCGTCATGGCGGTTCGGCCGCATTGGTCCTCGACCCCATCATTGACGGATTCCACCTCACACGAGTCCTTATGGACGGTGGCAGCAGCCTGAACTTGCTCTATCAGGATACAATGCGCAAAATGGGCATCGACCCTCAAGGATCAAACCCACAAAAACCACCTTTAAAGGTGTCATACCAGGTGTAGAGGCCTGTTGCACGGGCTCAATCACACTAGAAGTGGTCTTCGGATCTCCGGACAACTTCCGAAGCGAGGAGTTAATCTTTGATATCGTCCCCTTCCGCAGTGGCTATCACACACTTCTCGGACGAACCGCATTTGCCAGATTCAATGCGGTACCGCATTATGCATACCTCAAGCTCAAAATGCCAGGACCTCACGGGGTTATAACAGTTAATGGAAACACAGAGCACTCCCTCCGTATGGAGGAGCACACTGCGGCCCTCGCAGCAGAGGTACAAAGCAGCCTTCTCAGGAAGACCACCAATTCGGCAATAAAGCCCCCCAGACACCATCAAGAGAGTCCGGAGTACCCTGCAACAGGATCGTCCGGCACGTACAGAGCTCGCCTAGCAATTCGGCCTCCGCCCTAGTCCCAGTCAAGCGGCAAAATTTGTGCCGCGCATACATAATTACGCACTCAAAATACCATGGGCATTGGCAGAGGCACAACTATGACATGGTCCGCAATGCGGCTCAACCGCCCCAGGATTCATGTATCTTTACACCCTTTTCTTTTCAGGTCCCTATCTTCGGGAGGCTCTCCCGATAGCCCGATTATCGGACCCATGGCGGGACAGACACACCAAGGAGACAAGAAGCTTTGGCGTACAAGTGAATCCCTAGGTGGTCTCTGATAACGATCGCTATACCTGTTTTACATACCCGCACGCAGCTCGCTCTTAGTCAGGATGTGTCAAACAGTCCTGTTCCGCTTATCGCACTACTTGTACACATACACCTTGATGTGTTATTCAAATAACAATGGAAAATAATGTACAACGTCAGCTTACTATTACATTTCTTTATCCTTTTCCTTTACTGTTTATTTATTCCAAATTGCACCCGTACATTTTGGTACATCCGGCTCGCCAGGGGCTTCAGTGTACCCTATAACACGTTAAGAAAAGTCCGAACACTTTCGACAGTGCGGCACCCCGAACTTATAGCATTATATGCATCAGCTCCAAATCATGTCTTGGGTCAATAGTTAGGTTTGCCCGGCTCCCATGTTTTCGTACCTTACGTTCCACTATATCGGCTAAGGTAGCACAGGGAGAACTACTGCGATTGTGTCCCGCTTCTTCCAGACGAGCACCTTAGTAGAGAAAGCCGAAAAGTGACTGTCATGATGAGGCGAGAGCTGGTCGCTGTTCGAGAGGTCTCAAATCCTTAAAGATTTTTTCCGCTTTGGGCGAGGAATCGGCCTTGTCCGATTTAGGAGTATATAGTGCCCCAAGTTCGGCCTTCCGAATACTAGGGGCTTCACCAAAATTTAAAATTGTAGACTTCTATGGCCAAGTGAGTGATAAAGCTGTATAGTCTGATTGTCTTGTTCGCAGCGCTAAACACCTCCTTAAAAGGACCAAAAATTTGGATAAGGAGTGTTTATATTTATGCTGAACACACTAGTACTAGGTACATGGGGATAGAAGCCGACGATTGGCCAACTCTCAGATTTTACAAACGGCCACACAGAAGGTAATATTTTAAACCAACAAGCGTTATATAGCGCACATGAACTCCTTTTCATATTACAGGATGACATGAGTACATTCATTCAAATATTATATCCTTAACACATTCATCCGCCACAAGGCGGGCACCCTTCAGGACACCATCATAATATTTTCGGGGTGGCGATGCTCCTTTCCCTTCGGCGGCCCCTCCGTCACCAGCTTCTCGGCATCCATCTTCGCCCAGTGCACTTTCGCACGAGCGAACGCTCTGCGCGCACCTTCAATGCAGACGGACCGCTTAATGACTTCAAGCCGCGGACAGGCATTTACCATCCGCTTTACAAGGCCGAAGTAGCTGCTAGGCAGGGGCTCTCCAGGCCACAGCTGGACTATGAGGTCCTTCATGGCCAGTTCGGCCGCCTTGTGTAGTTCCACCAGGTGCTTTAGCTGGTCGCTCAAGGGCATCAGATGTTCGGTCCCAGTATATTGAGACCATAATAACTTCTCCGTCGAGCTCCCTTCTTCGAGATGGTAGAACTCTGTGGCATACGATATGCTACACGGCAGATCTGCGAACGCTCCTGGAGAGCTCTGAATTTGGGTAAGTAAAAGGAAAGTCTCCTTCACATGCTTGCTTTGCATAATGAATGCCTTACCCGCCGCTATCTTCTTGGCCGCCTGAATCTCCTGGAGGGCCTTTTGGGCTTCGGCCTTGGGGTCTTGCACGCTCTGGAGGGCCTTCGCAAGCTCGGACTCTTGCGTCTTAGAGTCACGCTCCAAGGACTCGAATTTTTTGACGAAGTCCTGGAGCTCTTGCTGGACCTCATCAACCCGAGCCTCCTATTTCTCGCGCTCGGTGCGCTCCTTGGCCGCTTTGTCTTTGGCCTCGGACAGTGCCTTCTTAAGGGCCGCCACTTCGGTCGTGGGCCCTATTAAAATTCATGATGCTTCTATTAGCATCAACGATTTTTCCTTTATATGACACAGGGACAGGGTATCGCTTACCTTTGTTCTCCTCGAGCTGCCTCTTCACGAGGCCGATCTCTTCCTTGGCCCGCCCCAGGTCCCTCTTCAGTCCGGAGACCTCCGCAGTGCGGGTGGCAGCGGCTAGCAGCGACGCCTGCTTATTCACATAGACATAATATGATTAGACTCCTGTGGATGTTATTTGATCCTCTGTTCGGCCTTTCTTTCGGAACACCAAACATAGCATCAGGGGTTACTGTCTATACTGTGATATTTTCTCATAATTTAATTACATACCTCAAAGCCTGTTAGGAGGCTCGCGCAGGCTTCGGTCAATCCGCTTTTGGCGGACCGAACCTTCTCAATCACCGTACTCGTAAGAGTACGAGTACGGTGTTATTCATCAATGGAAGCGCCCTGAAGCGCTTCCAGCAAGTTGTCTGATGCCTCTGGATGGACAGAGGTCATCGGCACAGGTGGCTCACCCCCCTTAGCGAGGGGCTGCCTGCCTGAATCCGGAACCACTGGAGGTTCCGGCGCAGTATCCGGCTGGGGGCCAAACTTGCTGCGGCCCCCCTCATCAGAATCCATGGGGGTCTTCCCCCTGTGTGCCCAGCGTCGGGGATTTCTCCTTGGGGGGCCTCAGAACTGTCTCCCCCTGGCCCGGTATCCTCTAAGACGACACCTCGATGTCGTCCGTGGGTCGAGGGGTGGTGGCCTCGGGAGCGAATCACTGTTCATCGCCGACGCGCTCAAAGACCCATCTGAGGAGGATAAGTCGATGCAGGCTTTGGACGGACTGCATGATCATATTTAACATGATAAGAAGCAATAAATAAAAACATGCCGGAAGTATTATGGTATCCGGATACTTACGACTTCGCCAGGGGCTTGTCCCTGGGCAGCCACTCCTCGTCACTGTAGGCAGCTGTTGTGGACTGGTTCGGAGGGAGGGTCCTTCCCTTCTTGGACCCTTCGGCCTCCCCAGACGGGGCGGCCTTCCTTTTCTTCTCCCCCTCGGTTTGGGGGGAGGGTTTTCCTCTTCCTCCTCCTTGTTTTCGTTGGAGGAGTGCGTCTTGGTGTCTTCGGACGATGAGTCCGATACCACCTTGCGCCGGAGACTTTTCCTGGTCCCCGTGGCCTTCTTCTTGGCCTTCTTCTCCGACACCTCGTAAGGCGCTGGAGGCAGCATCTCCGTCAAGAGAGATGTTGCTTGATCTTCAGGTAGTGGAGCTCGACAGTCGATCCGCTCCGCTGTCGCTACCCAGTCCTGTTAAAATTGGCGTGGAGGCTTAGATTCCTCCCACGAATATACTGGGGAAAGGCACATCTTGTGAAAAATAGAGAGCTTCCCGGATTGGTGGGGTGCTTTGCGCTGAGTCTGCGATCCTTGGTGGTGGGAGGAGGTACTTTGGCAGCCTTGAACAACACCTTCTAGATGTCTTTGTGCGTCGTGTCGAAGAGCTCTCGCAGCATCTGGTGTTTGGCAGAATTGAACTCCCACATATTGAATGCCCGTCTTTGACACGGGAGGATCCGGCAAAAGAGCATGACCTGGACCATGTTGACAAGCTTGATCTTCTTCCTTATCATATTTTTGACATAGTTCTGGAGACCAGTCAGCTCCGCTGGCGCACCCCAGGCTAACCCCTTCTTTTTCCAGGAGGTGAGCTGCCTGGGGATGCCGGATCGGAATTCGAGGGCCGCCGCCCAGTTGGCGTCGCGCGGCTCGGTGATGTAGAACCACCCCGATTGCCACCCCTTAATGGTCTCCACATAAGAGCCTTCGAGCCAAATGACGTTGGGCATCTTGCCCACCATGGCGCCTCCGCACTCCGCTTGCTGGCCGACCACTATCTTCGGCTTCACGTTGAAGGTCTTCAGCCACAGGCCGAAGTGGGGCTTGATGCGGAGGAAGGCCTCGCACACAACGATAAACGCCGAGATGTTGAGGATGAAATTGGGGGCCAGATCGTGGAAGTCCAGCCCGTAGTAGAACATGAGCCCATAGACAAATGGGTGGAGGGGGAATCCCAGTCCGCGGACAAAGTGGGCAAGGAATACGACCCTCTCATGGGGTTCTAGAGTAGGGACGATCTGCCCTGCGTCTGGGAGCCGGTGCGCAATGTTTGCAGCCAGGTATCTGGCTTCCCGGAGCTTCGTAATGTCCTCCTCCGTAACAGAGGAGACCATCCACTTGCCTCCCGCTCCGGACATGTTTGGAGTGGCTTTGTGGAGAAGATGAGAACTTGGGCGTTGGAGCTCGAGCGTGCGAGAATGGATGGGCAGGGGAAGAAGAAGGCGTGGGTGAAAAAGAGGAATCCTTATCGCTTTATAAAGGCGGTAGTAACTGTGCGCCTCCCCACTTGCCCCGTAAAATCGCTTATTCCCCAAGCGCCGCGATTGATGAGAATCCCGTGATAAGGGGACATGATCTCTGCTTCGACAAGACGTGCCAAGGAAACCGCCTCGCAATACGTGCAGTAGCTGGTTGAGGAAAACAGTTCGAATAATGACCGGGCCGTGGCGTGATGTCACATTATGAAAAGTTGTTAGCAGATTAGATTTGTGGAATATTGTGCTCTCTACGGTGGTATGTGGAATTTGTTTTGCAGAGCCGGACACGATCCTTGTGTTCAAAATCTTCTATGGAGTATTTGGAGAAGGAACCCGCCTTGCAATGCCGAAGACAATCAGCGCGTCGGACTAATCGTCATTGAAGCCTAGTTCAGGGGCTACTGAGGGAGTCCTGGATTAAGGGGTCCTCAGATAGCCAGACTATATACTTTGGCCGGACTGTTGGACTATGAAGATACAAGATTGAAGACTTTGTCCCGTGTCCGGGGAGGACTCTCCTTTGCGTGGAAGGCTAGCTTGGCAATTCAGATATGTAGATCTCCTTCTCTGTAATTGACTCTGAGTAACCCTAGCCCCCTCTGGTATCTATATAAACTGGGGGCTAAGTCCGTAGGGCAACAACAATCATAATCATAGGCTAGCTTCTAGGGTTTAGCCTCTATGATCTCGTGGTAGACCAACTCTTGTAATACTCATATCATCAAGATCAATCAAGCAGGAAGTAGGGTATTACCTCCATCGAGAGGGCCCAACACCTGGGTAAACATCGTGTCCCCCGCCTCCTGTTACCATTAGCCTTAGACGCACAGTTTGGGACCCCCTACCCGAGATTCGCCGGTTTTGACACCGACACCCCCCTCCACAGTTACACACCTCGATCATATCATCGTAGTGCTTAGGCGAAGCCCTGTGTTGGTAACTTCATCATCACCGTTGCCACGCCGTCGTGCTGACGGAACTCTCCCTCGGCCTCAACTGGATAAAGAGTATGAGGGACGTCATTGAGCTGAACATGTGCTGAACGTTGAGGTGTCGTACGTTTGGTACTTGGATCGGTTGGATCGCGAAGAAGTTCGACTACGTCAACCGCGTTACTAAACGCTTCCGCTTTCGGTCTACGAGGGTACGTGGACACACTCTCCCCCTCGTTGCTATGCATCACCTAGATAGACCTTGCGTGATCATAGGAAATTTTTGAAATTACTGTGTTCCCCAACAATGGCATCCGAGCCAGGTCTATGCGTAGATGATATATGAACGAGTAGAACACAAAGAGTTGTGGGCGATAATAGTTATACTTCTTACTAGCATGTCATACTTTGATTCAGCAGTATTGTTGGATGGAGCGGCCCAGACCGACATTACATGACCATGTTCATGAGACTGGTTCTGCCGATGTGCTTTGCACACAGGTGGCTAGTACGGGTGTCTATTTCTCCAACTTTAGTTGAATCGAGTTTGACTACGCCCGGTCCTTGTTGAAGGTTAAAACAACACACTTGACGAAAAATCATTGTGGTTTTGATGCGTAGGTAAGAATAGTTCTTGCTAGAAGCCTGTAGCAGCCACATAAAACTTGCAACAACAAAGTAGAGGACGTCTAACTTATTTTTGCAGGGCTTGCTGTGATGTGATATGGTCAAGACATGATGTGATATAATTTGTTGTATGAGATGATCATGTTTTGTTAAATTTATCGGCAACTGGCAGGAGCCTTATGGTTTTCTCTTTATTGCATAAGATGCAAGCGCCATATAATTACTTTAATTTATCGGTATGCGATAGCAATAATTGCAAAAGCAATAGTTGGCGCGACGACCATGTGATGACATATTGATAAAGATCAAGATGATGGAGATCATGGTGTCATGCTGGTGACGACGGAGATCATGATGGTACTTTGGAGATGGAGATCAAAGGCACAAGATGATGATGGCCATATCATGTCACATATTTTGATTACATGTGATGTTTATCTTTTATGCTTCTTATTTTGCTTAGTTCGGTGGTAGCATTATAAGATGATCCCTTAATAAAATTTCAAGGTATAAGTGTTCTCCCTGAGTATGCAGTGTTGCGACAGTTCTTCGAGCTGAGACACCACATGATGACCGGGTGTGATAGGATCTACGTTCACATACAACGGATGCAAGCCAGTTTTCCACACGCAGAATACTCGGGTTAAACTTGACGAGCCTAGCATATGCAAATATGGCCTAGGAACACTAGAGACCGAAAGGTCGAGCGTGAATCATATAGTAGATATGATCAACATAGTGATGTTCATCATTGAAAACTACTCCATCTCACGTGATGATCGGACATTGTTTAGTTGATTTGGATCACGTGATCATTTAGATGACTAGAGGGATGTCTATCTAAGTGGGAGTTCTTAAGTTATATGATTAATTGAACATTAATTTATCATGAAGTTAGTCCTCATAGTCTTTTGCAAATTATGTTGTTGATCAATAGCTCGCGTTATAGCTTCCCTATGTTTTTTATATGTTCCTAGAGAAAACTATGTTGAAACATTATAGTAGCAATGATGCGGACTGGGTCCGTAATCTGAGTTTATCCTCATTGTTGCATAGAAGAATTATGTCCTTGATGCACCGCTAGGTGACACACCTATTGCAGGAGCAGATGCAGACGTTATGAACGTTTGGCTAGCTTAATATGATGACTACTTGATAATTTAGTGCACCATACTTTACGGTTTAGAATCGGGACTTCAAAGACCTTTTGAACTTCATGGAATATATGAGATGTTCCAGGAGTTGAAGTTAATATTTCAAGCAAATGCCCAAGTTGAGAGATATGAAGTCTCCAACAAGTTCTATAGTTAAAATATGAAGGAGAATAGCTCAAGCAGTGAGCATGTGCTCAGATTGTCTGGGTACTACAATCGCTTGAATCAAGTGGGAGTTAATCTTCCAGATAAGACAGTGATTGACAGAGTTCTCTAGTCACTATCACCAAGTTACTGGAACTTTGTGATGAACTCTAGTATGCAAGGGAAGACGAAAACGATTCCCGAGCTCTTCGTGATGCTGAAATCAACGAAGGTAGAAATCAAGAAAAAGCATCAAGTGTTGATGATTAAACAAGATCACTAGTTTCAAGAAAAGGGTAAAGGAAAGAAAGGAAACTTCAATAAGATTGGCAAGCAAGTTGTCACTCCCGTGAAGAAGCCCAAAGCTGGACCTAAGCCTGAAACTAAGTGCTTCTACTGCAAAGGAAATGGTCACTGGAAGCGGAGTTACCCCAAATATTTGGTGGATAAGAAGGATGGCAAAGTGAACAAAGGTATATTTGATATAGAGGTTATTGATGTGTACCTTACTAGTGTTCATAATAGCCCCTGGGTATTTGATACTTGTTTGGTTGCTAAGATTAGTAACTCGAAACAGGAGTTGCACAATAAACAGAGACTAGTTGAGGGAGAAGTGACGATGTGTGTTGGACATTGTTCAATAACTTGGCCGAGTTATCATTTAAATGCCCATTTAACCGCTACTCAGTGCCTAACTGAGGTGAATAGCAGATACTCAGTTCATTAAATGGTCAAGCCAATTAACTCACCTTTAATCGGATGTCAGACGATTAACTGGTTGTCAGACGGATTAATCGGTGATGGGTCAGGCAACTGAAGTGGCAATCCGGGCCAATATTTGGGCCCCGTAACCCCGCACTGCACCCTCCCTCTCCCAAATTGCTAGGGATTCCCAGCGCCCCTTGCTCTCCGCGATCTGGCGATGCACCATGGCTTCTCCTCACGGACCTAGCCACCGCCGGCAATCTCCCTGCTCCCGTCGCTGTCCCTAGCCTCCTTCTCTTTTCCACATCCCCTCCCATCCTCTCCTCCCCATCTCTCCTCCAGTCCCAACCTGCAGAAACCGTCCAGGTATCAATTCTACCTCTTATCCTTGCTTTTTATATGCCTACAACATTATATTTTAGTATAATACATAGTTGTGAGCATTGGATTATGTGGTACAATACGTGAAAACTAGTAACAAGTTTCCAATATATTCTCATGTGTAGCCGATTAATGATCAATCGATTAATCCTGTTAAATGGCCAATTAACCAATTAATCGCTAATCAGTAGTTGACCGAGCAGTTACCAGTTACCGAATTCCTGAACAATGGTGTTGGAAGTGGTTCCAAGATTGATATGATCATCATCACACACTCCTTATACTTTCGGGATTAGTGTTGAACATAAATAAATGTTATTTGGTGTTTGCGTTGAGCATGAATATGATTAGATCATGTTTATTGCAATATGGTTATTCATTTAAGACAGAGAATAATTGTTATTCTGTTTACATGAATAGAACCTTCTATGGTCATACACCCAATGTTGATGGTTTATTGAATCTCGATCATAGTAATACACATATTCATAATATTGATGCCAAAAGATGAAAAGTTGATAATGATAGTGCAACTTATTTGTGGCACTGCTATTTGGGTCATATCGATGTAAAGCGCATGAAGAAACTCCATAAATATGGACTTTTGGAATCACTTGATTATGAATCATTAGATACTTGCGAACCGTGCCTTGTGGGCAAGATGACTAAAACTCCGTTCTCCGGAACAATGGAACGAGCTAAAAACTTATTGGAAATAATACATACCGATGTATGCGGTCCGATGAGTGTTGATGCTTGTGGCGGGTATCATTATTTTCTGACCTTCACAGATGATTTGAGAAGATATGGGTATATCTACTTAATGAAACACAAGTCTGAAACATTTGAAAAGTTCAAAGAATTTCAGTGTGAAGTGGAGAATCATCGTAACAAGAAAATCAAGTTTCTACGATCTGATCGTGGAGGAGAATATTTGAGTTACGAGTTTGGCCTTCATTTAAAACAATGTGGAATAGTTTCACAGCTCACGCCACCTGGAACACCACAGTGTTATGGTGTGTCCGAACGTCGTAACCGTGCTTTATTGCATATGGTGCGATCTATGATGTCTCTTACCGATTTACCACTATCAGTTTGGGGTTATGCATTAGAGACAGTTGCATTCACTTTAAATAGGGCACCATCAAAATCCGTTGAGAGAACGCCTTATGGACTGTGGTTTGGTAAGAAACCAAAGTTGTCGTTTCTTAAAGTTTGGGGCTGCGATGCTTATGTGAAAAAGTTTCAACCTGATAAGCTTGAACCCAAATTGGAGAAGTGCGTCTTCATAGGATACCCAAAAGGAAACTGTTGGGTACACCTTCTATCACAGACCCGAAGGCAAGATATTCGTTGCTAAGAATGGATCCTTTCTAGAGAAGGAGTTTCTCTCGAAAGAAGTGGGTGGGAGGAAAGTAGAACTTGATGAGGTAATTGTACCTTCTCCCTTATTGGAAAGTAGTTCATCACAGAAATAAGTTCCATGTGATTCTTACACCAATTAATGAGGAAGTTAATGATGATGATCATGAAACTTCAGATCAAGTTATACCCAACCTCGTAGGTCTTCCAGAGTAAGGTCCGCACCAGAGTGGTACGGTAATCCTGTTCTACAAGTCATGTTACTAGACCATGATGAACCTACGAACTATGAGGAAGCGATGATAAGCCCAGATTCCACAAAATGGCTTGAGGCCAAGAAATCTGAAATGGGATCCATGTATGAGAACAAAGTGTGGACTTTGGTGGACTTGCCTGATGATCGGCAAGCCATAGAAAATAAATGGATCTTCAAGAGGAAGACGGACACTGCTGGTAGTGTTACTATCTATGAAGCTCGACTTTTCGCAAAAGGTTTTCGACAAGTTCAAGGTGTTGACTACAATGAGATTTTCTCAACTGTAGCGATGCTTAAATCCGTCCGAATCATGTTAGCAGTTGCCATATTTTATGAAATCTGGCAAATGGATGTCAAAACTACATTCCTTAAATGGATATTTCTTAAAGAAGAGTTGTATATGATGCAACCAGAAGGTTTTGTCAATCCTAAAGGTACTAACAAGGTGTGCAAGCTCCAGCGATCCATCTATGGACTGGTGCAAGCATCTCGGAGTTGGAATATACACTCTGATGAGTTGATCAAAGCATATAGTTTTATACAGACTTGCGGTGAAGCCTGTATTTACAAGAAAGTGAGTGGGAGCACTACAACCTTTCTGATAAGTATACCTGAATGACATATTGTTGATCGAAAATGATGTAGAATTTTCTGGAAAGCATAAAGGAGAGTTTAAATGGAGTTTTTCAAAGAAAGACCTCAGCGAAGTTGCTTATATATTGGATATCAAGATCTATAGAGATAGATCAAGACGCTTGATAAGATTTTTCAATGAATACATACCTTGACAACTTTTTGAAAGAGTTTAAAATGGATCAGTCAAAGAAGATGTTCTTGCCTGTATTACAAGGTGTAAAGCTGAGTAAGACTCAAAGCCCGACCACGGCAGAAGATAGAAAGAGAATGAAGGTCATTCCCTATGCCACAGTCATAGGTTATATAAAGTATGATGTGCTGTGTACCAGACATATTGTGCACCTTGCCATGAGTTTGGCAAGGGGGTACAATAGTGATCTCAGAGTAGATCACTGGACAGCGGTCAAAGTTATCCTTAGTGAGGACTAAGGAAATATTTCTCGGTTATGGAGGTGATAAAGAGTTCGTCGTAAAGAGTTATGTTGATGCAATCTTTTACACCGATCCAGATGACTCTAAGTCTCAATCTGGATACATATTGAAAGTGGGAGCAATTAGCTAGAGTAGCTCTATACAGAGCATTGTAGACATAGAATATTTGCAAAATACATACGGCTCTGAGTGTGATAGACCCGTTGACTAAACTTCTCTCATAAGCAAAACATGATCACACCTTAGTAATCTTTGGGTGTTAATCACATAGCAATGTGAACTAGATTATTGACTCTAGTAAGCCCTTTGGTTGTTGGTCACATGACGATGTGAACTATGGGTGTTAATCACATACAGATGTGAACTATTGATGTTAAATCACATGGCGATGTGAACTAGATTATTGACTCTAGTGCAAGTGGGAGACTGACGGAAATATGCCCTAGAGAGCAATAATAAAGTTATTATTTATTTCCTTATTTCATGATAAATGTTTATTATTCATGCTAGAATTGTATTAACCGGAAACTTAGTACATGTGTGAATACATAGACAAAACATAGTATCCCTAGTATGCCTCTACTTGACTATCTTGTTAATCAAAGATAGTTATGTTTCCTAACCATAGACACGTGTTGTCATTTGATGAACGGGATCACATCATTAGGAGAATGATGTGATGGACATGACCCACCCGTTAGCTGAGCATTATGATCGTTACAGTTTCATTGCTACTGCTCTCTTCATGACTTATACATGTTCCTCAGAGTATGAGATTATGCAACTCCTGAATACCGGAGGAACATTTTGTGTGCTACCAAACGTCACAACATAAATGGGTGATTATAAAGGTACTCTATAGGTGTCTCCGAAGGTGTTTGTTGGTTGGAATAGATCGAGATTAGGATTTGTCACGACGTGTTTCAGAGAGGTATATCTAGGCCCTCTCGGTAATACTCATCACTATACGCCTTGCAAGCATTGTGACTAATGAGTTAGTTGCGGGATGAAGTATTACGAAACGAGTAAAGAGACTTTCCGGTAACGAGATTGAACTAGGTATGATGATACCGCCGATCGAATCTCGGGCAAGTAACATACCGATGACAAAGGGAACAACGTATGTCGTTATGCGGTTTGACCGATAAAGATCTTCGTAGAATATGTAGGAGCCAATATTAGCATCTAGGTTCCACTATTGTTTATTGACCGGTGATGTGTCTCGGTGATGTCTACATAGTTCTCGAACCCGTAGGGTCCGCACGCTTAACATCGATGACGATTTCTATTATGAGTTATGTGATTTGATGAGCGAAGTTTGTTTGGAGTCCCGGATGAGATCACAGACGTGATGAGGAGTCTTTAAATGGTCGAGACGTAAAGATCCATATATTGGAAGGCTATATTCGGAATCGGAAAGGTTCCGAGTGATTCGGATATTTTTCGGAGTACCGGGGAGTTACGGGAATTCGCCGGGGGAAGTAATGGGCCTTAATGGGCCATACGAGAAAGGAGAGAAGGGCCTCAAGGGTTGGCCGCGCGCCCCCCATGGGCTGGTCCGAATTGGACTAGGATAGGGCGGCGCCCCCTCCTTCCTTCTCCCCTCTTCCTCCTTCCCTCCTTCTCCTACTAGGAATAGGAAAGAGGAGGGGAATCCTACTTGGACTGGGGAGTCCTAGTAGGATTCCCCACACCTGGGGCGCCCCCCTTGGGCCGGCCACCTCTTCCCTACCCTCCTCTATATACGTGTTAAGGGGGCACCCCATATACACACAAGTTGATCTTTTAGCCGCGTGCGGTGCCCCCCTCCACAATTACACACCTCAGTCATATCATCGTAGTGCTTAGGCGAAAACGTGCGCCGGTAACTTCATCATCACTGTCGGCACGCCGTCGTGCTGACGAAACTCTCCCTCGGCCTCAACTGGATCATGAGTACGAGGGACGTCATCGAGCTGAACGTGTGCTGAACGCGGAGGTGCCGTATGTTTGGTGCTTGGATTGGTTGGATCGTGAAGACGTTCGACTACATCAACCGCGTTAACTAAACGCTTCCGCTTTCGGTCTACGAGGGTACGTGGACACACTCTCCCCTCTTGTTGCTATGCATCACCTAGATATATCTTCCGTGTTCATAGGATATATTTTTGAAATTACTACGTTCCCCAACAAGTACTTCTCGAGTGAGTTTGATTCTTTTTGTGCGGAACACAGCATTATTCATGAGAAGACGCCTCCTGATACGTCTCCAACATATCTACAATTTTTGATTGTTCCATGCTATTATATTACCCGTTTTGCATGTTTATGGGCTTTACCATACACTTATATATCATTTTTGGGACTAACCTATTAACCGGAGGCCCAGCCCAAATTGCTGTTTTTTTGCCTATTTCAGTGTTTCGCAGAAAAGGAATATCAAACGGAGTCCGAATGGAATGAAACTTTCGGGAGAGTTATTTTTGGAACAAACGCAATCCAGGAGACTTGGAGTGGACATCAAGAAGCAAACGAGGTGGCCACGAGGCAGGGAGGCGCGCACTTGGGTGTGGGCGCGCCCCCCACCCTCGTGGGCCCCTCGTGGCTCCCCTGACCGACTTCTTTCGCCTATATATATCTACGTACCCCGAAAACAACCAGGAGCACCATGAAACCCTATTTCCACTGCCGCAACCTTCTGTACCCGTGAGATCCCATCTTGAAGCCTTTAACGGCGCTCCACCGGAGGGGGAATCGATCACGGAGGGATTCTACATCAACACCATAGCCTCTCCGATGAGTTGTGAGTAGTTTACCACCGACCTTCGGGTCCATAGTTATTAGCTAGATGGCTTCTTCTCTCTCTTTGAATCTCAATACAAAGTTCTCCTCGATCTTCTTGCAGATCTATTCGATGTAACTCTTTTTGCCGTGTGTTTGTCGAGATCCGATGAATTGTGGGTTTATGATCAAGTTTATCTATGAGAAATATTTGAATCTCCTCTAAATTCTTTTATGTATGACTGGTTATCTTTGCAAGTCTTTTCGAATTATCAGTTTGGTTTGGCCTACTAGATTGATCTTTCTTGCAATGGGAGAAGTGCTTAGCTTTGGGTTCAATCTTGTGGTGTCCTTTCCCAGTGACAACAGGAGCAGCAAGGCACGTATTGTGTTGTTGCCATCAAGGATAAAAAGATGGGGTTTATATCATAGTGCTTGAGTTTATCCCTCTACATCATGTCATCTTGCCTAATGCGTTACTCTATTCTTATGAACTTAATACTCTAGATGCATGCTGGATAGCGGTCGATGTGTGGAGTAATAGTAGTAGATGCAGGCAGGAGTCGGTCTACTTGTCGCGGACGTGATGCCTATATACATGAATATGCCTAGATATTCTCATAACTATGCACTTTTCTATCAATTGCTCGACAGTAATTTGTTCACCCACCGTAATACTTATGCTATCTTGAGAGAAGCCACTAGTGAAACCTATGGCCCCCGGGTCTATTTTCCATCATATAGGTTTCCGATCTATTTTATTTTGCTATCTTTACTTTTCAATCTATATCATAAAAATACCAAAAATATTTATCTTATTATTATCTTTATCCGATCTCACTTTCGCAAGTGGCCGTGAAGGGATTGACAACCCCTTTATCGTGTTGGATGCAAGGTTCTTGTTTGTTTGTGTAGGTACGAGGAACTTGCGTGTAGCGTCCTACTAGATTGATACCTTGGTTCTCAAAAACTGAGGGAAATACTTATGCTACCTTGTTGCATCACCCTTTCCTCTTCAAGGGAAAACCAACGCAGTGCTCAAGAGGTAGCAAGAAGGATTTCTGGCGCCATTGCCGGGGAGGTCTTCGCACAAGTCAAGACATACCAAGTACCCATCACAAACTATTCTCCCTCGCATTACATTATTTTCCATTTTCCTCTCGTTTTCCTCTATCCCACTTCACCCTTGCCGTTTTATTCGCCCTCCCTTTCCCGTTCACCTCGTTTTCGCTTGCCTCTTGTGTGCCTGTGTGTTGGATTGTTTGTCACGATGGCTTAAGATAATACTAAATTGTGTGACTTCTCCAATACCAACAACAATGATTTCCGTAGCACTCCAATTGCTCCTCTTACCGATGCTGAATCTTGTGAAATTAATGTTGCTTTGTTGAATCTTGTCATGAAAGATCAATTCTCTGGCCTTCCTAGTGAAGATGCCGCTATTCATCTAAAAAACTTTGTTGATTTGTGTGATATGCAAAAGAAGAAAGACATGGATAATGATATTGTTAAATTGAAGCTATTTCCGTTTTCGCTTAGAGATCATTCTAAAACTTGGTTTTCGTATTTGCCTAAAAATAGTATTGATTCTTGGAATAAGTGCAAAGATGCTTTTATCTCTAAGTATTTCCCTCCCGCTAAGATCGTCTCTCTTAGAAACGATATTATGAATTTTAAGCAACTTGATCATGAACATGTTGCACAATCTTGGGAGAGGATGAAATTAATGATTCGCAATTTCCCTACACATGGATTAAATTTATGGATGATCATACAAAAAATTTATGCCAGATTGAATTTTGCTTCTAGAAATCTTTTAGATTCGGCCACAGGAGACACTTTCATGTAAATCACTTTAGGAGAAGCTACTAAACTCCTAGATAATATTATGGTTAATTATTCCCAATGGCCCACCGAAAGATCTACTAGTAAAAAAGTTCATGCGATAGAAGTGATCAATGTTTTGAGTGGAAAGATGGATGAACTTATGAAATTGTTTGCTAATAAGAGTGCTCCTATTGATCCTAATGATATGCCTTTGTCTACTTTGATTGATAATAATAACGAATCTATGGATGTGAATTTTGTTGGTAGGAACAATTCTGGTAACAACACTTATAGAGGAAACTTTAATCCTAGGCCGTTCCCTAGTTATTCCACTAATAATTATGGTAATTCCTACGACAACTCTTATGGAAATTTTAATAAGATTCCCTCTGATTTTGAGACTAGTGTTAAAGAATATATGATTTCACAAAAGAATTTCAGTGCTTTGCTTGAAGAAAAATTGCTTAAGATTGATGAATTGGCTAGGAACATGGATATAATTTCTCTTGATGTTGATTCTTTGAAACTTAGATCTATTACACATAAGCATGATCTCAATGAGTCTCTCAAAGCCATGAGAATTTCCATTGATGAGTGCAAAGAAAGAACCGCTAGGATGCGTGCTAAGAAAGAATGCTTTGTAAAAGTGTGTTCCTCTAGTTTTCAAGAGAATAATGATGAAGATCTAAAAGTGATTGATGTGTCCCCTATTAAATCTTTCTTTTTCAATATGAATCTTGATGATGATGGGACTGGAGATGAGTCAACTTTAGTTAAAAGGTGTCCCAATGATTCGGAGTTTTTAGATCTTGATGCAAAAATTGGTAAAAGTGGGATTGGATGGTCAAAACTTTACATAGCAATGAACCCACTATTTTGGATTTCAAGGAATTCAATTATGATAATTGTTCTTTAATAGATTGTATTTCCTTGTTGCAATCCGTGTTAAATTCTCCTCATGCTTATAGTCAAAATAAATCTTTTACTAAACATATCGTTGATGCTTTAATGCAGTCTTATGAAGAAAAACTTGAGTTAGAAGTTTCTATTCCTAGAAAACTTTATGATGAGTGGGAACCTACTATTAAAATTAAAATTAAAGATCATGAATTTGATGAGTGGGAACCTGCTATGATTTGTGTGATATGCGTGCTAGTGTTTCCACGGTTCCAAAAACTTTGTGTGATGTGTTAGGTTTTCGTGAATTTGATGATTGCTCTTTAAACTTGCACCTTGCGGATTCCACCATTAAGAAACCTATGGGAAGGATTAACGATGTTCTTATTGTTGCAAATAGGAATTATGTGCCCGTAGATTTTATTGTTCTTGATATAGATTGCAATCTTTCATGTCCTATTATTCTTGGTAGACCTTTCCTTAGAACGATTGGTGCAATTATTGATATGAAGGAAGGAAATATTAGATTCCAATGTACATTAAGGAAAGGTATGGAACACTTTCCTAGGAATAAAATCAAATTACCTTATGAATCTATTATGAGAGCCTCTTATGAATTGAATACCAAAGATGGCAATACTTAGATCTATTCTCACTTTTATTCCTAGCTAGGGGCGTTAAACGATATAGCTTGTTGGGAGGCAGCCCAATTTTATTTTTGTTCTTTACTTTTTGCCTCCTGTTTAGTATTAAATAATTCATCTAGCCTATTTTTAGATGTGGTTTTATGTTTTAATTAGTGTCTGTGCCAAGTAGAACCTATAGGATCATCTTGGGTGATATTTAATTTGATCTTGCTGAAAAACAGAAACTTTTGTGCGCACAAGAATAATTTTAGTAAATCACAGAAACGTGCTTTTTAGTTGATTTCCTAGGACTTCCTATTTTGGTAGGATTTTTAAGGTTCCAGAAGTATTCGAAAGTTACAGATTACTACAGACTATTCTGTTTTTGACAGATTCTGTTTTTCGTGTGTTGTTTGCTTATTTTGATGAATCTATGGTTAGTATCGGGGGGTATGAACCAGAGAGTAGTTGGAATACAGTAGTTTTAACACCAATATAAATAAAGAATGATTTCATTACAGTACCTTAAAGTGGTGGTTTGCTTTCTTGCACTAACGAAGCTCATCAGATTTTCTATTGAGTTTTGTGTTGTGAAGTTTTCAAGTTTTGGGTAAAGATTTGATGGATTATGGAATCAGGAGTGACAAGAGCCTAAGCTTGGGGATTCCCAAGGCACCCCAAGATAAATTCAAGGACAACCAAAAGCCTATGCTTGGGGATGTCCCGGAAGGCATCCCCTCTTTCGTCTTCGTCCATCGGTAACTTTACTTGGAGCTATATTTTTATTCACCACATGATATGTGTTTTGCTTGGAGCGTCTTGTATGATATGAGTCTTTGATTTTTAGTTTTCCATAATCATCATTGTTGTACACACCTTTTGGGAGAGACACACATGAATCATAATTTATTAGAATACTCTATGTGCTTCACTTATATCTTTTGAGCTAGATAATTTTGCTCTAGTGCTTCACTTATATCTTTTTAGAGCACAGCGGTGGTTTTATTTTGTAGAAATTATTGATCTCTCATGCTTCACTTATATTATTTTAAGAGTCTTTTTGAACAGCATGGTATTTGCTTTGGTTATAAAATTAGTCCTAATATGATGGGCATCCAAGTTGTGTATAATAAAAACTATCATAGAAAGTGCATGAAACACTATGAGAAATTTGATACTTGATAATTGTTTTGAGATATAAAGGTGGTAATATTAGAGTCATGCTAGTTGGGTAATTATGAAATTGATAAATACTTGTGTTAAAGTTGGCAATTCCCGTAGCATGCACGTATGGTAAACGTTGTGTGACAAATTTGTTGCATGAGGTGTTCTTTTGATTGCCTTCCTTATGTGTGGAGGTCGGGATCGCGCGATGGTTAACTCCTACCAACCCTTACCCTAGGAGCATGCGTAGTAGTACTTTGCTTCGAGGGCTAATAAACTTTTGCAATAAGTATATGAGTTCTTTATGACTAATGTGAGTCCATGGATTATACGCACTCTCACTCTTCCACCATTGCTAGCCTCTCTTGTGCCGCGCAACTTTCGCCGGTATCATGTACCCACCATTTACCTTCCTCAAAATATCCGCCACACCTACCTATTATGGCATGTCCATAGCCATTCCGAGATATATTGCGATGCAACTTTCCACCGTTCCGTTTATTATGACACGCTCCATCATTGTCATATTGCTTTTGCATGATCATGTAGTTGACATCGTATTTGTGGCAAAGCCACCATTATAATTCTTTCATACATGTCACTCTTGATTCATTGCATATCTCGGTACACCACCGTAGGCATTCACATAGAGTCATATTTTGTTCTAAGTATTGAGTTGTAATTCTTGAGTTGTAAATCGATAAAAGTGTGATGATCTTCATTATTAGAGCATTGTCCCAAGTGAGGAAAGGATGTACTATGATTCCCCCACAAGTTGGGATGAGATTCCGGACATTATGAAAAATAAAAGAGGCATAGAAGCCCAAATAAAAAAAAGGCCAAAGAAGCCCACCAAAAAAAGAGAAAAAGAGGGAAGGGACAATGTTATTATCCTTTTTCCACACTTGTGCTTCAAAGTAGCACCATGATCTTCATGATAGAGAGTCTCCTATGTTGTCACTTTCATATACTAGTGGGAATTTTTCATTATAGAACTTGGCTTGTATATTCCAATGATGAGCGTCCTCAAAATGCCCTAGGTCTTCGTGAGCAAGCGAGTTGGATGCACACCCACTTGGTTTCTTTTGTTGAGCTTTCACACATTTATAGCACTAGTGCATCCGTTGCATGGTAATTCCTACTCACTCACATTGATATCTATTAATGGGAATCTCCATAGCCCGTTGATACGCCTAGTTGATGTGAGACTATCTTCTCCCTTTTTGTCTTCTCCACAACCACCATTATATTCCACCCTTAGTGCTATCACTACTAGGAAAAGGCATGCTAGTGGCGCACCGAATTTGCCTTCTAATGGCGCACTACTGGTGCGCCACTGGCATCACGCCATTAGAATTAAATTCTAATGGCGCACTACTGGTGCGCCATTAGTATCTGGTGTTCTAATGGCGCACCGCGTAGTGCGCCATTAGTATAGCCTGCAGTGCGCCATTAGAATGCCTCCCAGGGGCCATATGTACAAATGTGCTTTGGCATTCTAATGGCGCACCAGCAGCTAATGCGCCATTAGTGTGATGATCACAGTGCGCCATTAGTGTCTTGTGTGGTACGCCATTAGTATGAATATTAGGTTTTATTTTTTTTGATTTTCTGATTTTTGCACAGGTTACAAAATATATTATTGCATAGAATATAGACAGCAGCACACAGCAACATCAGATTCATCAAATACAATAGAAGATTAGTCTCCGAATACAATTCATCATATTAGTCTCCGGATTCAAAAGACCGGACAAAGATAAAACATTACAAGTCTCAAGACCGCGAGTATCGAGTTTGCCTTCACATTACAAGTCGATATCGATCATCTAAACTACCATCACATAGAAGAGAGCTGTGGTCATCACGATGAGCATCATCGCGATCAAACTGGTCTTCATCCGGTTCCTCCAACGCTCCCTCCTCTCTCCCGCTAGATAGCGGCGTATCTAGATTCGGCCTCCGCCCTAGTGGTGCACCCTTTGTAACTGTTACCGCTGAAACGGTGAACCTGTCTCCGACACTCCTCCCAGTCATCGTAGACTCCGGGAACCTTACCCTTGTACACGACATACGACGGCATCTCTATGCACAAGCCAAACAACAGACAATACATAAGCAATGTGTAAGTATGCAACAAAAGGATCGGAAGAGAAAAGCAAGACATTAATAGCACGATTCATGGTCCTACTAATAAATAGCATCGATTACATCTAAGTTGAAAAACCGTCCAAACCAAAGAGACATCCGAATTCATTAAAGTTTAATTACAACATGAGCCAATCAATGTTTCAGAACTACACATCACTACTTTCGACTCAACTCATCGGACAAGAGCGTGGGTGAAGCCGCCGTCTGTCGTGATGGTCATGAAATCACGGTCGTTGTCACCCTGCATTTGTAGCGTTTCATCTATCTCACTGTTGGATGGTTGATATCCGAGGAAGAACTACCCCGCGGTATGAAGGACATCTTGATGGATGATGTCCGCAAACTCTGACTGGATGCGAAAGAATTCTTGTCTGAGGTCCGCGTCCTGGACTGCCGACAAGCTCGCGGCCCAATCTTTGAGATTATCTGGTAGCAGAAGGTGATGATGGTCCCTTACGATCGCCCGCATGTGATGGAGGGCGTAGTAGGCATCCTTCTGACCGCCAGGCGGCTGCTTGACGCAGCAGAACTTCGTATTGTGTGAGAAGATGTGCTTGCCGTACTTACGAACTGGCCTGGTGAAGGTGCCTCCAGATTGGGCGTAGCCGGGGAGAACATCATCAAGAACTTTCTTCACATTTGTGTAGTCTATCATGGAGTTACGGTTCGGGTCGAAATACGTGGCCATGGAATATTTCGGGCTTAAGAGGATGAGTGTGCAATGTGTGTCACTTCACAGAACACGGAATGTTAGAAAAAAAGAACGATCGAAACCTAAGAAATCATATGTTACGGGGCGGTTAAGGGATGACTTACTCGGGAAAGTAAGGCACAAGGAAGTTATCCTTATCTGCGTTTGCCAGAATGACGCCTTCGAGGTGTGAACTCGCAACTTGGCGGTCCCCGGCGCTGCTCAAGTGCTTGGCACGCATGTAGAAGGGGTCGACTATCACGATGTCCGGGGTATTGTCTCTAATGATCCGCATCTGCATGCTCAGCGAAAACAGCCGAACGAAGGTGTAGTGCAACGGATGAAGGTTAAACATAGCAAAGATGTCATCAAACCGCAGGACGATCATACCCCCGATGTCGCCATCCACAAAGCCCTTGCTCTCTGGCACCTTGGCCACGAAAACCGGGTATGCCACATCCTTCTCTCTGAGACGCCGCTTCTCCAAAATCAGAACACTGTCGTTCAGACTCCGCATAGCACCGGTTGCAGCATTCAGCATATTTGGCGGTAGCATCGCCCTACCCGCCACATGCACCCTCCTCGAGATATCCTTAGGTGAAGGTGGCCCGTCCTGAGCACGGATCGAACTCGGTGCCGGCTGGCTCGCACCGGCGCCCTTGTTGGTCTTTCGTTTCCGGCCCTTCTTCTTGATCTCCTGTAATGGGACCGAGTTCTGCTCACAGACCGCCTTCTTCAGCGTGTTGGGGCTGATAATATTTTGCGCCTCAGCTATCTGAGGCTCGGTGAAGGCGGGAGCTGGAGGCGTGTCCTGAGAACTGAACGCCATACGACGCTTGTTGCAATTGGATTTCTCCGCCGTACCAGCTAGATCGCGGTGGTCTTGGTTGGGTTCTTGAGAAAGAGGCCCGCAGAACTCGTCAGTGTACCCATGTTCGGCAAAGTACTTATCAACTTTGGTAAATGTACCATCGTCGTTGTCGTCGCCGTCCGGATCCTATGCCATAGGGCCGTCCGGATCCTGTGCCATAGGGATGTCCGGCAGGTCCGGTAGCGTTGCGGCGTTCTTGCCATGGCTTAGCGCCGGCACGACTGGCGGTCTTGTCTGTGGGGTGGTGTCCCCCGCCCCCAAACGAATCTGGCTCTTCGGCCATAGCAGGGGCCAGTTTACGCAGGTGCCGAGGGTCATCTCATCTTCTTCGTCGGCCCCAGCGGGTCGAATCGGAGGTAATAGCTCGTCGCAGCCTGGCAGCACCCGGACCACTTCAACCCTATACATTGTGGTTGGCATCGGATTACCGTGGAACATGGGGTTGCCCGGTTGAACGATTCTGCCCTTGGAGACATCGACCAACTCGGCGCCCACGAAGTGCAGAAGAGTGCAAGGAACGTTGGCGGTGCCCTGGAAAAACATGTATAGGGCGTCAGGGATGCCCAATCAAAGGCAAGGAGATGAAGTCATCGGCCGAGAGGCTTAGTTACCGTGATGCCGTCGAGCTCGGCTAATGTCGAGGCACCGCCAATGGCGGGCGTGCAACTGACGGAGGGGGCGCTTGCTGGCGAGGTGCCGGTCGGCCTACACCCGGGTGCATTAAGCTCCAATGCCCGTGCCGGTGCCGGAGACACGAATACCGCCTCCGCCGGAGACACCAATGGCGCCGCCGCCGGAGACACCAATGGTGCCGCCGCCGGAGACACCAATGGCGCCGCCGCCGGAGACACCAATGGCGCCGCCGCCGGAGACACCAATGGCGCCGCCGCCGGAGACACCAATGGCGGCGCCGCCGGAGACACCAATGGTGCCGCCGCCGCGCTGTGCGAGTTGCTGGCCGTGAAGCTGGGAACCGGGGGAGGCCCCTTTTGGCCGCCCGCAATCCACGTCGTCAGCCCATGAATCAACGTAGGCACCATGGCATTGAGCGTCGTTCCAAGTTGTTGTTGCACTTGCTCATGGACAAGCTCCGGAATCCGCGCCACTTGTGCCTTGAGTTCTTCAACCTCGCGCATCTGGCTTTCCGAGCTGGTCTTTTTCTCCTTCCGCACACCAGCGGTATAGTATGACCCCCATTTTGTGGACAAGCCTTTGCCGGCCACACGACCAGCTGACGTCGGCTTATCGAGCTTATCCTTCTTTTTCATTACGTTCAACGCCCTATTTAAAGGGGTGTCGAAAGGGGAGCTCTTAGACGACCCCGCGCTACTGCTTTCATTGTCCTGCGAAAGGAACATGAACCATTTAGAAATATTGGGGATTAATTAGAGTGCAACCATATGGAGCTAATTACGCGGGGGTGTATTCCTTACTAGAACAAGCTCAAGCGCCCTGGTCTTCGGATCCGTGGTAAGCTCCTCTGTTATCGGGTCCTCCTTGTACCGGGCCCTGACATAGTTCCTGGTCTGCTTGTCACCGCTGTATTTCTCAAAGCGGGGCGGTAGGCCTTGCTCGGCACGCTCCGCGTCCTCCTTGTCCCATATAGGCTCCGCCACTCTATAACCGCCGGGACCGAGTTTGTGTTCCCCTAAGTTCAACTCCCGCATTTCTTTCCCCCACCGACTTGATTCGGAGGTTGCGGGGCTCTTGCACTTGATCTTGAACTCCTTGTACTCATCTTCGCTCATCAAAGGATATTTCGCCTTGATCTTGTCATAACTATCACCTTTATCAATCATTCTCTTCACCGCGCTTCTCCAAGTAGACAGGGCCGTGCTCATCTTCGTGAGGGCGGCATTGTTCACTTTACTCCCTGAGAGGCGTGTGTTTTCAAATTCGGCGGGGAACTTGTATCGTTCGTGCAGCTTCGTGAAGAGGAGGTTGCGCAAATTCCCTCGGTCCTTATGCCTAAGGTTCTCGGTGTTGATCGAGACGGTGCTCCGGAGAATGCACCCGAGCTGAACCGAGTACCCCTTGACTATATGTTTGGGCTCCGTTGGATTCCCATCGGAGTCCACTTGAGTGAATTCCTCCTTGACGGTGCGGAGCGCATTCGGGCGCCGGTCCTTCCTTTGCTTCTTCGGTTGGCTGCCATCTGTGTGTGCGCCGCCACCATCTGTGTGTGCGCCGCCATCATCAGTGGTGGCATCCTCGGCGGCACCATCAGTGGTGTCATCCCCGACGCCACTAGGGGTTGTGTAATCAGGATCGGTGTCTTCCGCGGCGTCATCATAGCGGTGAGGTTGTTCCTCCATCTCTTGGGACAGCTCCCAGAATTGCTTGCCGCCCGAACCACCGGCCTCATCGTTGTGGGCCATGTTTCTCTCTAAATAGGAAAAAAGTTTGGTCAAAAAGATGGTTATTGTCAAGGAACAAGATCATGGTCTCATGATTTAGGGTTTGTCGACACCGAGGCACCCTAAAAGCCTAAGCTTTCATCATTTAGGTTCTCATCGACACCGAGGCATCCGGGGCAACCAAGTTAAGTTTTCATCATTTAGGGTTTATCGATGCCGAGGCACCCTAGGTTGGGCCTAATCTTGGCTCTATTGCCACCTATGTTGGGTTTATCATCTAGGGTTTATCGATGCTAAGGATAATTCTAAGTTGGGCCTAATCACTTGGCTCTATTGCCACCTATGATTTAATGCAGCAAGAATGGCAGGGCAGTTGATCCTACTTAACTAAGTACTAAGATAGCCCGGCCCATGCATTAGTCGCAAGTACCCCATATGTCCTATTTTTAGCAAAGTCATGCTAAAATTCACGGAAAATTTCAGCATGACCTTTGCTGAAAATAGGACATATGGAGTACCCGAATTTGCCGGAATGGAAGTTAATCGACATTCCGGCAAACTCAAGGGCCTCTCGGGGTACCTGCAAATTCATCACGACACGATGGTCGGAGACAAAACCCAGCCACAGACCATATGGTCCTCTGCTTTCATATGGACAAAAATAAGCTCAACTTATGTGAGCTTCCATTCCAGATATAATATGTCTCCCAACAAAAAATCATCAATAGTTTAGAAAGTCTGTACAAACACAGAAAGAATGACAAATGTATTTTTACAGATCATGGCTCAGAGTCATAAACATCTATGGACCAAATATAGTAATGGATACAGCAGATTAGTCTTATGATTTTACTTGTTCGGTATAAAATAGCTTATGCTTTCCTTACAGTACATGTCCACATTTGATATGTCCTTTTTGTCTGTCCTGCTTTTTGAATCAACCGTATCGAGCAATACTATGGAATTAGTCAAATAATTGTGCATGTTTTGACAATAGGATGAATGCAAAAGAAAATCAAATGGTTGTGGCAATCTTTCCATCATCATGACTGTTGACAGTCGCCACACCCACTGTTGGACTTCGATCTAGCACAAAGGGGGTGTATAAGAGCAGATATGGATGGTGTGGTCTGGCACAGATAGCAGTATAATCATCTTAATCTTGTAGTGTAATTTTTAATCCGTGGCAGCAAACGGGCATTGTGCTAGTCTAATAAGAATACACAATGTTGAACTTCATTGCTGGAATTAATGGTTTACTTTCGGGATGTGCCTTAGGAGCATCGCTTATCAAGTGAAAACATAAGACACAAACTTGTAGCTGTATGGGTTTTGCCAAGAAAGGGTGCAACAAGAAATATTTTCCTAGTACTGGTTTATCTCACCTACTAGTAAAGGGACATTTCTCCTCAAATCGAAAGTTAATACATCGTTGTTTCTTACTAGGGGAAGATGGACCTGGATGGTCAAGCACGTGGAAGATGGCTTTGTGGGCGCGCCTTCTTAACAGCGAAAATGCATACAGAATGATCCTAAAGTTAATCACATTGGTTCCACCTAGTGAAAAAGTTGGGTTCGAAGGAGGACTGTACACCAATCTGTGGACAGCACACATAAGAACAGTAGCAGTAGTACTACTACTAGCAGTAGTACTACCAAAAGAAAGGAAAGAACAGTAGCAGTAGTACTACTACTAGCTAGATAGCTAGCTGGTACTGATCTAGCTTCTGCATGCATTTCTCTGAATTTTGTTATACTTAAACACTACAAGGAATTATACTTTGGTATAGCTATTAGTCTTTGGACTAAGGGGCACTAGCAAACTAGTAAGTGATAGGCAACCATCCTACATGGAAATGTGAAGAGTTACATGGATGAGTACCAGCTCTAAGTGAAGGCTCAATGGATTCAAGATCAACCGACTGAAGTTGCCCAAACCTGCAAGGAAAAGAGAGAATAATGATTTCGAACTGCTTCTGATGGCATACATAAGCATAAGTTCAGTCCCCCAAATCAAGTACTCCATCAGATTGGGATACTACTCTAGATTAGTGTAGCCACTATCTAACAAAAAATTTCAGAACTGAATTTCAGAGTACTCTAAATGTTGTGTGCCCTAGTATTTCTGTGTTCCCTTGCATTTCTATAACATTTAGTAGCATGACAATTTTATCATGTTGAAAAAAATTCAGTAACATGAATTTGGCTAAGCCAAGCATGATCTGCTTGCATTGCCGCCTTTGCTACATGAAGCAATAGGGTAGGTTCAGTTTCACTGAATTTTTGAAACTATACATCATTTGCTGAATTTTTGCTCTACATCACTTGCTCTTTGTAAATTATTGCATATATCCAGTGACTGAATTTTTGAAACTATAGGTGAACCTCTTCAGGAAACGCAAAACAGTTAACTGAAACTATCTAAAATAGTTAAATCCACTTGATGCTTACCTAATGCAGGCCAACAGAATGAAATGAACTACGAATTTGTTCTCTGAAATACATGTAGGCCAACAGAGAGGATGTTCTTACAAGGGAGCAAGAAGCCTGCCGCCATGGCCCTAGGGTTTGCAGGTGAGGGGGTGGAGGAGAAGGGAGGAATCACCATGCATAGGTTGGGGAGGGAGGAAGGATGGAGAGGGAGGAAGGAGGAAGGAGGAGAGGTACCTGGGCAGGCGCGACCGGTCGCCGGAGGGGTCAGGGTCGGGGTTGGGGTCGGGGTCGGCGGCGGCGGCGTCGTTGAAGGGATGCCTCAGTTGGCCGTGGGAAGGCCGGCGGCCGCGGTCGTCGTCCTGCACCCCGTGCCCGGACTGAGGAAGACGCCTGCGTTGAAGCTCCGACAGCGGCTGGGCGTCGGGGGGCGACGGCGCG
>NC_041393.1:656070844-656110288 GCF_002162155.2 Triticum dicoccoides
CCAGAGGGGAATAGATGGAGGGAAGCTTTCTAATGGCGCACCACACGCAGGTGCGCCATAAGTACGACTGTTCTAATGGCGCACCACCCCTCGGTGCGCCATTAGAATTTTGTTTTAACCTAGCCTAGTAGCCATATCTACAGCCCAACCCTATCTACAACAGAACCCACACACTAGCCCGACTGGTCAGCACGTAGCACACACACTAGGAGGTCCTGGGTTCGATTCCCAGGATCCCCAATATTTTTTATGCATTTTAAATGGTGTTTTTTATATTTATTTGTGTTTAAATATGTTCAAACTTGTTTAAATCATAACAGTAATATTTTTTATGCATTTTAAATGCTGTTTTTTATATTTATTTGTGTTTAAATATGTTCAAACTTGTTTAAATTATAACAGTAATATTTTTTATAAAAATAGTAAAAAAATTTAAAAAATATGTTCAAAAAGTGCGGGTGCGGGGGGCCGGGTGCTCCGGCGGTGGAGCGGGGGAGGGTTGCGATGGGTGGAGCTAGCGGGGGAGGGTGCGGGTGCGATCGAGATGGAGGGGGATCGAGATCGAGATGGAGGGGGAATCGAGATCAAGTGTCCTCATGAATTCAAAAAGTGCCCATGAAATTTAAAAATATTCATGATATCAAAAGGTGCCCATGAAATACAATCGAGAAATGAAGACTACGATTTAAATACAATCGGTCTTAGCTAGCTATCTGTTCACAATCTTCTTGCCCTTCTTTTTCGCAAACGGAGTTCTTTTGTGGAACGGACGTCCTTTAGGTAGGGTGGTCCTGCTTCTTCTTGTGGTGTGTGCTGCTACTTCATCGTCGTCGTCATGTTCGATCTTCGGGTCGCCGTACTTGTCGAAGTCTTGCTCATTGGCTACTCCATCCATTTCGATGATCTTCCTTTTGCCTCTCCTCACGACAACACGACTGGGCTTTGGCGGGTCGGTAATGAAGAAGCATTGGTCCACTTGGGAAGCCAGTACCCATGGCTCATTTTTCGCGGTGACGTTTGCGCCCGCAGTCTTGGATTTGGCTTCTGGTACAACCATGGTGGTGAAATACCGGTCTTCTTTTATGACGTTTTTGGCCCATCTGACACGGAACATCGGGACCTTCTCTCCAGCGTAGCTCAGCTCCCAGATCTCCTCGATCCTTCCGTAGTATCTGTCCTTGTCGTTATCGGTGTAGGATTCCATCGTTACCCCAGAGTTCTGATAACCATCGATCTTCATGTCCTTGTCCTCGGTGTAGAATGTGTAGCTGTTGATATCGTACGCCTCATAGGTCATCAGGTTGTGCTCGGCGCCCTGTGACAAGGCGAATATGAGTTGTTCTTCCGCGGAAGAATCCTCATGTAAAGGGTACGACAGAAGCTTCTGCTTGAACCAACGCGTGAAACATGAGTTGTGCTCTTTGAGTATATCTCCGTCCGTCCTCTGTTGGCCTCGGTCATTGTACGTCTTCTTAATAAAGGTTTTGTGCTCTACCACCCAAGGATCGACCACGTCTATGTGTTGTAGCGCGACTAGGTTTGCTCTTTCAAAGTCGGCGAGTCAACCCTCGAAGTCGACATGCATTTTGCGGCGACCCTCATGGTGACCCCATCCAGCGAGCCTGCCGAGGTGCCTGTTGACGGGCAGACCAACGGGGTTCTCGATGCCTAGATAATTCGTGCAGTAGGAGATGCACTCTTCGGTCAGAAAGCCCCTGGCTATGTTTCCCTCTGGACGTGACATGTTGCGAACGTATCCTTTGATGACACCATTCATCCTTTCGAACGGCATCATGCTGTGCAGGAACGTCGGCCCGAGTTGGATGATATCCTCCACTATATGGACCAGCAGATGCACCATAACGTCGAAGAATGCGGGCGGGAAGTACATCTCAAGCTCGCATAGTATCACCACGATATCTCCCTGTAGCCTTCTGAGTTGCCTCACGCCAATCGACTTCCGAGAGATGACGTCGAAAAAGTTGCATAGGCCAAATAGCGTTTCACGGACGTGCGCGTCCATGATCCCACGGATTGCAACTGGAAGTATCTGCGTCATCAGCACGTGACAGTCGTGAGACTTCATCCCGCTGAACTTCTGCTTCGCTGGGTCTAGGTATCTGATTATCTTCCCCGCGTAACCGTAAGGAAGTTTTACTCCTAGGAGGCAGGTGAAAAACTGCTCGATCTCCTCCTGACTTAGAGTGAAGCACGCGGGAGGGTAGTCATTTCCGGTGTTCTTGGCCTTTTTGCCTTTGCGACGACTTTCCGTGTCCTGCTTCGCCTCATCATCATCATCATCATCATCATTAGCGTGAAGCTCCTGCCTGATGCCCATTGATTTCAAGTCTGCCCTTGCTTTCGGCCCATCTTTGGTCCTCTCTGGCATGTTGAGCAGGGTACCAAGCAGACTCTCGGACACGTTCTTCGTGATATGCATGACATCAAGGCTGTGAGGCACACGGTGGATCTTCCAGTACGGCAAGTCCCAGAAAACAGACATCGTTTTCCATACCTTCAGCAGCGGCTCTGGCGCCTTTCGCTTCTTTCCCGGCAGTGGGCAGTCTTTCCAATTTTTCAACAGCTTGTCTATTTCTTTGCCGCTCCTCATACACGGGAGTTTTCGGGGTTCGGTTTCACCATCGAACAGATCCTTGCGTTTCCTCCACGGGTCATCGTCGCGAAGCCACCTTCGATGTCCCATGAACATGGTTTTCGAAGATCCGGGATCTCTATCTAGCTGGCGATACGTTGTGTCATCCATGCACCTTACGCATCCAGAAAATCCGTGGACTACCTGCCCCGCGAGATATCCGTAACCAAGATAGTCGTGCACCGTCGTGAGCAGTGCGGCTCTCATAGAGAAATATTCATTCTCTGCGGCGTCCCACGTATTGGCTGGCGTTTTCCACAGCGTGTCAAGCTCCTCTTTCAGCAGCCCCAGATACAGATTGATGTCGTTCCCTGGTTGTTTCGGCCCTTCAATTAGCATACTCATGTGAAAGTACTTCCTCTTCATGCACAACCAGGGGGGAAGGTTGTACATCCACACAAACACAGGCCAGGTGCTATGTGTGCTTCTCTGGCTGCCAAACGGATTGACTCCATCGGTGCTCGCGCCCAGCACGATGTTCCTTGGATCGTTCCCAAATTCTGGGTATTCGAAGTTCAACGCTTGCCACTGGCTCGCATCCTTAGGGTGACTCAGCATCTTGTCTTTTTTATCTATCTCCGGATCATTTGCGTCATCTTCTCGCTTCTTCTCCTCCCTATCCGCGTGCCAACGCAGGAGCTTTGCTACCTTAGGGTCCGTGAAATACCGCTGCAGACGAGGAGTGATCGGAAAGTAACACACCGATTTTCGAGGAGCTTTCTTCCTCTTCTTGTATCGAGTGACGCCGCACACCGGACATATGGTAGACTCCGCGTGCTCGTCCCAATAAATGATTCAATTGTTCATGCACACATGGTATTTCACGTGCGGTAAATCCAAAGGACACACGATTTTCTTCGCCTCCTCGAAACTGGTCGGGCACTTGTTCCCCTTGGGAAGACGTTCGTGCCAGAATGACATGTTCTCGTCGAAGCATGCGTCGGTCATTTTGTGTTTTACCTTCATCTCCAGAGCCATGAGCGTTACTTTCAGGCGGGTATCCTCGGGCCTGCATCCTTCATACAATGGAGTAACCGCGTCTATCTCCAGTTGATCCAGCTTGGCTTTCTCTCGGGCGGCAGCTCTTGCGTTATCCGTCCGCTTGAGAAGCAGCTCTTGAATATGAGGGTCCTGCACCCAGCCTCCATCGTCGTCTGCTCCGGCATCTTCATCTTCATGATCATTCCCTTCGTCTTGATCTTCCTCATCATCATGTACGACATCTTCTACATGATGACTGTGTACAGCATCACCGTCGTGATCATGTCCTGGAGATTCTTCGTCTTCTCGCCCGCCCTCGCCGCGGTGGTACTTGTCTTGTTGCCCTTCCTCATTTCTTGCCCGGCCCCGGCCATGGACGACTTGATAGTCATCTTCATCACCTTGCCACCGATAGCCATCCATGAAACCACGCAAGAGCAGGTGGTCCCGCACCTGCCCGGAATCCGGGTCCGCAATAAGGCTCTTCAGCTTGCATCTTCGACATGGACATCTTATCTCCGTCTCGTTCTTTTGAAGCATCTCGGCCTTCTCGGAGCTCAAAAACCTATTCACGATGCCTTCAGTCATCGTGCGGACCATGGTCGCCTGCGGGGTAGAGCAAAACGATATGTTAGAACCAAGAAAAAATTTGGCATGACCTTCCCTAAAAATAGGACCAAAAAGAATGCATAGTGCCAAAATTCTCGCCGAAACGGAAATGAATCAAAACATTCCGGCAAAATATTGGCAACTATCGCATATTTCAAATACCGGTACCTTCAAACACAAACATATATGCAACACCACAAACACATGCAACACCACAAACATACATAGATCTAGCTAGGCCACAAAAAGTGCATGTGCACGTTGTTGGAGCGAGCTAGGGAGAAAAAAAAGTAGATCTATATCATGAAGATAGCTTTCCCTTACTTACCTATCAAAAAAAGGTAATTTCACCACTTAATTTTGTTGAATCTATGGTGGAAATGAGGTGAGGAGGAGGAGATGGCCGAAAGCTTGGAGAAGGAGGTGGATGGAATGAAGTGGGGAAAGTGAGTGGGTAGGTGTGGGCTGTCCAAAATATCTTGTTGGTCCCAGGTTACTAATGGCGCACCATAGGAAAATGCGCCATTAGTAACCCTGGTTACTAATGGCGCATCAGCCTACGGTGCGCCATTAGTAGTTTTGCAAAAAAGTAAAAATAATAAGTATATATACTAATGGCGCATCTCCTCTGAGTGCGCCATTACTAGTTTAAACTAGTAATGGGGCACTGTGCCACGATGCGCCATTAGTAGTTTTGCAAAAAAAAGAATAAAACAAAATTTACAGTAATGGCGCACTGCCTGCTTGGTGCACCATTAGTAGTTATAGATAGTAATGGCGCATTATGGACCCGATGCGCCATTAGTATGTATGGGAAAATGGAAAAAAAAATAATTCATACTAGTGGCGCACCCTGTTTACGGTGCGCCATTAGTGTCTTCCACACTAATGGCGTATCACAAACAGGTGCGCCATTAGTATATAGTAGTGGCGCACTGCTTCCACGGTGCGCCATTAGAATCAATCCTATCTATAGCCCTTTTCCTAGTAGTGTATATCCATGGCTTACGCTCATGTATTGAGTGAGAGTTGAAAAAGCTGAAGCGCGTTAAAAAGTATGAACCAATAGATTGGCTGAAACCGGGGTTGTGCATGATGGGAGTATTTTGTGTGATGAAAATGAAGCATAGCCTAACTATATGATTTTCTAGCGATAAGCTTTCTTTGGCTATGTTATTTTGATAAGACATGATTACTTGTTAGTATGCTTGAAGTATTACTATTTTTATGTTAATATGAACTTTATTTTGAATCATTTGGATCTGAACATTCATGCAACAATAAAGAAAATTACATTGAGAAATATGCTAGGTAGCATTCCACATCAAAAATTCTGTTTTTATCATTTACCTACTCGAGGACAAGCAGGAATTATGCTTGGGGATGCTTGATACGTCTCCAACATATCTATAATTTTTGATTGTTCCATGATATTATATTACCCATTTTGGATGTTTATGGGATTTACTATACACTTTTATATCATTTTTGGGACTAACCTATTAACCGGAGGCCCAACCCAAATTGGTGTTTTTTTTGCCTATTTCAGTGTTTCGCAGAAAAGGAATATCAAACGGAGTCCAAATAGAATGAAACCATCGGGAGAGTTATTTTTGGAACAAATGCAATCCAGGAGACTTGTGTGGACGTCAAGAAGCAAATGAGGCGGCCACGAGGCAGGGAGGCGCACCCAAGGGGGTAGGCGCACCCCCCACCCTCATGGGCCCCTCATGGTTCCCCTGACCGACTTCTTTCGCCCGTGTATATCTACGTACCCCGAAAACATCCAAGAGCACCACGAAACCCTATTTGCACCGCCGCAACCTTCTGTACCCATGAGATCCCATCTTGGAGCCTTTTCTGGCGCTCCACCGGAGGGGGAATCGATTACGGAGGGCTTCTACATCAACACGATAGTCTCTCTGATGAGTTGTGAGTAGTTTACCACAGACCTTCAGGTCCATAGTTATTAGCTAGATGGCTTCTTCTCTCTGTTTGAATCTCAATTAAAAGTTCTCCTCGATCTTCTTGGAGATCTATTCGATGTAACTCTTTTTATTGTGTGTTTGTCGAGATCCGATGAAATGTGGGTTTATGATCAACTTTATCTATGAGAAATATTTGAATCTCCTCTAAATAATTTGATGTATGATTGGTTGTCTTTGCAAGTCTCTTCGAATTATTAGTTTGGTTTGGCCTACTAGATTGATCTTTCTTGCAATGGGAGAAGTGCTTAGGTTTGGTTTCAATCTTGCGGTGTCCTTTCCCAGTAACAGCAGGGGTAGCAAGGCACGTATTGTATTGTTGCCATCGAGGATAGAAAGATGGGGTTTATATCATAGTGCTTGAGTTTATCCCTCTACATCATGTCATCTTGCCTAATGTGTTACTCTCTTCTTATGAACTTAATACTCTAGATGCATGCTGGATAGCGGTCGATGTGTGGAGTAATAGTAGTAGATGCATGCAGGAGTCGGTCCACTTGTCGCGGACGTGATGCCTATATACATGATCATGCTTAGATATTCTCATAACTATGCATTTTTCTATCAATTGCTTGACAATAATTTGTTCACCCACCGTAATACTAATGCTATCTTGAGAGAAGCCACTAGTGAAACCTATGGCCCCCGGGTCTATTTTCCATCATATAAGTTTCCGATCTACTCTATTTTGCAATCTTTACTTTTCAACTATATCATAAAAATACCAAAAATATTTATCTTATTATTATTTCCATGAAATCTCAGTTTCGCAAGTGGCTGTGAAGGGATTGACAACCCCTTTATCGCATTGGTTGCGATGTTCTTGTTTGTTTGTGTAGGTACGAGGGACTTGCGTGTAGCCTCCTACTGGATTGATACCTTGGTTCTCAAAAACTGAGGAAAATACTTACGCTACTTTGCCGCATCACCCTTTCCTCTTCAAGGGAAAACCAACGCAGTGCTCAAGAGGTAGCACCTCCCTATTCACCCCAGTCAAACACAATTGCCGAGCGGAAAAACTGTATTCTAAGTGATTTAGTTAACGCCATGTTAGATACATCGGGTTTATCCAAGGCATGGTGGGGGGAGGCTATATTGACGGCATGTCATGTCCAGAATAAAGTTTCGACAAAGGATAGTGAGATCCCTCCCTATGAGAAATGGGTGAAGAGAACGACAACACTCTTGTACTTGCATACTTGGGGCTGTTTGGCGAAACTCAATGTGCCGATCCCCAAAAAGCGTAAGCTTGGACCAAAAACTGTGGACTGTGTTAATTTGGGCTACACAAAGAACAATGTTGGCTATAGATTTCTAGTAGTGAAATCTGAGGTACCTTACCAGAAGGTCGGTGCAATTATGGAGTCTAAGGATGCTACATTCTTCGAGGATATTTTTCCTATGAGAGATATGCAAAGCACTTCTACACTCCAAAAAAATTACACTTCCGTGATGATACGTGTTTGTCGCAGTAGGTCGCGTTTTTTTCATGCATGTACATCCATGACGATTTTATGACAGAATCAAGATAGTCATACATGTGTTGTCGTAGAAGTGTTCCATGAAATTACCAAAATTATCATCACAGAAGTGTCCACTTCCATGACGATAAATCGCGCGTCACAAAAGTGCTTTCGTCAAGGGTGACCGACACGTGGCATCCACCGTAACGGAACGCCGTTAAGCTATCGGGTCAGGTTTTGGATCCGAAAACCCGTTAACAGCCCCGACCAATGGGGATTTTCCACGTGTAAAATCATCATTGGCTGGAGGAAACATGTGCTGGCTCATCGTTGGGACAGATGTCATCCACTCATTCGACAGAAGGCGCCTATGATACATTGACACGTGGCACAGACCAACAGAGTCCCATTCCTATGAAAAGGCCGGCCCGTTTGACTTGGTCAAAAGGTGGCGGGCCGGCCCATGGAAAGCCTGTTAACGGCTTGTTCGCAAATAGCCCATTTACAGCCCGCTAACCCAATGCCTGTTACGCCCTATCCGAATTAGGCCCAGTAGAATCATCTAGGCCATCCAATATGATTCCAGCTCGTTTTCACTTCTGGCCCATGTATGGACCATGACATCTTTCGGCCCACATGAGGCCCTTTGTAACTCTTGGCCCATTAACGTCCCATGGTGAAACTGGCCCGTAATGAACAGTGTATCACTTTACACCCATTAACGGCCCGTGGTGAAACTGGCCCGTAATGAACAGTGTATCACTTTATACCCATTAACGACCCGTTATTCCGTTGGGCCGTTTCCAGCCCATGTTATCTTTCGGCCTTCTCAGAGCCCATTTTTCTTGGGCTCATTTCTAGCATTCGTTTACTTATGGCCCCTTAATGTCATTTTCTGCATGTGGGCCAAATTCAGCCCGTGGTTACAGTCGGCCCGTTTGTGGTCCCTTAATATGTTGGGCCATTTTCATAGCGTCATCAAATACGGCCTATTAACGATGGCCCGTTATGGTCGGCCCATGAATGGACGGTACCAACTCTAGCCTGTTTACGGCCATAATGCGGTATGTTATTGGCCCATGTTTGGCCAATCGATCATACGACCCGTATAAGGCCCATTGATGATACGGCCCATAGAAGGCCCATTGTTTCTACGGACCGTAGATGGCCCATTGTTTCTACGGCTCGTAGAAGGCCCATTGTTTCTACGGACCGTAGAAGGCTCACTGTTTCTATGGCCCGTAGGAGGCCCAGTGTCACTAGAGTAAATATTAGCCCATGGTTATTGTGGCCTAGTTTTAAAAAATAGGTTATTGCAGCCACTTTCAAACCGCGAAAAAAGAACTGCAATGACTACAAGCAAACAAATAAAACAAGACAACAAGAAAATAAATAAGAAAACAAGTAATGCTAGGCTATCACGGTTATTACACATATTACATCCACTAGGCATCAAAGTTCGCCACCACTGCAAATATAGGGAACAAAGCAGCATATCATATACACTGGTTGTCAAAGTTGGCGACCAGCGCAAATAAACGCCGCAGCAAAACAAATCCAGAACTAAAACCACTTCAGAAGATCTCAAGAAACAATATCCTGGGTACCCATAATGCTGGCAATATGCTTAGCAAGCTTATTAACTTTCTCTTGTTTGGCGCTAAAATCCTCCAGCACTTGCTGTTGCACCAGGAAATATGCATCTGAATTCTGTAGGGACTTCCTCAGTCCTTCAGCTTCCTGTCGTAGCACATCTGATCGATGTCTTTCAACTTGAAGTTGAGACTCAAGAAGATGAACTGATTTAGGCAGCGAGTTCAAAGAGCTTGTGCCAGCAGTAGTGGCCATAACTCGAACACTACATCAAGACAGGACTTTTGGGTTCTCTCACTGTCATCAAGATAGTTTTTATCAGCTTTCTTGGAGACCAACAGGGATGTCTCACTATCTTGAACCTTATCTGCATTACTTCCTTTACCATTGCATAACGCGGTACTGTTCTCCAATATTTTGTCTGCATTCTAAAAGAGAAACAAGAAGACACATCACAGGTTTACCATGTTGTATATGAAACTCATTTTGGTAAATGAGTTCAGTAGTCAAGTGAACGGGATAACAACATGAAACAAACATATATCTATGTACCATGGTCACTTTATGGTCTATATCATTCTAGTTTTTGTTGCCAAATCAAGATAGAGACACAGTTCAAATAATATTTGTTCAAGACGAAGCAGAATAGATAGAATATAAGTGCAGGAAACTATAGAGCAATAGCAACACTTGTAATATGCATGACATGAGAACATAACTGTTTATTCAATTGAAACTAAAATCAACATAGAAGAGGTTACAATAGCAAACAAGTTAAAGAAACAGGTTTAAAACATACCTGTTGCGCCATTGGAGTTTTAATTCCATCCTTCAAATTTGAAAATAGTTGGTATGAGTAAATACAGTAATGCAAGAGCAAAGGAGTATGAACCATAGCTACAGAACCTGGCCTGAGAACAAATCTTCTTCTTCTTTAAGCGTTGAGTTGGGATTCGGAGTGGTGGTCCTCGTGCTTTGGGCAATGTAGTTCCCTTACTAACTGCTCGTGTTTGGGTGCTCTATGGTGGAGACGGTGTTGTGTCAACTGGAACTGGGTTACTATCTGTCGGAGTTGGGGTTAGAAGGGGTGTAGCTGGTTCTCTGTCCAACTGGGTAGGGGTACAATCTGCAAGAGTCTGGGTTATGTGTGGTGGATCCGGTCCTTGGGCAAGTACAATCGTGGTTCTATCTGCATCAACTGGTAGCACTATCTTTTCTGAAGACCGTGTTGTTACTCCCTTAGATACTTCCATCACCCTCTCCAATTCAAATGGCTAATAAACAAGAAAAGTAATTGAAAGTATAGACTTTGTATGATAGACAGGTGCAATGGATAGTTGGGAATAAAAGAGGGCATGAAATAATTCATATTTATGTTGTCTAACCAAACAGGATAGCATGACACAATTTCACATATATGATGGCTAACTAAACAGGATAGCATGACACAATTTCACATTATGATGGCTAACTAAAAAAGATGGAAAGGCATAGTTCAAAATATGATGACTATGTAAAAAGGATGAGATGATATAACTATATGATGTCTTTATTAAATGGGTTGCCATGCCATAATTCAGATAGATGATGTGTATGTACTATGTAAACATGATGGCGTGATATAATTCAAATATATGATTTATATAGTAAGCAAGTAAGCAGATGGCAATCCATATATGATGTAAAAACTAAGAAATGCAAGACAACATGCATGACATGGGTAATATAACCCTGCCAAGTTTGAGCATAGACCTCAGGGGGGAAATAGGACTGGTCATCAGTCTCTAAATACTCCTCTGAGGAGCTCTCTGTAACTAGCAAGATGTCTGCTTCAGCAGGTAGCATTGTCTGCTCTGAATACCTTGTTTTCACTCTAGATACTTCCATCACCGCTTCAAATGGCTGATGCATAGGAAGAGTAGTTGAATATACAAACATTGTCGACAAATGGAACACGTAATACAAAAAAATGATAGCATGATATAATTCACATACATGATGATTGGCTAAACAACATGGCATTGCATAATTCACATATATAATGCCTTTGCAACAAGATAGCATTGCATATTTCACATATATAATGTCTTGCAACAAGATGGCAATGCATAATTCACATATATGGTAATTAGACACTGAACATGTGGCATTCACACAAAGCATGTCTAAACTAATGAAATGACATAGCAATGTGAGACACCATACGCACGATATGAGCAACATAACCCTGCCAAATTAGAGCATACACCTTGGGGGCGGATAGGACTGGTCATCTGTCTCTGAATCCTCCTCTGAGGAGCTATCCGTAACCAGCAAGATATGCGCTTCGTCAGATAGCATAGTCTGCTCTGAAGACCTTGTTTTCACTCTAGAATTTGCCATCACCGTATCAAATGGCTGGTGCACACGAAGAGCAGTTGAATGTACTAACATTGTTGACAAATGTAATATGTAACAAAAAAGGATGGCCTAATATAATTTACATATAAGATGACTGGCTAAGCAGGATGGCATTGCAAAATTCACACATATGATGCCTGCCTAAACAAGATGGCGTTGCATAATTCACATAAACGATGAATAAACTAAACAGATGGCATTCGCACAAAGGATGTCTAAACTAAGCAGATGACATATTTGATGTATAAAGTAAGCAATGCAAGGCACCATATGCCTGATATAACCAACATCAGCATGCCAAGTTAGAGTGAAGACCTCAGGGGGTAAATAGGAGTTGTCTTCTCCTTCTGAATCCCCCTCAGAACAGATATATTCCTCTCGATTACAATCCGAAATGCGTGGAGGGGGGGGCTGCCTTTGCACCTACCATGTAGCGACGTCTGCATGAAATTTTATTGCCACACAAGGCTCGTCTCTTTTGCTCTACATGTTCAGTTCCATTGTTTACAATAATTGTCATGCATAGGAATAAAACATAGTGAGATTATGTAAGGAGTGCATGCAGAAATCCAGAGTGATGGTAGCAACCTATGGATAGACCCAAAACTAATAATAGCAGGCGGATAATGGATTTAGTTAAAAAATACAAATAATGGCTTCTTCACTGTTTTTTCCCACCCAACATGACACTCATAGTAGACACCGGAGATTAACCAAATAGTAGATGGATACTATTGATTGCGGCCCCGATATGTACCCCACAACCATTTAAAAACTCAAGGTTGACCATTAGTTTGGAGCTGACTCAGAGTCAAATCGGTGAACAAGACGGTAAAGTAGCATGTACTATTAAGCGATGCATAACATAAGAAGACACGAAAGAGTGCGACCTCTCTTGCGGACCCGTGTAGTCCTCGAGGTCATCTGCTCGGTTGATGATGGTAATGCAGTTTTCATGGCTTCCAATGGCGGGGAAGAAGATCTGAGGCGGCGAAAGACAGTCTGGAAGCCGGATCCCTGCTGTGCTGGACCCTTCTGTCGTTGGAGCAGCTGAGCTGGGGTGGACGACGGTGCAGCAGGAGCGGGACAAACCACGCAAGGTTTTATTTGACAACTATCTGTAAGAGAAGTAATTCTGTAAGGGCTCATTTGAATTGGAGGATTCCAACAATGCACGGATAGGAAATAGACAGGAATAGGATTGGAATGTACGTGCAAAACAGAGAATTTAAAAACACAGGATTTCTGCCAATCTGGATGTTTGATTCACAACAATTGGAAGATCACAGGATGCAAAGAAGCATGCTGAGATTAAGTCAAACCACAAGAAAATGTACGGTTATAATGCTATTATGCTACTATCTCTTAGTCTTGTGCTTCACGAATAGGAATTTGAAAAAGAGGACAAGTGAAAATTAAAATTCATAAGTTTTTTTCTTTCAAGGAGACACTAAAGGAACAAATCCTACAGTTTTCCTTTGCTCCATTCCTTTGAACCAAATTCATGAATAGTAGTACCATAGGAAACCTTCCAATTCCTATGTTTTTCATTCACTTTTCCTTTCAAGAACTAGCAATTTTAGTAGGCAGGCTTGAGGAAGGAAAAGCCTACACTAAAAAAAATGTTTTTGTACTACTTCTATTACTTTGGACCTAGGCCACTGCCCTACTAGCTCAACTCCTAGTGCCATCAACAAATGCACAGCTCAAACGCGCAGAGATAAATAATGATGGTATTCTAGAGAGTCCATCACGGAAAGCTAAGTTGCCTGGTACCACATTGCTTGTCATATAGTAGGATAAAATAATCGTATTTCCCGTTACTACGTGTGCTCAGTGGACAATATATATAACAAGTAGAGTAAAAAAGAGATGCAACAAGTGTACAACCTCTTTGGTGAATCCATGTCGATCTCAGCGTGATTGGGTTGGCCAGTGAGGATGCTCCAGCTGACTTGGCTATCGGAGGAGGGGAAGAAGATCTTAGGCATCTCGAGATGGAGCCCGAGGTACTGCTCCGCTGTGATGGAGGGTTTCGTCGTTGGAGCAGCTCCGGTGAGTTGTACGACATCGAGGCTGAAGCAGGACAAGAGAGACAATGTTAACCTGAGTGGAATTCTAATAGCGTCTCCAATACATGACGTAAAATACATAACCACAAAGTGCTAGATGTAAAAAAATCAGCCGCTCATCTCTGAACTTAACTGTCGAAACTGAACTTAACTGTCGAAACTGAATTTTGCTGTCGAAACTGAATTTTGATGTCGAAACTAAACGCACTAGCAAGGTGAGGCTACACGTTGGTCGACTGACTTTTTCATCTCTGTCTTTCGATTTTGCAGTCGTTGGATAGGAAATCAAGGGCCAGCCACCATCGGCCAAACAGCAGCCCCCCGTCGCCTGCGGCCGACGGTGTGCCGCCCCGCCCGCCGCGAAAACACTCACCACCGCCGGTCCGCCGCCGCCCCGTCCATCCCTCTAGCCCCCCCCTCCCGTGCCGAGCTTTTACTCTGGTGATCCCCACGCCACCGCCCCGCTACCGCCGGCGACCATCGCCCCCACCCTGAACCCTAAGATAGATAGTGGGGTATCTCTCTGGCGAGCCCCCCTCCCCGCTGCGGCTGGTTCTTACTTCACCCCGGCGAGCGCCCCCACCCCCTGAAAATCGACTGACCCAAAAGTCGATTCAGTCGACTGAAGTGTAGCTAAATTAGAGCAGCATCGCAAGCAAGAGCAAGAGCGAGAGCAGCAGCGTGAGCAAGAGCAATAGTAAGAGCAGACCAGGCAGGGGACCAAGAGCAAGAGCAGAGCAGCAGCACAAGCGAGAGCTAAAGCAGCAGCAGCTCCTACTGATGTGGACGTCGCCGCCGAGGAAGCGACACCGTGGAGGAAGTGGTCGGTGACGCCGCCGTGGATGGAGTTGCGCCGTGTCAGCTTGAGACCGAGTGACGGCAGCACCGTGAGATCGAATCAAGAAGAAAATGCAGCGATTAGTGTACACCCTCTTTGGTGGCACCGATTAGGCCGTAGCTTCATCCGAGGAAACGGTGATGATGATGCTCTTCCGGTGGTGCAGGTGAAGACGGTGGTGTGGGAATGGAGGTGGTGCAAAAGACAAGGGAAACGTCGGGGCAGCTCCTTGGTGGAGGACGGGGTGTCTGAACCAGCGGGACGACGAGATTGATGACGAACCCTCATCCGGTAGGTGGATGAGGGACGTCGGGGTGTTGCTGTGGACGACGTCGTCGGGGAAGAGGCTCCGGCTGGGTGGCGGACGGAGCAGGGTGTGGGGATTCGTCGCGGGTTTTCGCGGCCTTGGTGTAAGAATGGGTGGGTGGATGGGATGGCAGTGGGGAACCATGGCTTAGGGACGCGCTTGTCCGAAATGTGGGGTAAGTCATGAAAGTACCCCCACTGATTTGAGGCAGTTCTTTCGGTTTAGGGGTACCACGGGCATTTCATGTGTCGGGATTTCATAGGAGGTGGGAGTTTTCTCGCATGTTGTAATTTCGGAATAGCAAGGCGCGGGTTGAGATGGAGGGAGTTGTCGGAGCACAACGAGACAAAGATATATCTTAAATATTTCGGGCTAACAAGGTGCGGGTTGAAATTTCCGGACAAGCCTAACGTGTACTATACCAAATCAATGCGCACTACAAATGTCATTCAAAACTTTGAATTCATGTCATGTTTAATTAAAATATTTCTCTACATGTATAATGCATGAAACCTACTACTCAAATGAACGTTTTAGTGCATTCCAAACGTATATAATACCGCTTCAATATGAACTAAATTTGAATTCGTTTCTCTATTTGAATAAGATCTACATTAATGATTGTTGTGAAGTCAAAGCATTTGAATTCGTTTCTCTGTTTTAATAAGATCTACAATCATCATAAACCAATGTTTGTGTATTATCTTCACAGCACACCACATGATTAGTCTCGAGTTACATATGAACTATGTGTACTATATGAACTCGAACTCGATTTTTTGAATCCACTTTATGTTGATTTGAAATCACATTACATTTCTAGCTCTAGCTAGATCTTCATAATGTAAACCATGTCTCATATGTATAATGTGTTTATCACATTATGTATGGTGCCCCGCCCCCTACGCCTACAAGTATTTAGATGTGACTTGCAAACACCACACATTACCAAAAATTCAACTAAAATATGAGAATGTTCGATATATAGTATTGTTTAGATTGTTCGATATTTAGTTGTAAGCTGCAAACGCCACACATTATCACAAATTCAAATAAAATGTGAGATTGTTTGATGTATAGTATGGTTTAGATTGTTCGACATTTAGCTGTGAGTTGCAAACGCCATGCATTATCACATTATGGTATAACATGTGCACAACACGTGTATCACCGCTATAGTCATGCATGCATATGTTTAAAACACTATGATCTCCTATTCAAATATATGAATCCGCTTTCATATCAAATTATGATCTTTGTTAGTCTCTTACTCCCACACAATCCTCTAACCTTTGTAGCTACCACTAACTTTCTCTCGTGCATGAACACACCCGCCTCGCCCTCCCCCTCCCTCGGCATTCTATCCACCGGGCACATTCCTTTTTTTAGGTCATTCTCCTAGAGTCTCCAAAACTCCTTTCCGACACACACCGATCGATAAACCTCTCCAGCGATGCCTGCCTACAACATACACACGCACCTTCAATCTCCTCCTTTATGTGTCCTTGCCTCGTGTCTCTCATATGGTCACACACACGTGTAAACTCTCGCCCCTCTTTTCATCGATCTCACAAACGCACACTCCTCCCCCTATCTAGCTAGTAGCTGGGCCTCTCGCACCACCTCCTAGCTCCATTCTCTCTGTCTATGCATCTCATTGGGCCTTATTTGCCTATAACAAATGGACGTACACCGACCGATCTCCCGCTATACATATATCTAGCTAGGTCCTTATAACTCATTTTTACCCACGCGCCTATCGATCTACCTCATTAGTTATGTCTCTCCCTTCCTCCGACAAACAATAATTGATCTACCAATCTAGTTAGGTTTGCTTACCAAACACATGGTTCCCCTTCATCATCCATGGATGCGTCCCAACAGATCTATCACGCACCGGCACACACAGAAACACATCCCCACTCTTATTGATAACATTGCAGTTCCACCCTCAGTTCGTCTAGTAGGCCTCTCCCACCATCTTCGAGAAGCAACTAAATCACCCATCCATCACTCTACCCCTCTCCCTCCCTCTCCTCTCTCTCTCTCTCTGTCCCATCATATTTCCCATCCTTCAGTTATGTATGGACGTCGACCGATCTCCCTCAAGACATAGCTAGGTCTCTCCTTCTCAACACATATACAAGTCGTTCTACCTCTATAGTTAGGCCTCTGCCTACCCCTCCCCCCTCCCCCCCACACACACTGATACATCGAGCGCTCTAGTCATGTCTCCCTGCCACACACAAACTTGACATGTGCCCTCTGACGTTCCGGTAGGTCAGTCGCCCTATATCTTTGACTTGCACACACACACAATTTTGATGGCTCTCTTCATCGATCTCGCACCCACCCACTTGATCCTCTCTTCGACTCTATCGATATCTATGACCCCTCCATCTCTTCTTGTCGATTGCCTGACCCTCTATATATGATATGGATAGGCCTCCATTTCACACACATTGCATGCGAAATTTTGTTTGAGATGTCATTAACACATATTCCCACAAATACATTCACGAAATCAACCCTCACGCCACCCCCACCCCAAAACAAAAAACACTCATGAACACGGTTTGTATCTCTCACACACACCCACGTAGGTGGGGCACATGCACGAAGAGAAGAGGTGCATGCACAGTGCACGTACTCCCGTCTCTTTCCCAACCAAACCCGCGCGGGTACACGATGGAGCTCATTTCTGTACGAACAAGGCAGCCGACGTGGTAATTTGGCACGTGTACTGGTTGTCCACTTGGTGGAGGGAGGATCATCTACCACGGGTGAATAAATAAATTGCTACTTGACGCGTTATGTTAAAAAAGAGGCAAACCATGTGGGGCCTACCTTAGAGGCAAGGCTCTATACACTGGAGTACTTTTCATGTGTCCTGTCAACTCGTAGAACGAGGATAAGCTTGCTTAGTACGTTGTCTCCCCCGCCCACGGGCGTGGTGGCTGGCATGATGAGGTGAAGCTTGCTTAGTACTATCCGCCTTACGCCCGCTCCCTCGCCCATGCGCGCGGTGGCTCGCAGGACGAGGAGAAAAATTTACTACTCCCTCCGTTTACTCCTCGTCCCTACTACCTTGGTTATAGAGATTATATCATATTGTTTGGAATATATATGTCCTTTAGTAGATTTCAATATGAACTACTAGTACATACTCCAAACACTGATGTATATAGACGTATTTTAGAGTGTAGATTCACTCATTTTGCTCCGTATGTAGCACTCTCCCTCGCCCCTCGACCCTCGCCCACGTGGTGGACATGCAACAATTCATTCGGTCTCATATAGACAGAATGATATATACTGCACTACCATTATTGCTCGACTCCCTGAAGAGGCGAAGAGCCAATCGCAAGGTTAATATTTTGGAGATGCCAAGTGCAAGCTTATAGGAGAACGAGTAGTAGGTGCCGCGTCATTTATAAGTAAAGTTTTTTTTCTTTAGTGGCACGTACGCAATATGATAGGTTCATATGGAGAGAAAAGGAAACCACTCCACTATATACATAGTCAGGACGGGCTAGCCTACACGGTTGCTCTCTTCACACTCTCTCGCACAAAACGACTGTGGCCACATCTTTAGCATCCCGGCGGATCACGTCCGCCGGGGGAAGGGGTGGATGCTTAGTGTAGATGCGGTCACCGACGGTGAAAACCCACTGTCGGCACGTCCCGATCAGGGGTCCCCGCCGTTTTCTCTCACAAAGCAGGTGAGGTTGCCTTCGTCCCTTGCTCACTGCCGCGACGTGGGCAGTTGCCACCTCCCGCCGCCCTCCTCAAGGTTGAGCTATGTCCCTCAGGTACAACTCCATCTACAGTCGGCTTGCACCACTGCTCCAGCTGCCCTCATCACTTCATGTGGATATTTCTCTACTTCTTTGCCCCGCACATACCTCTACTGGCTTCTACGTACTGTATTTGTGATGAGTTTAGGTCTCATAAACTAGTCCTAGTAATCTTATTCTAATCACACTTCTTCAATTTCTTTGCCACAGGGATGCTCATCTCGATTTTGGTGAAACTGCACAAAATGATCCGATGGTCAAAAGGTTGCAAACTTCATTTCTTAGGAAGCTCGAATGTGGCTAGCAAATTGAAGCATGGTTAGGGTTCACGGTTCAAGGGCTAGGGACTGCATGGATCGTTTTTTTCTTTAGCTGCCTCTGTTCCAAAATAAGTGTCAACTTTAGTAGTAGTACAACTTTGTACTAAAGTTTGCATAAAGTTGAGACACTTATTTTGGAACGGAGGGAGTACATATTTGCTATGATCTGTCAATCATTGAGATGCAATAGGATGCATGTTAGTCTCCTTTGTATTTGATGAAATGTCACAACGGGCAACCTTGGACGCAAGATACATGTAATAGAAGCTGGAAGCTTCATAGCATTGTACAAATTTATCTCGCTAATAAATTACAGTACGTACTATACTAGTACTTCCTCCGTTCCTAAATATAAGTCTTTGTAGAAATTTCAACATGAACCACATGCGGATGTATATAGATGCATTTTAAGTGTAGATTCATTCATTTTGTTCCGTATGTAGTTCACCTAGTGGAATCTCTACAAAGGCTTATCTACTAGTAATAGCTAGCCCCCACTACTAGGAATTCTCTATCCTCTCCTTGAGCCACATCATCAAAATTAATGTAGCCGTTAGATGAACTAAATCAGTCCATAATAGTCGTCTAATCTAGACGTTGAGAGGCTCTGCACTAAGCCACATGCAAGCATGCAGAAATACCGTGGCATGCATGTGAGTGGGTTTTAAATCACATCAACATGTCTGCACGCAAGCATGCACCGGTAGCATGCATGTAAGTGAGCTTTTAAGTCCCATTAACATGTCAAAAATAAAAATATAATCCCATTATGCAGTAGGAGTTGGCTGATCTTTTTTCCTTACGTGGGATGATCTAAATGATGATGTGAGTTTTTTTAGTTTGGCTACCACATTTATCATGCGGTTATAGAGTTTTTTTAGTTCTATGAAATCGATAATTTTACGTAGAGAGATATACGGCTGTTCCGCGGCAACGCGCGGGGACTCATCTAGTATTTAGGAACAGAGGGAGTACTATGTAAAGAGTTAGGTGTCGCACAGTGTCCAGAAAATATGGTGATAGTGTGAGCTGGGCCATGTAATCACTGAGCCTGCGTGTTTTCACTGCTCTTGCACTCCTCCGCTGTAAGAATGGAGAAAATTGTAATCTAGTAGTACTACCTCCTTTCGCCGAAAGCGTGGGACATCCAGCAGTCCTACCACCTCAGTAATAAAGACCAATGAGCCGTCAAATCACATAGACCCAGCAGTAAGTTGGACGGACGAAGCAACCATCACTCTTGCACCAGTGAGAGGTCGCGTCCGCTCTGCCCGGGCATGAATGTGGTACCGATTCTTTGGAGCGGTGCTGACGGTTTTGGGCGGGAAGCGCGCGCGGGTGATGGAGGGGCTTTGGGTGGGCAAGGCTGGTCAGGTGCGGGCGTGGCAGCTGTCCCCCTGTCCCTACCGGATACGCCCAGAAACGAGAGGATGCACCGACTCTCGTGGCTAAAATCGTACACTACACACCATCTCTCTGTAGGAGTAGGTCGATATGTCGCTCTCTCTAACACACACATGTTGTTAAACACACACACGCACACGCACATGCACACACATGCACCATGGTCCCGCTGCACCTTCTAACGTGACTTATTACACCTAGACGGAGGGAGTAGTAAGTACAAGATACGGTGGCACACTGAGTTAGGTCGAATACAAGTGCCCAAAATTGTGTGCATGCTATAATAAGGATTCACTTAAAATAGTACGTGAGCGAATAGAGGGATCAATTGGACAGTGTTCTCGAGCAGTAGCGAGATGTGTGAGGTAAGATACACCGCTGGAGCTTTTAATTTTTCTTATTAATTTGTTTGTTTCACCCTCTGACTGGTGGGACACAACGTACTACATGGAGAGAGGTAAGGTGACTAAGGCTGCATTATTTCTGCACCACTGTGGATAGTCTTACCACCAAAGCCACATGACACGATTATGATTTAAGTCCAATGACTCCAACACACAAAAAAACACGACATGCTTGTCACACGAATGCAGGAATGTATAAAAGGTTATTTTCCTCTCATTGAACATAATGGGAGGGTTGTGTAGTTGGTTAGCCTGTTCGCTCATCAAACTTGAGGTCTCGGGTTCGATAACTACACTTGAGCATAATTTGTGCCAGGAGGATTCTTTGACTGGTCAAAATGGATGGATACAGAGCTGGTTTGCATGCTTCACACTCTCTCTCCAGTATATATATACACGTTGGAGCCTCAACGCTTGTAGTTGCTCTCTTCACACTCTCTCACCCTCTCCAGATCTAAACAATACTTCGTTGGCCTCTCTCTCCCCTCACTGCTGCTCAAAGAGCCGGCGGGATCCGTCCGCCAGGAAGGGAAGGAGGCTTAACGCTGTCGCCGTCGGCGAGGGAGGGAATCCACTACCGGCGCAACTGTTCACTTTCACCCACCAGCGGCGGCGCGGGAGGGCCTCCGACCCCTTCTTCTTCGCCGTCGTCCCGTCGCCCACCGAACCACACCCCAAGAACCTTAAGGTATAATTTAGTTATTCCACATGCATTGCTCTAGCTGCATGTATACGATGAATCTAGGACGTGGTTCAAAGAGGAAAGGAGTGGGTGAAAGTAGTGGGAAAAGTTTTAGAGCATGAATCTAGGACGTGGTTCAAAGAGGAAATGAAGGGGGAAAGTTGTATAGCATGAATCTAGGACGTGGTTCAAAGAGGAAAGGAATGGGGGAAAGTAGTGGGGAAAGTTGTATCGCATAAATCTAGGACGTGGTTCAAACAGGAAAGGAAGGGGCGAAAGTACTAGTACAGACTGGCTATCCAGCACCTACGTTGGTCGAAAAGGGAAAACAATGACAAACGCAGTACGCACATATGTAACAAATTGTTCTTTTGTCTTGGGGGACAAGGCTATAGAGTTTGAGCAGGACTAGGTTTGCTGCGCTCACATAGGGAGAGGTGTCTAAAGATAACAAAACTGGGACCAACATAAATATGCTCCTTGGTTGTTTGTTCTTTTTTGCAACAGATTTTGCATGGCCATAGTACATTGGTAGATGCACATGGTGCCGGTGCGTCCACTGTCCCATACAACTCTTTAGCTATTGTTCATCTAAGGCCCTGTTTGGTTAAAAAATCCCTAGTCCCTACCTGCTTGGTTCCACGGACTAAACATGGACTAGAGGTTATTAAATGACATGCTAAAAGATCATGTTACCCCTAGTAATGAACTAATAGAGACAAGGTGCGATGCGTGGCAGGGGCAACTGTTGGAAAAAGTCCAAAAAAGAGTCCCTCGGGGTCTTCTTTCTTTAGTCCCAAATGCCCACTTTTAGTCCCTAAAAGTCCCTCCTGTTTGGTTTAGATGGGACTGACACGGAGTTTTTTTTAGTCCCTACACCAAAATGTCCCTGTAAACAAACACCCTCTAATAATGCCGCTGGAAAATTGATGCAATGCCATAGTTAAAAGCAAATTACATGTTTAACGAATTTTATTGTTAATATAATCTCTATGTTAATATTAATCAATGCCACCGTTTGAGAAATGCTACGGTCTTGCTTTCTTTCCCATTTAGATAAGGTAGATGCTTCTTTTTGTTGGCTTCTGTGTCATCCACCGTTATTGACCACTAGTTGTTTCCTTTGCACCTCTGTGTAAACAGGGTTATCTAATTCACCTTGTTGCCATTGTGACCTTTTGTTGCACTGCACAAAACACTTTTGTTTTAAGAGTGTTTTGTGCAGTTCAACCAAAATGTCACACCGAGAATGTTGCTTGATTGCTTGATCTTAGTGGAACTGCACAAGAGGAGATCTTACTTCCTATCCATTTTGGAAAATTTGGTTCAGATCTTCTTATTGTGAGTTGTTTGAATTCCGCATCATGAGAGGTCAGTACTAGCCTTCTTTCACATGATTCTGTAGTGTGCTTTCATATGTTGTGCTACTTGTACGGTAATGTTGCTTGATTTTAGTGAACTACACAAATAGAGACAAGATTTCCAATTTGTATGTGCACCGTGATATCCCATTGAGGTAAGATAAGGATATTTCACAACTGTTGGCCTGTATTTTGCCACTTTCATCAGAAAATTAATATCATTGTTTAGTGCTATACTTGTGCTCCCTAATTTACATGCCAAATCTTACATTGAAGGCGAAGCTTGCCTATTATTGAACCAAGTGATGAAGGGGAAGAACAAGCGGAAGAAAAACAAAAATCAACTCCCGGTGCTGTAATGAAGCACTGGAACTGTGATGACACAAGTAATGATATAGTTTTGCATCTTAATTTCTTGCTATGGCTGGAACGAGCAATTGTTTTGCCACTGATTTGATGCCACTCTTAATGTAATACGTAATTATATCTACTTGTGCAAACAGGGATCTTCTTTGAAGATACCATATATTTTAGTGGAACTGCACAAGAAGATCTTGGAAACATTAAACTAATCGAGGAGTATATAGTAAGCATGGCCACCACAGTAGATAGCAACAGATGGTTCCGGAGAAGTGCTTCATCTGTATGCTCTACACAATAAGCCTCCTGACAAAGGTTGGTACTCGCCCACTGATTTCATCCATATGATTGAGCTTTGTCATCTCTATTGGTGTTGTGCTACTGTTTAGATACTGTCATGAAAAAGTGGTATTGTCCTTGAGAAGTGCTTCATCTGTGTTGTTTTAAATATTTCCTTTCCTTTTTTTCGAGCAAACAGGGATGCTAGCATGTAGTTATCCTCTTGTCTTTGCACAACAGGATCATCTTCCTCTGAAGAAGAATATGGAGTATGTGAAGTGACTAGTTCCGATTATGCCAGGATGAAGAAGCCATGTCTATCTTCTCATCAGAAGGAGCAGTTGAAGGATGGTTACATTACTCCCCACAAGATCAAACTAAATTCAGCTCAGAAGGACTGACAAATCTCCATTTTTTTGTTGTGATGCGCGAGTACAATGTTGTTCTAGGATTCTTTCTGGTGAGTTCCATTTTTCTAAAAGTGTGCTCTACATGGACCATGTAGGTGCCCGTTTAAACTGTCAATTCATAGTACATTTTGCTTTATACTAACCACTTTTTTTGTATTTGTGCAAACAGGGGTGCTCAGCTTGATTTCAATGGGAACTGCACAAAATGTTCATGAATACATCGAATCATTCGTTTCTACCACAAGAAAGGAGGTGCCGATAAGTTCAAGGCGTTGCAACATATAAGGGCGAAATCACACAAGCTACGCGCGAATTTGGTTGATTTTGGTGGAACTGCACAAAAAGAACAGCTGGTTTATTTAGCACGAGGTGCCATGTCAATGTACGAACTGATGGCAAACCCTGCCCATTCCACAATCGTAGGCATTTGATATTTTGGTATGGGACAACCTTGTCAAATTTTGCTCATTGATTTTAGCAAGACATGTGTTTGATATTTTCGAATGGGACGCCCTTTGCTGTCAGCAGCGTCGATCAATTTTTTATTTATTCTTTAGTTGTGAAGTAAATATTGCCTCTGACATGTGAGTCACTGAGATGCATAGTCATCGATTGTTTTGAATGTTCTCTATGAATTGCCAGCCCTGTGTGTTTGATTGCAATGTACAGAAACGCTAAAAAGCTGCTCAAACTCTTTGTACTCCTTCTGTTCCTTTTTACTTTGCACATTGTGAAAGTACATACTTTTTTCTATAAGACTAGTCAAAGTAGAGATACTTTGACTGCAGACAAAACTTGTATGCAGACTAGAAAGGACCAGAGGGAGTACATGTGAAACTGCTGCAAACGAGGTGATCACCCTGGGAATAATGCTAGTACGTATTGTTTTGCATGTTCATCCAATGCCAGTGATACAGGAATTCGAACTAATCGAAATAAATTCATTCATACACGGTCAGATTTCATATAAACATGTCGGATTTCGTTACATTTCATACATTCTTCAACTAAAAAGGGGTGCACTGGAGGTATAATTAATTAACCAAAACTACCCACCTGTGTCCCGCTGAGCCGAACAGAAGCTTCAGTGACTTAACTACAGGTGCAGTTGCGTAAGTGACATGTGGCCTATTGGGACCACGTGTCAGTCAGCCAACTGCACCAGCAGTTAAGTAGATGCAGCGTTCTTCTCCAACACAGCTCTCCGACTCCACGTCGCCGCCAAGAAGCTAACCGGCCATCAATGGTCAACCCGCCTAGCTTGGCTTCAACCGGATGGTAGCAGCGGTGGCCTTACTTGGACCCGAGCGGCGGCAACCTACCGTGTTCTACTCTTCCTCGTTTTCTGTGTGGCGCGGCCTCGTTGGCAGCGGGGCGGGGTCTCGGCGGAGCTGGCAATGTCCTCTATCTCGTTGTTGGCGGGCGGCGCCTCGGCGTAGCGGTGGAAATCCTCCCCCTCGTTGCTGGCAGGGTGGGGCCTCAGCTGAGCTGCCGATGTCCTCTGCCTTGTTGTTCGCGGGGAGGGGCCTCGGCGGAGCCGGCGGTGTCCTCTGCCTCGTTATTGGCGCCGCGTGGTCTCGGCGGAGCAGGGCCTCATCAACGCCAGCGGAGCGGGCACTCGTCGGAGCCAACATTGTCCTCTGCCCCGTCCTCAGTCTCACCAAACAGTGCCTCGCCCGCTTCATCGCCCTCTTTGTAGGCGGCCGCAGCCTCCGCCACCCGCATGCGGTACCGCCATCACTCGAGGCGGCCCTCGCAGGCGGATCGGTACGAGTCGAGCAGCGCCTCCTGCTCCGCCTGCTCTGCGGCAATCTGCTCCTCCGCCTATAGGTGCTCCTGGAGAAGATGGTGGTTGTAGGCGGCGTCGACCTGCGCCTCTCGGAACTGCTCCTCACGCATCTGCCTCACTGTGTCCATATATTGGGCACGGGCCTCGCCGATGGTCATGGTGCAATGCACCGGTGAGGATGGCGCAGAGGAGGGGGTTGGCGCCGGATCGTCGACTACCATGTTCTCCATTGGGATGTCTGATACGTCTCCGTCGTATCTATAATTTTTTATTGTTCCATGCCAATATTCTTCAAGTTTCATATACTTTTGGCAACTTTTTATACTATTTTTGGGACTAACATATTGATCCAGTGCCCAGTGCTAGTTCCTGTTTGTTGCATGTTATATGTTTCACAGAAAATCAATATCAAACGGAGTCCAAACGGGATAAAAACGGACGGCGAATTATTTTGGAATATTTGTGATTTTCCGGAGGAAGAATCAACCCGAAATGGTGTCTGAGGTGGCCACGGGACAGGGGGCGCACCCACACCCCCTGGACGTGCCTGGCAATCTCGTGGGCCACCCGTAAGGTTGTTGATGCCCTTATTTTTCCGCAAGAAAGGTAATTTTATGAGAAAAATCTGGGTGAAAGATTCACCCCAATCGGAGTTACGGATCTCCGGATATTAAAGAAACGGTGAAGGGGTAGAATCTGAGAGCGCAGAAACAGAGAGATAGATCCAATCTCGGAGGGGCTCTCGCCCCTCCCAAGCCATGGGAGCCAAGGACCAGAGGGGAAACCCTTCTCCCATATAGGTAGAAGGTCAAGGAAGAAGAAGAAGGGGGGCTCTCTCCCCCTTGCTTCTGGTGGCGCCGGAACGCCGCAGGGGGCCATCATCATCACCGCGATCTTCACCAACACCGCCGTCATCTTCACCAACATATCCATCACCTTCCCCCATCTATATCCAGCGGTCCACTCTCCCGCAACCCGTTGTACCCTCTACTTGAACATGGTGCTTTATGCTTCATATTATTATCCAATGATGTGTTGCCATCCTATGATGTCTGAGTAGATTTTCGTTGTCCTATCGGTGATTGATGAATTGCTATGATTGGTTTGAGTTGCATGTTTTATTATTGGTGCTGTCCTATTGTGCCCTTCGTGTAGGGTTTGCAATATGTTTATGATTTGCTTATGGTGGGTGGCGTGAGTGACAGAAGCACAGACCTGAGTAAGTAGGTTGTTTGCGTATGGAATAAAGGGGACTTGATGCTTTAATGCTATGGTTGAGTTTTACTTTAATGAATCTTTAGTAGTTGCGGATGCTTGCTAGAGTTCCAATCATAAGTGCATATGATCCAAGTAGAGAAAGTATGTTAGCTTATGCCTCTCCCTCAAATAGAATTGCAATAGTGATTACCGGTCTAGTAACGTAGTCAATTGCTTAGGGACAATTTCACAACTCCTACCACCACTTTCCCACACCCGCTATATTTACTTTATTGCTTCTTTATCTAAACAGCCCCTAGTTTATATTTACGTGCTCTTTATTATCTTGCAAACCTATCCTATCACACCTACAAAGAACCTCTAGTTTCATACTTGTTCTAGGTAAAGCGAACGTCAAGCGTGCGTAGAGTCGTATCAGTGGCTGATAGGACTTGAGAGAGTATTTGTTCTACCTTTAGCTCCTCGTTGGGTTCGACACTCTTACTTATCGAAAGAGGCTACAACTATCCCGTATACTTGCGGGTTATCATTGTCGTCATCCTCCGGCTGGCTACCGGCCAGCCGGTCGGCAGCAATGGCTGCCATCTCCTTGTGGTCAGTCGTCCGCCCGCTACGAAAAGCGCTGGAGCGCGAGGAAGCCATGGTGGGCAGTAGTGGTGTGGACATGAGAAAGCGAACAGATGCGGATGACTGCGGCTATGGTCGGCGCAGCAGTTTACATAGCAATGGTAGGCGGCGGAGGGACGGACGTGTGGCGTCGGAGTAGCCGCCTCGTCAACTGCGTATCATTATTGTGGGCGGCAGATGGATGGACAGACGACACTTGCGTTGTTTGAAGGCGGAGCAATCACCTGCACCGGGAAGCGGGGCGGGCGGCGCTGACTGTTTCGGGCGGAAAGCGTGCGCAGGCGAGGAGATGACTTTACTTGGAGAGGATGACAATGGGGACCCACCAGGGCCATAGCCTCACGTACGCAAGTATATATATATATATATATATATATATATATATATATATATATATATATATATGTATATATATATATATAACTATAATTTTTGTTGCTTCCTCCTGGTTTCCTGACATCACGGTCCCACACCATTGTCAACCTATGTAGTCAATAAACGAGAGAATTGCACAAGAAGCGGCCGACAGCTGGGACCAAGCAGCTCGAGCAGTATTCGTGTTTTTGAGGTGTGAGCACTGCAGAGTTTTTCGATGTTTAGCCCAGATATTACTTTTTCTCCTCTGAACAACAACGAAAACATCGTTGCTGGTATTAACTGGGTGAGCTGTGGCCCGTCTAGCCCAGGCCAGATATCTAGCCCAGATATAAATTTTTTTCAAACTGAAAATGGCTAGCCCAGCTATACTTTTTTTTAGGAATACCCAGGCAAGGTCAAGTTGTTATTCTCCGCCCCGCTGGGCTGCAAATCTTTTCTAGGAGGGATGCATTAGGCTTAACAAGAAAATGGGTTTTAAGAAATAATAAATGGGATGTAATTATAAAAACTGGGTAGTAACTATAAAAAAATGCACCAAACACGTAAGTACTTTATAAAATATTATTTTTGTATATTGAAAATTTCAATTTCATTAATTGTTGCGAGCACAATGTTTCATTGGATTTTTATGTAATATAAATTTATATTGAAATTGTATTTAATCTGACTAGAAATTTCGGGATAAAAATATTTCGGATCCCATCAAAATGTGGGAAATTTTATTGAATTCTGTTTTGAACGGTTGGTTGAAATGGGTTGTACTTTTAACAAACTGTAAATGGGCTGTAGTAAATTCCATTAGAATTCAAAAATGTGCTGCACATTCTTAGAAATCTCAAATGGGCTATAAGTTCTCTGCCACACACTTGTGGCCTTACTAAGTTGACGCGTCCCCTAGAAAAAAGAGAGTTCAAGCGTAAGCCTTTGTCAACTTATAGTCAACACACGGTTCTAGCAGCAGTGGCTGTTGGATGTCGATCCAACGGATGCCGTGCTTCTTCTTCAATCTCGGATATTCTAGCTTCACCCGCCCAAAAAATGATTCCTCCCCCTGACATTTGGGGTGCACAATTTCGGAAGCTGACCTGTGGGCCTACTAAGTTGACGCATACCAAGGGCATTGTCAACTTAGTCAATATAAACGATTCTAGCTGCAGTGACCGTACGATGTCCATCCAACGGTCGTCGTGCTTCTTCAACCTCTGGTCTTCTTACTCTAGCCACCCAAAGCAGCGCCGGTCATGCCGCCTGCTCCTGCCTCCCATGGTCGGCTATGCAGCCGCCGAGGCCTCACCGCTCCCTACTACTCCCACCGCTGGCCAGGCCATCCCTCCACTCACCCACACCCCCTGTTATTCTGCAGCGACGACAGCCTCACACCGCAGCCGAACCAGTGAACCCTCGTACTCCTCTCCGCGTGGGCATCCACTGTCGCGTCTTCCCCGGCTTCGCATCATCCCCTTCCTAGGCCTCGCCGTCGTACACTGCCGTGGTGCTCTCGACGCGGCATGGTCAACGTGGTCAAGGAACGACTTCCATCGGACGTGAACTATGGAGAGGTTGACAGCTGGGTCCACGGCCGCAGAAAGGAAGTGCCTCCTTATTACGTGGAAAATAATGATTCCTCCACCTGACAGCTGGGACCCACCGGACGGGCCATTGTATTTCGTGAAAAAAATGTTTCCCCCTGACTGCTAGGACCCACCAGCTACATCTTTGCATGCAAGGAAGTGCGTCTAGAAAAAAACGATTCGCCCCCCTAACTGCTGGGACCCGCCAGCCTCATCTTCGCATGCATGGAAGTGCCTGACAGTCGGGACCCACCTAGTCGAAGCATACGTAGCATTGTCATTCTGGTCGTGAACGTTGATACGTCTCCAACGTATCTATAATTTTTGATTGTTCCATGGTATTATATTACCCGTTCTGGATGTTCATGGGCTTTACTTTACACTATTATATCATTTTTGGGACTAATCTACTAACCGGAGGCCCAGCCTGAATTGTTGTTTTTTTTGCCTATTTCAGTGTTTCGAAGAAAAGGAATATCAAACGGGGTCCAACGAAATGAAACCTTCGGGAGCGATCTTTTTGGAACAAACGTGATCCAGAGGACTTGGAGTGGAAGTCAAGAAACAAGGGAGGCGGTCACGAGGGTGCTCGCCACGCCCCCTAGGGCTGGGCGTGCCCCCACCCTCGTGGGCCCCTCGAGCGTCCACCGACCTACTTCTTCCTCCTATATATACCCATGTACCCCGAAAACATCGGAAGCGACCATGAAAAACTATTTCCACCGCCGTAACCTTCTATATCCGCGAGATCCCATCTTGGAGCCTTCGTCGGTGCTCCACTAGAGGGGGAATTGATCACGGAGGTCCTCTACATCATCTCCAAGGCCTCTCCGATGAGTTGTGAGTAGTTTACCACAGACCTTCGGGTCCATTGTTATTAGCTCGATGGCCTCTTCTCTCTCTTTGAATCTCAATACCAAGTTCTCCTCAATCTTCTTGGAGATCTATTCAATGTAACTCTTTTTGCGGTGTGTTTGTCGAGATCCGATGAATTGTGGGTTTATGATCAAGATTATCTATGAGAAATATTTGAATCTCCTTTGAATTCTTTTATGTGTGATTAAGTTATCTTTGCAAGTCTCTTCGAATTATCAGTTTGTTTGGCCTACTAGATTGATCTTTCTTGCAATGGGTGAAGTGCTTAGCTTTGGGTTCAATCTTGCGGTGTCCTTTCCCAGTGACAGCAGGGGCAGCAAGGCACATATTGTATTGTTGCCATCGAGGATAAAAAGATGGGGTTTATATCATATTGCATGAGTTTATCCCTCTACATCATGTCATCTTTCTTAATGTGTTACTCTGTTCTTTATGAACTTAATACTCTAGATGCATGCTAGATAGCGGTCGATGTGTGGAGTAATAGTAGTAGATGCAGGCAGGAGTCGGTCTACTTGTCACGGACGTGATGCCTATATACATGATCATGCCTAGATAATCTCATAATTATTCGCTTTTCTATCAATTGCTCGACAGTAATTTGTTCACCCACTGTAATACTTATTCTATCTTAAGAGAAGCCACTAGTGAAACCTATGGCCCCCGGGTCTATCTCTTATCATATAAGCTTTCAATCTACTTTTATTTGCATCTTTTACTTTTCCAATCTATATCATAAAAATACCAAAAATATTTATCTTATCATATTATCTCTATCAGATATCACTTTGCAAGTGGCCTTGAAGGGATTGAAAACCCCTTTATTGCCTTGGTTGTGAGTTCTTGTTTGTTTATGTAGGTGTGTGGGACTTTTGAGGAGCCTCCTACTAGATTGATACCTTGGTTCTCAAAAACTGAGGGAAATACTTACGCTACTATTGCTGCATCACCCTCTCCTCTTCAAGGAAAACCAACGCAAGCTCTAGACGTAGCAAGAAGGATTGATGGCGCCATTGCCGGGGAGGTCTTCGCTCAAGTCAATACATGTTCCCATCACAAACTTATCTCCCTCGCATTACATTATTTGCCATTTGCCTCTCGTTTTCCTCTCCCCCACTTCACCCTTGTCGTTTTATTCGCCCTCTCTTTCCCAATCTCCTCTCTCTTTTGCTTGCCTTTTTGTTTGCTTGTGTGTTGGATTACTTGCCGTGATGGCACAAGATAATACCAAATTGTGTGATTTTTCCAATACAAATAATAATGATTTCCTTAGTACTCTGACTGCCCCTCTTAATGATGTTGAGTCTTGTGAAATCAATGCTGCTTTGCTAAATCTTGTGATGAAAGATCAATTCTCCGGCCTTCCTAGTGAAGATGCCGCTACCCATCTAAACAACTTTGTTGATTTGTGTGAGATGCAAAAGAAGAAAGATATAGATAATGATGTTGTTAAATTGAAGTTATTTCCGTTTTCACCTAGAGATCGTGCTAAAGTTTGGTTTTCGTCTTTGCCTAAGAATAGTATTGATTCATGGAATAAGTGCAAAGATGCTTTTATCTCTAAGTATTTTCCTCCTGCTAAGATCATCTCTCTTAGGAATGATATTATGAATTTTAAACAACTTGATCATGAGCATGTTGCCCAATCTTAGGAAAGAATGAAATTGATGATTCGCAATTGCCCTACTCATGGTTTGAATTTATGGATGATCATACAAAAATTTTATGCCGGATTGAATTTTGCTTCTAGAAATCTTTTAGATTCGGCCGCGGGAGGCACGTTTATGGAAATCACCTTAGGAGAAGCTACTAAACTCCTTGATAATATTATGGCTAATTATTCTCAATGGCACACCTAAAGATCTACTAGTAAACAAGTGCATGCTATAGAATAAATTAATGTTTTGAGTGGAAAGATGGATGAACTTATGAAATTGTATGCTACTAAGAGTGCTTATATTGATCCCAATGATATGCCTTTGTCTGCTTTCATTGAGAATAATAATGAATCTATGGTTGTGAATTTTGTTGGTAGGAATAATTTTGGTAACAATGCTTATAAAGGAAACTTTAATCCTAGACTGTTTCCTAGTAATTTCTCTAACAATTATGGAAATTCCTACAATAATTCTTATGGTAATTATAATAAGATGCCCTCTGATTTTTAGAATAGCGTTAAAGAATTTATGATCTCTCAAAAGAATTTTAATGCCTTGCTTGAAGAAAAATTGCTTAAAGTTGATGATTTGGCTAGGAACGTTGATAGACTTTCGCTTGATGTTGATTCTTTGAAACTTAGATCTACTCCTTCTAAGCATGATATCAATGAGTCTCTCAAAGCTATGAGAATTACCATTGATGAGTGCAAAGAAAGAACCGCTAGATTGCGTGCTAAGAAAGATTGCTTTGTAAAAGCGTGTTCTTCTAGTTTCCATGAAAATAATGATGAAGATCTAAAAGTTATTGATGTGTCCCCTATTAAATCTTTGTTTTGCAATATGAATCTTAATAATGATGGGACTGGAGATGAGTCAACTTTAGTTAAAAGGCGTCCCAATGATTTGGTAAAAGTGGGATTGGAGAGGTCAAGACTTTAAATAGCATTGAACCCACTATCTTGGATTTCAAGGAATTTAATTATGATAATTGTTCTTTAGTAGATTGTATTTCCTTGTTGCAATCCGTGTTGAATTCTCCGCATGCTTATAGTCAAAATAAAGCCTTTACCAAACATATTTTTGATGATTTGATGCAATCTTATGATGAAAAACTAAATTTGGAAGTTTCTATACCTAGAAAACTTAATGATGAGTGGGAACCTACTATAAAGATTAAAATTAAAGATCATGAGTGTTATGCTTTGTGTGATTTGGGTGCTAGTGTTTCCACGATTCCAAAAACTTTATGTGATATTCTAGGTTTCCATGATCTTGATGATTGCTCTTGAAATTTGCACCTTGCGGATTCCACCATTAAAAAGCCTATGGGAAGGATGGATGATGTTCTTATTGTTGCAAATAGGAATTTGGTGCTTGTATATTTTATCGTTCTTGATATAGGTTGCAATCTTTCATGTCCCATTATTCTTGGTAGACCTTTCCATAGAACGATTGATGCAATTATTGATATGATGGAAGGGAATATTAGATTCCAATTCCCATTAAGGAAACGCATGGAGCACTTTCCAAGAAAGAAATTTAAATTACCTTATGAATCTATCATGCGAGCTACTTTTGAATTGAGTGCCAAAGATGGCAATACTTAGATCTATCCTCGCTTTTATGCCTAGCTTGGGGCGTTAAACAATAGCACTAGTTGGGAGGCAACCCAATTTTTTTTGCTTCTATTTAGTAATAAATTTTTCATCTACCTTCTGTTTAGATGTGTTTTCATGTTTTAATTAGTGTTTGTGCCAAGTAGAACCTATAGGATAACCTATGGTGAGAGTTAATTTGATTCTGCTGGAAAACAGAAACTTTGCGCGCATGAAAATAATTTTGGTAATTCACTGGAACGTGCTTTTGCGTTGATTCTTTTTTCTGTAGATCAATAGACAAATTTCCCAGGACTTCCTATTTTGGTAGTATTTTTAGAGTTCCATAAGTATTCGAGAGTTACAGATTGCTACAGACTGTTCTGTTTTTGACAGATTCTGGTTTTCGTGTGTTGTTTGCTTATTTTGATGCATCTATGGCTAGTATGTAGGGGTATCAACCATAGAGAAGTTGGAATACATTAGGTTTAACACCAATATAAATAAAAAATGAGTTCATTACAGTACCTTATGTGGTGGTTTTTCTTTCTTGCACTAACGGAGCTTATGAGATTTCCTGTTGAGTTTTGTGTTGTGAAGTTTTCAAGTTTTGGGTAAAGATTTGATGGATTATGGAATAAGGAGTGGAAAGAGCCTAAGCTTGGGGATGCCCAAGGCACCCCAAGATATTCAAGAATAGCCAAAAGCATAAGCTTGGGGATGCCCCGGAAGGCATCCCCGCTTTCGTCTTCGTCTATTGGTAACTTTACTTGGAGCTATATTTTTATTCGCCACATGATATGTGTTTTGCTTGGAGCGTCTTGTATGATATTAGTCATTGATTTTTAGTTTAACACAATCATCCTTGCTGTACACACATTTTGGGAGAAACCCACTTGATTGGAATGTATTAGAATACTCTATGTGCTTCACTTATATCTTTTGAGCTAGATAGTTTTGCTCTAGTGCTTTACTTATATCTTTTAGAGCACGGTGGTGGCTTAATTTTGTAGAAATTGTTAATCTCTCATGCTTCACTTATATTATTTTGAGAGTCTTTTAGAACAGCATGGTATTTGCTATGGTTATAAAATTGGTCCTAGAATGATGGGCATCCAAGTTGAGTATAATAAAAACTATCATAGAAAGTGAATTGGATGCTATGATCAATTTGATACTTGATAATTGTTTTGAGATATAAAGGTGGTAATATTAGAGTCATGCTAGTTGGGTGATTATGAATTTAAAGAATACTTGTTTTGAAGTTTGTGATTCCCGTAGCATGGACGTATGGTGAACCGCTTTGTGATGAAGTTGGAGCACAATTTTATTTATTGATTGTCTTCCTTCTGAGTGGCGGTCGGGGACGAGCGATGGTCTTTTCCTACCAATCTATCCCCCTAGGAGCATGTGCGTAGTACTTTGTTTTCAATGGCTTCTAGATTTTTGCAATAAGTATATGAGTTCTTTATGATTAATGTTGAGTCCATGGATTATACGCACTCTCACCTTCCACCATTGCTAGCCTCTCTTGTGCCGTGCAACTCTCGCCGGTACCATACACCCACCATATACCTTCATCAAAACAGCCACCATGCCTACCTATTATGGCATTTCCATAGCCATTCCGAGATATATTGACATGCAACTTTCCACCATTCCTCTATATGACACGCATCATCATTGTCATATTGCTCTTTGCATGGTCATGTAGTTGACATTGTATTTGTGGCAAGGCCACCTTCATAATTTTCATACATGTCACTCTAGATTCATTGCATATCCCGGTACACCGCCGGAGGCATTCATATAGAGTCATATCTTGTTTTAAGTATTGAGTTGTAATCTTGAGTTGTAAGTAAATAAAAGTGTGATGATCTTCATTATTAGAACATTGTCCCTGTGAGGAAAGGATATGGAGACTATGATTCCCCCACAAGTCGGGATGAGACTTCGGACTTGTCAAAGAGCCCAACGGAAAAAAAAGAAGAAAGGCCAAAAAAAGAAAGGCCCAAAAAGAAAAAAAGAAAAAAGAAGAAAAAATGAAATGAGAGAAAAAGAGAGGAGGGGCAATGCTACTATCCTTTTACCACACTTGTGCTTCAAAGTAGCACCATGATCTTCATGATAGAGAGTCTCCTATGTTGTCACTTTCATATACTAGTGGGAATTTTTCATTATAGAACTTGGCTTGTATATTCCAATGATGGGCCTCCTCAAAATGCCCTAGGTCTTTGTGAGCAAGCGAGTTGGATGCACACCCACTTAGTTTCTTTTGTTGAGCTTTCATACATTTATAGCTCTAGCGTATCCGTTTGCATGGCAATCCCTACTCACTCACATTGATATCTATTAATGGGCATCTCCATAGCCCGTTGATACGCCTAGTTGATGTGAGACTATCTTTCTTTTTGTCTTCTCCACAACCACCATTCTATTCCACATATAGTGTTATGTCCATGGCTCACGCTCGTGTATTGCGTGAAAGTTTAAAAAGTTTGAGATTACTAAAGTATGAACAATTGCTTGGCTTGTCATCGGAGTTGTGCGTGATTAAATACTTTGTGTGATGAAGATAGAGCAACAGCCAGACTATATGATTTTGTAGGGATAACTTTCTTTAGCCATGTTATTTTGAGAAGACATGATTGCTTTGATTAGTATGCTTGAAGTATTACTATTTCTTATGTCAATATAAACTTTTATTTTGAATCATTTGGATCTGAACATTCATGCCACAATAAAGAAAATTACATTGAGAATTATGCTAGGTAGCATTCCACATAAAAAAAATCTGTTTTCATCATTTACCTACTCGAGGACGAGCAGGAATTAAGCTTGGGGATGCTTGATACGTCTCCAACCTATCTATAATTTTTGATTGTTCCATGCTATTATATTACCCATTTTGGATGTTTATGGGCTTTACTATACACTTTTGTATCATTTTTGGGACTAACCTACTAACCGGAGGACCAGCCCGAATTGCTGTTTTTTTTGCCAATTTCAGTATTTCAAAGAAAAGGAAAATCAAACGGAGTCCAAACAGAATGAAACCTTCGGGGGCGATCTTTTTGGAACAAACGTGATCCAGAGGACTTGGAGTGGAAGTCAAGAAACAAGGGAGGCAGCCACGACGGTGCCCAGCGCGCCCCCTAGGGCTGGGCGCGCCCCCCACCCTTGTGGGCCCCTCGAGCGTCCACCGACCTACTTCTTCCACCTATATATACCCATGTACCCCGAAAACATCAGAAGCGACCACAAAAAACTATTTCCACCGCCGTAACCTTCTGTATCCGCGAGATCCCATCTTGGAGCCTTCGCCGGCGCTCCGCCGGAGGGGGAATCAATCACGGAGGGCCTCTACATCATCTCCAAGGCCTCTCCAATGAGTTGTGATTAGTTTACCACAGACCTTCGGGTCCATAGTTATTAGTTTGGCTTCCTCTCTCTCTTTGAATCTCAATACCATGTTCTCCTCAATCTTCTTGGAGATCTATTCGATGTAACTCTTTTTGCGGTGTGTTTGTCAAGATCCGATGAATTGTGGGTTTTGAAGGAAATATGCCCTAGAGGCAATAATAAAGTTATTATTTATTTCCTCATATCATTATAAATGTTTATTATTCATGCTAGAATTGTATTAACCGGAAACATGATACATGTGTGAATACATAGACAAACATATAGTCACTAGTATGCCTCTACTTGACTAGCTCATTAATCAAAGATGGTTATGTTTCCTAACCATAGACATGTGTTGTCATTTGATTAATGGGATCACATCATTAGGAGAATGATGTGATTGACATGACCCATTCCGTTAGCCTAGCACTTGATCATTTAGTATGTTGCTATTGCTTTCTTCATGACTTATACAAAGTTCCTGCAACTATGAGATTGTGCAACTCACGTTTACCGGAAGAACACTTTGTGTGCTACCAAACGTTACAACGTAACTGGGTGATTATAAAGGTGCTCTACAGGTGTTTCCAAAGGTACATGTTGGGTTGGCATAATTCGAGATTAGGTTTTGTCACTCCGATTGTCGGAGAGGTATCTCTGGGCCCTCTCGGTAATACTCATCACCTAAGCCTTGCAAGCATTGTAACTAATGAGTTAGTTATAAGATGGTGTGTTACAGAACGAGTAAAGAGACTTGCCGGTAACAAGATTGAACTAGGTATTGGATACCGACGATCAAATCTTGGGCAAGTAACGTACCGATGACAAAAGGGAACAACGTATGTTGTTATGCGGTTTGACCGGTAAAGATCTTTGTAGAATATGTAGGAACCAATATGGGCATCCAGGTTCCGCTATTGGTTATTGACCGAGAATGGTTCTAGGTCATGTCTACATAGTTCTCGAACCCGTAGGGTCCGCACGCTTAATGTTACGATGACAGTTTTATTATGAGTTTATAAGTTTTGATGTACCGAAGTTTGTTCGGAGTCCCGGATGTGATCACGGACATGACGAGGAGTATCGAAATGGTCGAGACATAAAGATTGATATATTGGACGACTATATTCGGACACCTGAAGTGTTCCGGGTGATTTCGGAGAAAACCGGAGTGCTGGAGGGTTACTGGAACCCCCCCGGTGAGTTGATGGGCCACATGGGCCTTGGTGGGAAGAGAGAGGGGCGGCCAGGAGGGGCCGTGCGCCCCCTCTCCCTCTGGTCCGAATTGGACTAGGAGGGGGGCGGCGCCCCCCTCTTTCCTTCCCCTCCTCTCCCCTTCCTTCCCCTCCTAGTAGGAGTAGGAAAGGAGGAGTCCTACTCCTACTAGGAGGAGGACTCCTCCTCCTGGCGCGCCCAACAAGGGCCGGCCGGCCTCCCCCCTCCCTCCTTTATATACGGGGGCAGGAGGCACCCCATAGACACACAAGTTGATCTACGGATCGTTCCTTAGCCGTGTGCGGTGCCCCCCTCCACCATATTCCACCTCGGTCATATCGTCGCGGAGTTTAGGCGAAGCCCTGCGCTGGTAGAACATCAACATCGTCACCACGCCGTCGTGCTGATGGAACTCATCTCCGAAGCTCGGCTGGATCGAAGGCCGGAGATCGTCATCGAGCTGAACGTGTGCTGAACTCGGAGGTGCCGTATGTTCGGTGCTTGGATCGGTCGGATCGTGAAGACGTACGACTACATCAACCGCGTTGTCATAACGCTTCCACTTATGGTCTACGAGGGTACGTGGACGAACACTCTCCCCTCTCATTGCTATGCCATCACCATGATCTTGCGTGTACGTAGGAATTTTTTTGAAATTACTACGTTAACCAAACAGTGGCATCCGAGCCTGGTTTTATGCGTAGATGTCATATGCACGAGTAGAACACAAGTGAGTTGTGGGCGATATAAGTCATACTGCTTACCAGCATGTCATACTTTGGTTCGGCGGTATTGTGAGATGAAGCGGCCCGGACCGACATTACGCGTACGCTTACGCGAGACTGGTTTCACCGCTACGAGCACTCGTTGCTTAAAGGTGACCGGCGGGTGTATCTCTCTCACTTTAGTTGAATCGAGTGTGGCTACGCCCGGTCCTTGCGAAGGTTAAAACAGCACCAACTTGACAAACTATCGTTGTGGTTTTTGATGCGTAGGTAAGAACGGTTCTTGCTAAGCCCGTAGCAGCCACGTAAAACTTGCAACAACAAAGTAGAGGACGTCTAACTTGTTTTTGCAGGGCATGTGTGATGTGATATGGTCAAGACGTGATGCTATATTTTATTGTATGAGATGATCATGTTTTGTAACCGAAGTTATCAGCAACTGGCAGGAGCCATATGGTTGTCACTTTAT
>NC_041393.1:656122811-656125277 GCF_002162155.2 Triticum dicoccoides
CAACTATGAGATTGTGCAACTCACGTTTACCGGAAGAACACTTTGTGTGCTACCAAACGTTACAACGTAACTGGGTGATTATAAAGGTGCTCTACAGGTGTTTCCAAAGGTACATGTTGGGTTGGCATAATTCGAGATTAGGTTTTGTCACTCCGATTGTCGGAGAGGTATCTCTGGGCCCTCTCGGTAATACTCATCACCTAAGCCTTGCAAGCATTGTAACTAATGAGTTAGTTATAAGATGGTGTGTTACAGAACGAGTAAAGAGACTTGCCGGTAACAAGATTGAACTAGGTATTGGATACCGACGATCAAATCTTGGGCAAGTAACGTACCGATGACAAAAGGGAACAACGTATGTTGTTATGCGGTTTGACCGGTAAAGATCTTTGTAGAATATGTAGGAACCAATATGGGCATCCAGGTTCCGCTATTGGTTATTGACCGAGAATGGTTCTAGGTCATGTCTACATAGTTCTCGAACCCGTAGGGTCCGCACGCTTAATGTTACGATGACAGTTTTATTATGAGTTTATAAGTTTTGATGTACCGAAGTTTGTTCGGAGTCCCGGATGTGATCACGGACATGACGAGGAGTATCGAAATGGTCGAGACATAAAGATTGATATATTGGACGACTATATTCGGACACCTGAAGTGTTCCGGGTGATTTCGGAGAAAACCGGAGTGCTGGAGGGTTACTGGAACCCCCCCGGTGAGTTGATGGGCCACATGGGCCTTGGTGGGAAGAGAGAGGGGCGGCCAGGAGGGGCCGTGCGCCCCCTCTCCCTCTGGTCCGAATTGGACTAGGAGGGGGGCGGCGCCCCCCTCTTTCCTTCCCCTCCTCTCCCCTTCCTTCCCCTCCTAGTAGGAGTAGGAAAGGAGGAGTCCTACTCCTACTAGGAGGAGGACTCCTCCTCCTGGCGCGCCCAACAAGGGCCGGCCGGCCTCCCCCCTCCCTCCTTTATATACGGGGGCAGGAGGCACCCCATAGACACACAAGTTGATCTACGGATCGTTCCTTAGCCGTGTGCGGTGCCCCCCTCCACCATATTCCACCTCGGTCATATCGTCGCGGAGTTTAGGCGAAGCCCTGCGCTGGTAGAACATCAACATCGTCACCACGCCGTCGTGCTGATGGAACTCATCTCCGAAGCTCGGCTGGATCGAAGGCCGGAGATCGTCATCGAGCTGAACGTGTGCTGAACTCGGAGGTGCCGTATGTTCGGTGCTTGGATCGGTCGGATCGTGAAGACGTACGACTACATCAACCGCGTTGTCATAACGCTTCCACTTATGGTCTACGAGGGTACGTGGACGAACACTCTCCCCTCTCATTGCTATGCCATCACCATGATCTTGCGTGTACGTAGGAATTTTTTTGAAATTACTACGTTAACCAAACAGTGGCATCCGAGCCTGGTTTTATGCGTAGATGTCATATGCACGAGTAGAACACAAGTGAGTTGTGGGCGATATAAGTCATACTGCTTACCAGCATGTCATACTTTGGTTCGGCGGTATTGTGAGATGAAGCGGCCCGGACCGACATTACGCGTACGCTTACGCGAGACTGGTTTCACCGCTACGAGCACTCGTTGCTTAAAGGTGACCGGCGGGTGTATCTCTCTCACTTTAGTTGAATCGAGTGTGGCTACGCCCGGTCCTTGCGAAGGTTAAAACAGCACCAACTTGACAAACTATCGTTGTGGTTTTTGATGCGTAGGTAAGAACGGTTCTTGCTAAGCCCGTAGCAGCCACGTAAAACTTGCAACAACAAAGTAGAGGACGTCTAACTTGTTTTTGCAGGGCATGTGTGATGTGATATGGTCAAGACGTGATGCTATATTTTATTGTATGAGATGATCATGTTTTGTAACCGAAGTTATCAGCAACTGGCAGGAGCCATATGGTTGTCACTTTATCTCTGGGCCCTTTCGGTAATACTCATCACCTAAGCCTTGCAAGCATTGTAACTAATGAGTTAGTTATAAGATGGTGTGTTACAGAACGAGTAAAGAGACTTGCTGGTAACGAGATTGAACTAGGTATTGGATACCGACGATCATCTCGGGCAAGTAACATACCGATGACAAAAGGGAACAACGTATGTTGTTATGCGGTTTGACCGATAAAGATCTTCGTAGAATATGTAGGAACCAATATGGGCATCCAGGTTCCGCTATTGGTTATTGACCGAGAATGGTTCTAGGTCATGTATACATAGTTCTCGAACCCGTAGGGTCCGCACGCTTAACGTTACGATGACAGTTTTATTATGAGTTTATAAGTTTTGATGTACCGAAGTTTGTTCGGAGTCCCGGATGTGTCACGGACATGACGAGGAGTCTCGAAATGGTCGATACATAAAGATTGATATATTGGACGACTATATTTGGACACCGGAAGTGTTCCGGGTGATTTCGGAGAAAACCGGAGTGCCGGAGGGTTACCGAAACCCCCCCC